>NW_012123265.1:888511-898091 GCF_000951035.1 Colobus angolensis palliatus | reverse complement strand
TATGCTTGTTATCCCAGCACTTTGGGAGGCTACTCGCGAGACTAAGGCAGGAGAATTTCTTGAACCCGGGAGGTGGAGGTTGCAGTGAGCCGAGATCACGCCACTGCACTGCAGCCTAGGCGGCAGAGCTAAACTCCATCTCAAAAAAAAGAAACAAAACAAAACTGGAGAGGAATTTAGAAACAGTTGGAAAGCTAAATAATCCTAGTTGAGTAATTTAGAAATGCTTTATTTATTTTTTGTTATTGTTGTTAGAGACAGGGTCTCACTCTTTGTCACCCAGGCAGGAGTGCAGTGGTGCAATCACGGCTCACTGCAACCTTGAACTCCTTGGTTCATGCAATCCTCCTACCTCAGCTTCCTGGGTAGCCAGGACTACAGGTGTGTGCCACTGTGCCTGGCTAATTTTTAAATTTTCTGTAGAGATAGGGTCTCACTTTGTTGCCAGGCTGGTCTTGAACTCCTGGCCTAAAGTGATCTCCTGCCTTGGCCTCCCAAAGTATTAGGTTACAGGCATTAGCCACTGTGCCCAGCTAAGGAGTGCTTTAGAAAACTCCCTGGAGGCAAAATAGTTGGCTCAACATAGTAGAAACAGTTTCTACCTAGTGTTTCTAGAAAGGGCCAGTGTCCTTATCTTCTAGTATGAATAAAATCTTAGGGATGGAGGAGGTGGTGAAAACTGCCATAAACAGCATTGTTCATTTCACTAAGTGGAACTTTTAATAACCTTTCTAGTTTCCTGCATTGCTTCAGAAGACAAGTGTTAACAAGCCATTCTCCTGACTATAAGCTTGCAATAAAGATTCTAGCACAGCATGTGATTTGTCCAGAGAATTAAACATGCAAGCTTGCATGTTATTTGGAGGCTTATTATGACCTTCTCAGCCTTTCCATTTCTAAAATGATTTCTCTCTTTTGAGTCATTAATCCTAAGTATGCATGTGTGTGTGCACGCATGTGCAATTGTGTGCCGTCATTTATTCAAAGGTGTTTTAACTTAAGGTGATTAATCCAAATGCATTGAAAATGATGCTGACCAAATTAATTCTATTTAAAGCTTAGTTGTTAGCCAAATGCTATATAAAATCTTGTCTAGGAACAATCTTAATCCTTTCAAATATTTAATACTTAAAAAAAGACTCTAGATCACGGGTCTCCAACCACCTAGGCCGCAGACTGGTACTGTTCTGTGACCTGTTGGGAACCTGGCCTCATAACCGGAGGCGAGCAGCGCACAGGTGAGCTTTACCACCTGAGTGCCGCCTCCTGTCAGATCAGCAGCAGCATTAGATTCTCATAGGAGCGCGAACCCTATTGTGAAATGTGCATGCAAGAGATCTAGGTTATACAGTCCTTATGAGAATCTAACTAACACCTGATGATCTGAGGTGGAATAGTTTCATCCTGAAACCATTCCCCACCCCTCTCCCCCTCCCGCCTCTGCCAACCCTGGTGTGCGGGAAAATTGTCTTCCATGAAACCGGTCCCTGGTGCCAAAAAGGTTGGGGATCACTGCTGTCAATCATTTGCACAAGTGGTTCGAAGACACTGACTTCTAGATGAAACTGAATACTACCCCTCCATTCTTTACTTACTAGAATTAGACTGTCAGAATGTCAGGAGTTAGTCAGGGCAGGAATCCCTGAGGAGGAAACCTCCTTTTGAGAAGCAGATCCAGGACCCCCTACATAGTCAGAAAGTAACAGGTCATTTTTTATAAGGAGAGTATTTTTTAGAGCAGTTTTAGATTCACAACAAAATTGAACAGAAGAGACAGAGATTTCCCTTACACTCCCTGCACTCACACAACATAGCCTCCCCCACTGTCAACATCTCCCACCAGAGTGATGCATTTTTTACAGCTGATCCGTCTACATTGACACATCACCACCCAAAGTCCATAGTTTACATTAGGGCTCGCTCTTGGCGTTGTACAAACTATGGATTTGGACAAATTTGTAATGCCATGTATCCACCATGATGGTATCATACAGAATGGTTTCACCACCGTAAAAATCCTCTGTGCTCCACCTGTTTTGTTCTCCCTCTCTCCTAACCCCTGGCAACCCTTGATCTTTTCACTGTCTCCATAGTTTTGCCTTTTCCAAAATGTAATATAGTTGAAATCATACAGCATGTAGCCTTTTCAGCTTGGCTTCTTTCCCTTAGTAATATGCATTCGAGGTTCCTCCATGTCTTTTCATAGCTTGATTGCCCATTTTTTGGTGCTATTTTTCCATTGTTTGGATGTACCACAGTTTATTGATGCATTCACCTACTGAAGGACATCTTGGTTACTTCAGGTTTTAACAATTATAACTAGAGCTGCTATAAACAACCATGTGCAGGTTTTGTATGGACATAAGTTTTCAACTCATTTGAGTAAATATCAAGGCAAGCAATGGCTAGATTGTATGGTGAGAGTATGTTTAGTTTTATAAGAAAGTGCCAAATGGTCTGCCAAAGTGGCTGTACCATTTTGTATTCCCAGCAGCAATGAATGAATGAGAGCTCCCGTTGCTCTCCATCCTCACCAACATTCCTGGTGAAATCAGTTTTCTGGATTTTGGCCATTCTGTTAGGTGTGTAAAAGTATATCAACAATGCTTTCATTTCCAGTTCTCCAATGCCATAGGAGGTGGAGCATCTTTTCATATGCTTTTTTGCCATCTGTATATTTTCTTTGGTGAGATATCAGTTTAGGACTTTTGCTCTTTTTTAATTGGGCTCTTTTCAAGATAGGATCTCTTTCTGTTACACAGGCTGGAGTGCAGTGACACTATCATGGCTTACTGCAGCCTTGACCTCCTGGGCTCAAGCAATCCTCCCACCTCAGTCTCCTGAGTAGCTGGGACTATAGGCACTTGTCACTCTGCCTGGCTAATTTTTTTTTTTTTTTTTTTGAGACAGAGTTTCACTCTGTTGCCCAGGCTGGAGTGTAGTCTCAGCTACAGCTGGTGCTGTCTCAGCTCACTGCAACCTCCGCCTCCTGGTTCAAGCGATTGTTCCACCTCAGCCTCCCGAGTAGCTGAGACTATGAGTGCGCCACCATGCCCGGATAATTTTTTGTAATTTTTTGGTAGAGACAGGATTTACCTTTTGGTCAGACTGGTCTGGACTCCTAACCTCAAGTGATCTACCCACCTTGGCCTCCCAAAGTGCTGGGATTACAGGCGTGAGCCACCGTGCCCAACCCGGGTTTTCTTATTATTGAGCTTTAAGAGTTCTCTGTAAATTTTGGAAAACAGTCCCTTGTCAGACTGTTTTGGATGAATATTTTCTCCCAGTCCGTGGCTTCTCTTTGTATTCTCTTGACAGTGTCTTTCGCAGAGCAGGAATTTTTAACTTCAGTGAAGTCCAGCTTATCATTACTTTCTTTCACGGGTTGTGCCTTTGGTGTTGCATCTGAAAAGTCCTCACCATACCCGCAACCATCTAGATTTTCCATGGTAGCTGCTAGGAGTTTATAGTTTTGTATTTTGCATTGCAGTCCATGATCCATTTTGAGTTAATTTACAAGTCATTTTGCTTTTTAATTTTCAGGCAAAATTCATGCAAAGTAAAGGAAGTTGGAGTAGCATATTAAAACGTTTGGAAAAGTATAAGTAGGCTTTCTCATTTATTAAGTGTATGGCCTTAAACAACCTTTTAAAGCCTCAGATTCTTCATTTCATAATGAGGATGATAGTACTGACCTCCTAGAGTTGAGATGACAACTAAGTGAGATTGTACACGTGAAACACTTGGGAGCTTCCCACTTGCTGAACGTGTGGAGATGCTGGGAATGGGGCTAACCCAGAGAGGGCATGGAAGCTCCACCCCCACCCGCTTGTCCTATCCATCTGTCTGTTCATCTGCGTCATTTGTAATAACCTTTATAATAAACCAGTAAATGCTGTATATATAAAAAAAAAGCAAAACACTGAACTTCACACCTGCATGGTAAGTAGCAATTGTTCTGGATGGTTCTTGCTATCATGATGTAGATAAGGAAGATGAGGATGTAGACATAAGATATAAGGAGAATTTTGATTTTTTAAATTATTATTCCTCATTGATTCTCAATTCCCTTTTTTTGGTAGGTGGTGGACTTTGTAGCAGCAACATTGCAGAGAGCTTGTGCAAGCTTGGCCCATCAGGCAGAGAGCACCGTGGAATCACAGACGCTGAGCATGTCTATGGGGCTGGTGGCTGTCATGCTAGGAGGAGCTGTTCAGGTGAGTTGTAGACATGAGCCAAGCTTGAATGGAGGGAAGGGAGAAGCTAAATACCAGTTGTTTTCCTTCCATACCCTTGTGAGAAATAAGAATGGATATTGTACATAGGAGAACCAGGATAAAGAAGTTAGTTTGTTAATGAGAATTCTCTCCAAAGTGGAGAACAAGAAAGTTGCACCGTTTCCACTCTGTCACTTGAATAGACTTCACTATCAGAAGGGAAGGGTCCTCTCTACCTGTTACAATCTTTTTTTTTTTTTGAGACGGAGTCCCGCTCTGTCACCCAGGCTGGAGTGCTGTGTCCGGATCTCAGCTCACTGCAAGCTCTGCCTCCCGGGTTCACGCCATTCTCCTGCCTCAGCCTCTCAAAATGCTGGGATTACAGGTGTGAGTCACCACACACAGACGTTACAATCTTTTTTTTTTTTTGAGACGGAGTCCCGCTCTGTCACCCAGGCTGGAGTGCTGTGTCCGGATCTCAGCTCACTGCAAGCTCTGCCTCCCGGGTTCACGCCATTCTCCTGCCTCAGCCTCCCGGGTAGCTGGGACTACAGGCGCCGCCACCTCGCCCGGCTAGTTTTTTTTTTTTTTGTAGTTTTTTAGTAGAGACGGAGTTTCACCGTGTTAGCCAGGATGGTCTCGATCTCCTGACCTCGTGATCCGCCCGT
Organism: Colobus angolensis palliatus; assembly: GCF_000951035.1. NCBI lineage: Eukaryota > Metazoa > Chordata > Mammalia > Primates > Cercopithecidae > Colobus > Colobus angolensis. The sequence goes on along the minus strand of NW_012123265.1, from coordinate 893,206 downwards.
CTTGGCCTCCCAAAGTGCTGGGATTACAGGCTTGAGCCACCGCGCCCGGCCCCTGTTACAATCTTAATCTGGGAACATCTAGCCTGGTGTTTTGCATCTGAGGTGAATACTAGATTTTCTGGCCCTCACTCTCCAAAGCTCAGCCCTTGTTTCTGCTATAGTTGTTGGGGAAAGTCCTTAATAACCTGCTGGTTGCATAAGATCCGTCTATTTTGAATGCTCCATTTTAGCACAGGATTCATTCTTCATCCCACATCAGGTAGCATGTTAAAGGTTTGCTTCCCGCGACTTTTAAGTGTGTATGTCCTTTACATACCTAATTTATAATTTTTAAAGTTATTTTTTTAAACATTACATACTGGCTGGGCGCTGTGACTCACTGAGCCTATAATCCCAGCACTTTGGGAGGCCGAGGTGGGTGGATCACCTGAGGTCAGGAGTTTGAGACCAGCCTGGCCAACATGGTGAAACCCCGTCTGTACTAAAAATACCAAAAAAATTAGCTGGATGTGGTGTCGGGCACCTGTAATCCCAGCTACTCAGGAGGCTGAGGCAGGAAAATTGCTTGAACCCGGTAGCCGGAGGTTGCAGTGAGCCGAGATCGTGCCATTGCACTTCAGCCTGGGTGACAAGAGCAAAACTCCATCTCAAAAAAAATTAAAACAAAACAAACAAAAAAAACTACATATTGCATACTCATGTGCCACACATACTAAGCTAGGGTGCTGGGAATACAGCAGGGGACAGGGCAGACCCTCATGAAACTTCCAGTCCAGTAAGGAAGTCAGACACTAAACGGCTGTTCAGAAATGTACTTAGAATTGAATGAAGGGCCTCAAAAGAGAAGTGGTGGGTACCAAGAGCACATAACATCTAACCTAGGCTGGGAATATTTCCACTGAGGAAGTGTAAGCGTAAGCTAAGATTTGAAGGAAACTCTTCCAAGTAAGGAAAACATCACGTACAAAGGCTTAGAAGCAGCAAAGAGCTTGGTATACTTGAGACACTGATAGAAGGCTGGTGTTGGTGAATTGTAGAGACCAAGGGGAAGAGCATGCCAGCAAGGACAAAAGATAGGCAAGGGCTAGACCATGCATGTGTGTGTGACTGGCTGATTACATACCAAATTAGGTGAGGAGTCTGCAGGAAAGCAGAATAGGCTTAGTGTGTCTTACGAAATCCACCCTGAAGCCAATCTGCTCAAAACCCTTAGCAATGAGTAGGATACCCTCTGGGAATGGATTTTTGAGCTTGAGGATTCAAATCTGATTCTGATTCTTGATTCTTGATGTATTAGAATATGCCTTTCACCAGCCTGTCAAAAAGGAAAAGGAATTTTATCTGGGCCTGTTATTAGTGTGAAGCCCATTTCTTGGTAGATTTACTAAGCACTTCTAATATATATTTTCCACATTGTTTGAGAAAAAAAAAAGCTTTTGGTTCAGTTTCTAGCACCATAGTATACCCTTGCTGTTAGAACTATCAAGGAAAATTTCACTGATGGAATCATTTTTCTTTTTTTTTTGAGACAGAGTCTTACTCTGTCTCCCAGCCTGGAGTGCAGTGGCACAATCTCGGCTCACTGCAGCCTCCGCCTCCTGGGTTCAAGCAATTCTCCTGCCTCGGCCTCCCAAGTAGCTGGGATTACAGGCATGCGCCACCACAGCTGGCTAATTTTTGTATTTATAGTAGAGACAGGGTTTTGCCATGGCGGCCAGGCTGGTCTCAAACCCCTGACCTCAGGTGATCCACCCGCCTCGGCCTCCCAAAGTGTTAGGATTACAGGCGTGAGCCACTGTGCTCGGATGGAATAATTTTTCTTAGGTTGTATTCTTATTGGATTTAGCTGGCCAAATTGATTTTTGTTTTTCTGGTTGAATATTAATTTGAATAGTCTTTTTTTTTTCTTTCTCTTTACTTCACACTTATTTCAAATCACATCCCAAATGGAAGATAGATCACAGAAATCTCCATTTCCTTTTCTAGAAGCCCATTGTTGGAGTGCTGGCTGTGCATGTTAGTTGTATTCTAAGACAGACTCACCTGATTGATGTCAAGGTTATACCTTGCAGGCCCCTGCCTTTCTGTGAGCCATCCTGACTCACTGATTACATCCGGCATTCCTCTGACTTTGCAGTTAGTTAAGTGAACATAAGCACGTCACTCCCTTTATCTTTGGCCTAAATCTGCTACTTTTTTTCTGTTTGAATCATGGATTTGTAAATGGCTTCTATAGTAATGCTGGATTTTCTTTCTTTGTATTAAAAAAAAAAGTCATGGTTCTGAATTGTGTTTTCAGTTAATCATTGTCAGGCTAACAATATACTGTTTTTTCCTATCCCTTATTAGGATTCATTGTTTTGGCTAATGAAAAAAGAATCAAACATCATCTGAACCTTTTTTATTTCTTTCTAATTTATGTAATCGAAGTGATTATTAGAACATCGTGTCTGGGAAGAGGAGTTAATTTGGAAAAAGCGTGTATTTAAGACTGCTGACAAAAAATAAAAAATAAAAAGGCCAGGCATGGTGGCTCATGCCTGTAATCCCAGCACTCTGGGAGGCTGAGGTGGGCGGATCACGAGGTCAGGAGTTCAAGACCAGCCTGGCAAACATAGTGAAACCCCATCTCTACTAAAAATACGAAACTTAGCTGGGCATGGTGTGCAGGCCTATAATCCCAGCTACTTGGGAGGCTGAGGCAGGAGAATCGCTTGAACCCAGGAGGCGGAGGTTGCAGTGAGCCGAGACCGCCCCATTGCTCTCCAGCCTGGCAACAGAGCGAGACTGTGTCTCAAAACAGACAAACAAACAAAAATTTATTAAAAAAAAAAAAGACTGCTGACAAGATAACTGTAATTCCAGGCTCATTTTCTAAATTTCAGAGTTAGTCACCACTAAAAGTATTATACATTGGTTACTCCTCCCTGTCCCCTCAAGAAGCAGTTTCTGCATGATGTTGCATTGTCCGTTGGTCTCTAAAGCACGAAGCTGAGCAGACCATTCTAGACCTTCTTTAGGAAAAACCAAAACCATGTTGTTCCAGGGTGGCAGCAGAGCCTCTGGTTAAAAACTGGGCTCCAAATCTTTAAATCTAGATTCTACTGGGGCGGGGGCCCGTTATTGGGCGAGAAAAGGTGCATCTCTTCTCTAAAGGGGAAGGAGTCTTTAGCTTGGTGTTACTCTACACTGCTTAGGTCATGTTTTTGGTCAAAGGTCATTGCTCAGACTCTGGCAAAAAGGTCGCTGTGAACTTGGACTGTGTTTTAGGTGCTGTTCACTTACATATTAGAATCATTGCAAACACTTAGAGGCTGGGGTAGAAGTAGTGGTAAGCAAGCTAGAGGTCTATTGCAGAATGGAGGAAGGGGAGAGGGAAAACCGCTGAAACCTGTTGCATGCTGGTGAGGCGAATTGGTTGACTCAGTTCCTGTGCTAGAATGCTGTCCTTTCTCTTCACCGAGCCCAATTTGGATGCTCTATAGAACTGCTTGGGAAAATTCCCATTATTTCTAGCTGTTATGTAGAACTCCAAAGAGCAGACAATCCTTAATTACTGTTACTTTCAAGCAGCCTCATTTAGAGATGTCTTACTTTCTGCCGTATTTAATAAACCTGCCACAGTAGGTACTTAATTAACAGTTTTTGAATGGATGGATAAATGGAAGGAAGAAAGAATAAAAGGAAGAAAGGAAAGATAATGTTTAACGAAGGACACGTGAATTTGTTTTGTTTTGTTTATCAAAAGGGCATGGGCTCAAAAAGTTGAAAACACTGCCCTCACCCATAGTGAGCAACCTCCAGATCTGGACACACCCATGGGAGTGTTGTGAATGTTAGTCATGTGTTATGAGGGGCAAAGGAGACCCACGCTTCTTGTTTTCACAGGCTTTCACTTGATTGTCCTCTAGGTAATCCAGTCTTTTCTCAGAATTTCCCTAGAGTGTGAGAGGCATCCTTCAACCGCTTGTATACAGGTGATCAAACTGGCTAAAAAAACCCTCACTTGCAAACCACAGTACCTCCAATTTTAAAACTTAAAAGGCAAATGACTTTCCAGTTAACTAAGCTGACTAGTTCCCTTTAATTCTTTTTGCTTTTGAGATTAAACCATCTATTTCTGGAATTGTCTTCATTCTGCTCATTTATTCACATTGTTAAAGATTTTCAGAGCTTTGGCCAGGTGCAGTGGCTCACGCCTGTAATCCCACTGCTTTGGGAGGCTGAGGTGGGCAGATCACCTGAGGTCAGGAGTTCCAGACCAGCCCAGCTACTTGGGAGGCTGAGGCAGGAGAATTGCTTGAACCCGGGAGGTGGGAGTTGCAGTGAGGCGAGATCATGCCATTGCGCTCCAGCCTGGGCAACAAGAGCGAAACTCCCTCTCAAAAAAAAAGCTCCTCACCTGGGCACAGTGGCTCATGCCTGTAATCCCAGCACTTTGGGAGGCTGAGGTGGGAGGATCACCTGAGGTCAGGAGTTTGAGACCAGCCTGGCCAAAATGGCAAAATCCCGTCTCTACTAAAAATATAAAAAAATTAGCTGGGTGTGGTGGTCGGCACCTGTCATCCCAGCTACTCAGGAGGCTGAGGCAGGAGAATCGCTTGAACCTGGCAGGTGGAGGATGCAGTGAGCCGAGATTGTGCCATTGCACTCCAGCCTGGGTTACAGAGCAAAACTCTGTCTCAAAAAAAAAAA
>NW_012123265.1:885503-887695 GCF_000951035.1 Colobus angolensis palliatus | reverse complement strand
CCCGTCTTGGCCTCCCAAAGTGCTGGGATTACAGGCGTGAGCCACCACGCCCGGCCTGCCCATATGTCTTCTTTGGTGGGGTGGTGTTCTTTGGTAGACCTATCTGTTTAAGTCTTTTGCCCATTTTTAAGTCAGGTTGTTGATTTTCTTATTGTTGAGTTTTAAGAGTTCTTTGTATATTTTGGCGATTAGTTCTTTTTCAGATACGTCTTTTACAAATATTTTCTCTCATTCTGTAATTTATCTTCTCCTTCTCTTGACAGTTTCTTTTGCAGAGCAGACATTTTTAATTTTAATAAGGTCCAGGTTTTTAGCTGTGTCTTTCATAGATCATGCCTTTGGTGGTGTATTTAAAAGGTCATTGCTTTTAAGAGGTCATCTCAATTTTCTACTATGTTAACTTGTAGGAGTTTTATAGTTTTGTATTTGACAGTTAGGTTTATGATCCATTTCAAGTTAATTTTTGTGCAAGGTGCAAGGTCTGTGTCTAGATTCATTTTTTCCCGAGTGCATGCCAGTTGTTCCAGCACCATTTCTTGAAAAAACTGTCTTTCTTTTTTTTTTCTACTGACACTTGTTCCAATTAAAAAAAAGAAAAAAAAGACTATTTTTTTTTTTTCCATTTAAAGCCTTTGCTCCTTTGTCAAAGTTCAGTTGACTCTATTTATGTGGGTCTATTTCTGGTCTTGCTGTTCTGTTCCATTGATCTATTTGTCTTGGCTGGTTTTTTTTAAGAAGAAATTGTTGTATAGAAGAGAAATGAAAAAGAGGCCAAATAGATTATAGATAAATTATTCTCATTTTAGATGCTTTAAAAAAGTCCACAATACGACAGAGGCACTGAATGAAGTTTAGCATAATGATAATACTAGTAAAATTATTTGAAAATGTCTCAGCCGGGCATGGTGGCTCACACCTGTAATCCCAACACTTTGGGAGGCCGAGGTGGGTGGATCACCTGAGGTCCAGAGTTTAAGACCAGCCTGGCCAACATGGTGAAACCCCATCTCTACTAAAATATAAAAAATTAGCCGGGTGGGTGGTGTGTGCCTGTAGTCCCAGCTACTCAGGAGGCTGAGGCAGGAGAATCATTTGAACCCAGGAGGTGGAGGTTGCAGTGAGCTGAGATCACACCACTGCACTACAGCCTGGGTGACAGAGCGAGGCTCCATCTCAAAAAAAAAAGAGAGAGAGAGAGAGCGAGAGAAAGAGGAAGGAAGGAAGGGAGGGAGGGAGGGAAAGAAAGGAAGGAAAGAAAAAGAAAGGAAAGAAAAACAAAGGAAAGAAAAGAGAAGGAAGGAAGGAAAGAAAGAAAAGAAAGAAAAAGAAATAAAGGAAAAGAAAGAAGGAAGGAAGAAAAGAGAAAGAGAGAGAGGAAAAAAAGAAAGAAAGAAAAGAAAAGAGGAAAATGTTTCTTCCAGTGCCACATAGATTCCAGAAAAAAATTGACCCTTTCCTTAAATAACATATATCTTCGCTTTGTGTATGTACTCTCTTCTTCCCTTAAGATACAGTAACCTCTGAATGTCCGTTGTTTTGCACATGAAGATAAACTAACATTCTGTGGAGGCAGAAACTCTATCTTATGTTGATTTTGCATTAGTTAGTAAACATGTAAACAAAACAATCTGAGTGTATAGTGAAATTCTAAGATACAAACCTGACATATACCTCAAATCTTCATTTACTTGGAGCATAATGGTAGGAACAATAAAAAATCTGTGGACTTACAGTGTCAAATAACAATGTTATTTAGGTTCTATGAAAATGGTTAGTTGGTTGATTGGTTGGTTGGATAATGAAGTGAGGGAGTGAATGGTTAAGTAATAAATACTCTGCCTTGTTCTAAAAAGGTTTTAAGCCGGGCAAGGTAGCTCAAGCCTGTAATCCCAGCACTTTGGGAGGCCGAGGCGGGTGGATCACTTAAGGTCAGGAGTTCGAGACTAGCCTGGCCAGCATGGTGAAACCCCATCTCTACTAAAAATACAAAAAATGAGCTGGGTATGGTGGCAGGCACCTGTAATCCCAGCTACTTGGGAGGCTGAGGCAGGAGAATTGCTTGAACCCAGGAGGCGGAGGTTGCAGTGAGCCGAGATTGCCCCATTGCTCTCCAGCCTGGCAACAGAGCGAGACTGTGTCTCAAAACAGACAAACAAACAAAAATTTATTAAAAAAAAAAAAGACTGCTGACA
>NW_012123265.1:869473-884853 GCF_000951035.1 Colobus angolensis palliatus | reverse complement strand
GGCCAGATCTCAGCTCACTGCAAGCTCCGCCTCCCAGGTTCACGCCATTCTCCTGCCTCAGCCTCCTGAGTAGCTGGGACTACAGGCGCCCGCCACATCGCCTGGCTAGTTTTTTGTATTTTTAGTAGAGACGGGGTTTCACCGAGTTAGCCAGGATGGTCTTGATCTCCTGACCTTGTGATCCGCCCATCTTGGCCTCCCAACGTGCTGGGATTACAGGCTTGAGCCACCGCGCCCGGCCTGGCCTTATCTTTTCAAGGGAGACTGTGTAGGGTATTGGGTAAGAGTATGGGCTCTGATCCCAGTTTCTTGAGTTCACATCTTACTATCTTCCAGTTTGTGACCTTGGGCATGTTACTTAACCGTTCTGTTTCCACCTGTTTAAAATGTAGATAATAATAGTCATTATATCACAGGGATATGAATGTGTGTGTGTGTGTTTTATCTTAAAAAAGAACCTGTATATGATTAAGTGTTCAATAAATGTTAGGTATGATTATTCAATAAATGGTATTGAGTGCTGGACCCAGGCAATATACTGTTTACACCATGAGCAAGATTTGATCCCTGCCCCTTTTTCTCAGAATACGTTTCCTGGTGCTCAGGTCATATTGACATCTGCTATGTTAATTTGGGTTTGACATTTTTTACTTCATTTTGTAGTTGAAGTCAAGTGATTTTGCTGTTCTGAAGCAGTTGCTGCCTCTGTTGGAGAAGATATCCAACACATACCCTGATCCTGTCATCCAAGAACTCGCTGTTGATCTCCGCATCACCATCTCTACCCATGGAGCCTTTGCCACTGAGGCCATCAGCACGGCTGCCCAAAGTACACTGAACAGAAAAGATCCGGAAGGGAAAATAGAAGAGCAGCAACAAACCAGTCGTGAAAGACCCACTGATGTAGCTCATAGCCACCTTGAACAACAGCAGAGCCATGAGATAGCCCCCCAGACAGGCCTGCAGTCAAATGCTCCAATCATTCCTCAGGGAGTCAATGAGCCTAGCACTACTACAAGCCAGAAATCTGGAAGCATAACCACAGAACAGCTCCAAGAGGTTCTTTTATCAACTTATGACCCTCAAATTCCAACACGGGCTGCTGCCCTGCGTACTCTTTCCCGCTGGATAGAGCAGAGAGAAGCAAAAGCCCTTGAGATGCAAGAGAAGCTTCTCAAGGTGAGTAGAATACACTGTAAAGACACATGGGCTCAGGGTGGGGCAGCCATCAGGGAGCGTTCATTCAACTCAAGTATTTTTGGAGCCTGGACTATGTGTCAAGCACTGTTCTGGGCCACCCTCCAGAAATTTGTGAATTTTGTGAGGAGGCAACACTTAGATGCAGGAAAGACTTATTTAGACACAGGAAAGACTTAAACTCCTCAACTGAATATGAACCAAGTGCCAATTTTTTTTTTTTTTTTGAGATGGAGTCTCATTCTGTCCCCGAGGCTGAAGTGCAGTGGCGCAATCTCGGCTCACTCCCGGGTTCACGCCATTCTCCCGCCTCAGCCTGCTGAGTAGCTGGGACTACAGGTATCTGCCATCACGCCTGGCTAATTTTTTGTGTTTTTAGTAGAGACAAGGTTTCACCATGTTAGCCAGAATGGTCTCGATGTCCTGACCTTGTGATCTGCCCGCCTTGGCCTCCCAAATTGGTGGGATTACAGGCGTGAGCCACCGTGCCTGGCCTTCAAAATTTTTGCATGAAAGAAATGCTGTGGGCAGTCAGGAAAAAGAGAAAGTTGAAATCTTCTGGAGGATGTGGGTCTTATATGGCCATAATGAACTGGTAAAGTTTGAGCAGATGAAAGAGGGGTGCGAGAGCATGAGCAAATTCCCAGAGATGGGAAAGTACCTTTTGCAGTAAGTAGGTCTGCTTCAACACTGTGACTCAGCCCAGATAAGCCACCTGTTTTCCCTGGGCATCTTTAGTGGGGCATTGGGCAAAACTGGGTCTCCTCCCCTCTTCTCTCCCTCCCTCGTGGTGAAATAGCTGGGTTTTTTTGTTGTTGTTGTTTTGTTTTGTTTTTTGAGACAGGGTCTCGCTCTGTCACCCAGGTTGGAGTGCAGTGGTGCGATCTCAGCTCACTGCAACTTCCACCTCTTGGGTTCAAGTGATTCTTCTGCCTCAGCCTCCCAAGTAGCTGGGATTACAGGTGTCCACTACCACACCCAGCTAATTTTTGTACTTTTAGTTGAGATGGGGTTTCACCATATTGGCCAGGCTGGTGTTGAACTCCTCACGTCAAGTGATTCACCCGCCTCCGCATCCCAAAGTGCTGGGATTACAGGTGTGAACCACCACACCCGGCTTTAAAATATCCTTTTATACACCTTTTTGAAGGTGAATGCAATGAACATCTTGGAATTTTGTTTTAGCTTCATTAAACCTTCTTCTGCTATACATAATTGGTCACCAAGTCCTGTCAATTATTTTTTCCAAGAAATCTTTCAAATGTGTCTTACTCTCTTTATTTCCATGGCTATTACCCTAAATTAAACTTCCCTTGCTTACTCCATAAAAGATTCCCTACCTTCTGGCTGTCTTCCTAACTGGGGTAAGTTTAGGCTCTGCCTACATACTTCAGATGTGGAGACCAGCAGCCTCAAGTTGATGTCAAGAATTACTGTGCCAGCGAAGAACACAGCATTATATATGGAGCAGACACTTCCGTCTTCCTTTCTCTGGCTCTCATGTTGGGGCCTAAACCTAACATATCATGTAGTATCTTCCAGATAAGCTGTACTCACTGCAGTTGATACCCCGATAGGTTCCTAAATTGTAAGATATTTTGAGAGTAATTTGTTACTAATGTCAATTAAAGTGCTGAAATTTACAAGATTTTCAAAAATAAATTAGAACAGATTCAAAGTTATCTCAATAATAACATCTCTATCTCACTTGCACTTCCATATGCTTTGTGAGTGCAAGAGAAAAGGATCAAATTACAGCAAATGTGCCATCCATTGCACATAACCCTAAACCTTGTCTCTTGTGTGTCACAGCCCATAGTCTGTCATGCCATATGTGAGAATGTTATTCACCATGGCTGTCATGGAAAAATGTTGAGGATTGTTCTTCCACTGCTTTCCAGGACTACTGCTAGAAGAATACAAGTATCTCCCCCAATCTCTATCCTTTTTTTAACGGTTGTAAAAATGAGACTTTAAGCATATATGCCATTTTCCCCACAAAACTCTGTCAGACGAGTTTCTAGCTAAGAAAAACAAGAAGCAAAGCATTTACTCGTTTGAGCTGCTGATAAGGGAGTCTCTTCAATCTTCCTTATTCTTTGTAATTCTTATCACTGCTGTATTTTGTGGTTCCAGATATTCTTGGAAAACATGGAACATGAAGACACTTTTGTATATCTATCTGCAATTCAGGGTAAGTCAGTCCTGGTTAAAGGACTTTGAGTCTGTGGACCAAAGACTGTATCATATTTATTTGCACAAAATCCCTAAAGTCCTAGGGCCATGAGACTACGCGTCATTTTATCCATCTTCCTGCCTCATAGCTAGGCCACTTTAAGTCATAATAATAATGTTCCTGGAGGGTTTCCAAAGGGTCCCTATAGAGTGTCAGTGTCTCATAATGATGAGGAAGTTTTTATTAATGTTTATTTATTCTATAGATTAAATCGTATTTCCTCTAATTCAAGGAGGTAAAGAATGACTCATGCATGAACTCTTATCACATTAACCTTTTATGTTAGTCGGCTACTGTCTTTTCTTTTTTTTTGAGACAGAGTCTTGCTCTGTCACCCAGGCCGAAGTGCGGTGGCGTGATCTTGGCTCACTGCAACCTCTACCTCCCAGGTTCAAGTGATTCTCCTGCCTCAGCCTCCCAAGTAGCTAGGATTACAGGCGCCCGCCACCACGCCCAGCTAATTTTTTATATTTTTAGTAGAGACAAGGTTTCACCATGTTAGTCAGGCTGGTCTCGAACTCCTGACCTCCAGTGATCCACCCACCTTGGCCTTCCAAAGTGCTGGGATTATAGGCATGAGCCACCATGCCCGGCCTCAACTACTGTCTATATGCACCTTTGCTCTCTCATTAAGCTAAAATAACTCAGGGTATTAAATATTTTCTCATCAAAACATTTTTTGCAGTAACTTTATTTCTCTTTTTATGGTTCTTTATTGTTCTCCACATCCCCTTTAACTTGTGGGCTCCAAATCTAGAGAAGGTATAGAGAATAAGGCACCCTTCCCAAAAGGTCCAGAAGCAGACATGGTGAGGTCAGAGTTAACTCGGTTTCCCTTGGCTCCATCAGTGAGATACAGTCAGCAGACCACCTGGGTGGGCCACCCCATTACCGTGCGTTGGCAAATTACTTAATCCCTGTGGGCTTCAATTTTTTTGTTATCTGTGAAAAGGGGACTAAATAGGAATGTGAAATGGTACTGCCCCTTTGGAAAACAGTCTGGCAGTTCCTCAAAAAGATAAAGATAGAGTTACTACTTGGCCCAGCAATTCCACTCCCAGGAATATACCCGATAAATGAAAACATATGTCTGCACAAAACCTTGTATGTGAATGTTCACAGAAGTATTATTCACAATAGCCAAGAGTGGAAATAGCTCAAACAGCCATCAGTTGATGAATGGATAAACGAGATGTGGTATATACATGCAATGGAATAGTATTGGCTATAAAAATGAAAAACTGATACATGCCACAATATGGATAAACTTTGAAAACATGGTAAGTGAAAGAAACTGGCCACAAAATACTACATTTTATATGATTCCAGTTATTTGAAATGTCCAGAATAGGCAATTTTTTAGAGACAAAATAGATTAGTGCTGTCCTAGGGCTGGGGTAAATAAGAAATATTTGAGGGTGATAGGTAAAGGATACAAGACGTCTTTTTGGGGTGATGAAAATGTTTCAAGATTCATTGTGGTGACAGTTTCACAACTCTGTGAGTATGCTAGGAAACCGTTGAGTTATACACTTTTTTTTTTGAGATGGAGTCTCACTCTGTCGCCCAGGCTGGAGTGCAGTGGTGCAATCTCGGCTCACTGCAACTTCTGCCTCCCAGGTTCAAGCAATTCTTGTGTCTCAGCCTCCTGAGTACAGGTGTCAGCCACCACGCCCAGCCGAGTTAGGAGCTTTAAATGGGTTAATTGTATGGTATGTGAGTTATATAGCTCAATAAAACTGTTATCAAAAAAATAAAATAATGTTTTGTTTTTTTTTTTGAGACAGAGTTTCACTCTTGTTGCCCAGGCTGGAGTGCAATGGTGCGACCTCGGTTCGCGCAACCTCCGCCTCCGGAGTTCAAGTGATTCTTCTGCCTCAGCCTCCCAAGTAGCTGGGATTACAGGCATGAGCCACCACACCTGGCTAATTTTGTATTTTTAGTAGAGACGGGGGTTTCTCCATGTTGGTCAGGCTGGTCTCGAACGCCTGACCTCAGGTGATCCACCCGCCTCGGCCTCCCAAAGTCCTGAGATTATAGGCATGAGCCACCGCCCCTGGCCAAAATAAAATAAAATGTAATAAAAGCGGAGAGGGCTAAAATTGTCAGCACCTAAGGAAATATGATGACTAAATGTAATGTGATAGATGGGATTCTGAAATAGAAAAAGAACACTAGGGCCAGGCACAGTGGCTCACGCCTGTAATCCTAGCACTTTGGGAGGCTGAAGCAAACAGATCCGTTGAGGTCAGGAGTTTGTGACCAGCCTGGCCAACATGGTGAAACCCCATCTCTACTAAAAAACACCAAAAAAAGTTAACCAGGTGTGGTAGTGGACACCTGTAATCCCAGCTACTTGGGAGGCTGGGGCACGAGAATTGCCTGAACCCAGGAGACCGAGGTTGCAGTGAGCCAAGATCGCGCCACTGCACTCCAGCCTGGGCAACAGAGTGAGACTCTGTCTCAAAAAAAAGAAAAAAAAAAGGACATTAGGGGAAAACTAAGGAAATTTGAATAAATTATAAACTTCAGTTGATAATAAAGTGTCAATATTAGTTCATAAGATGACTATCATAAAATGTTTATTAATAAAAGGGGGTTTAATATTAGGATTAAATGAGTTAATTCCTTGCAACTGCTTAGCACACAGTGTTCAACATGTGTTAGCTATTAATACTTTAGTGTTATCATCATCAGAATCTTCACTATTACATCTACTGTTGGATGACTAGGTAATAATGTGGTGATCTCCGTAACTTCTCAGATCTGAAGCCTGAGTAGGCCGATTCTGTCAGTTATTGATATTTCACTAACTACCCTGTGGCTCACACCTATAATTCCAGCACTTTGGGAGGCTGAGGTGGGTAGATCACCTGAGGCCAGGAGTTTGAGACTAGCCTGATCAACATGGCAAAACCCCGTACCTACTAAAAATACAAAAATTAGCCAGGCATGGTGGCGTGTGCCTGTAGTCCCAGTTACTTGGGAGGCTGAAGCAGGAGAATTGTTTGAACCCAGGAGACGGGGGTTGCAGTGAGCCGAGATTGCACCACTGCACTCCAGCCTGGGCAGCAGAACAAGACTTCTTCTCAGAAAACAACAACAACAACAAACTACCTCGACACTCAGTAACCTGAAACACCAATCACTTATTATCACTCATGCATCTGTAGACCTGCTGAAGTTTCAGCGGGGCTCGGCTGGGCGGCTGGCCCCTCCCTGCAGGTCTCAGGCCAGCTGTGGTAGCTGTGCTTCATGTGTTCCTGATCATCCCTGAACCAGTGGCCTACCAGGGCTTGTTCTGCTCATGGTGAGAACCATGAAGTGTCAAAGAGAAACCATAAATTCCAGAGGCTCCTTAGGCCTGACTCGGAGCAGACATCCTATCATTCTGCCTTTTTCTGTTGGCTAAAACAAGTCATGAGGCCCAACCCAAAAGTTGAGGGATAGAGAAATATATGCTGTCCCTTTAGTGGGACACACTTCCAAGTCACATAGCAACGGGCATTGATGCAGTAACACCATTCTTCACGTTGATGTGTTCTGTTTACCTCCCAGAGGCAAGGTTGTCAGTGAGCACAAAGGTAACTGCAGGTTTTTACTGGCTAGTTCTTTCAGGGTATAATGTGGATATGATCTATACAGACTTAGTACTTGAAGCTTGAGAGAGCATGCAGAGGGGAAATCATATAGCGAAGAATGTGTGAGCCTTGGAGTTCTGGAATTTCTTTTCTTCTTTTTTTTTTTTTTTTAGAGACAGAGTCTTGCTCTGTCACTCAGGGTGGAGTATAGTGGCATGATCATGGTTCATTGTTACCTCTAACTCCGGGGCTCAAGCAATCCTACCACCTCTGCCTCCTGATTAGCTGGGACTACAGATGCGTGCCAACACACATCAGGCTAATTTTTTAAAAAACGTTTTGGGCCGGGCGCGGTGGCTCAAGCCTGTAATCCCAGCACTTTGGGAGGCCGAGACGGGCGGATCACGAGGTCAGGAGATCGAGACCATCCTGGCTAACACAGTGAAACCCCGTCTCTACTAAAAAATACAAAAAACTAGCCGGGCGAGGTGGCGGGCGCCTGTAGTCCCAGCTACTCGGGAGGCTGGGGCAGGAGAATGGCGTAAACCTGGGAGGCGGAGCTTGCAGGGAGCTGAGGTCCGGCCACTGCACTTCAGCCCGGGCGACAGAGTGAGACTCCGTCTCAAAAAAAAAAAAAAAAAAAAAAACCTTTTGTAGAGATGGGGGTCTCACTATGTTGCCCGGGCTTAAACTCCTAGACTCAAACAATCCTCTTATTTCAGCCTCCAAAAGTGCTGGGATTACAGGCATGAGCCTCTGTGCCCAGCCAAATTCTTTCTTTATTCAACAAACATATATTGTATATCTCCTATATACAAAACACTTTAGATTAACTGCAAGTTGTAATTAGGTTCAAAAGCAAAAAGAGAATTTTTCAAAGGAGACAAAATGACCACCCAAAGTGGTAAAAGACAACTAGGTGAGAATGAAAGCTCTAAGAGTAACAGGTTTCAAGAGAGAAAGTAATTACCGGCAGCTGAGAGGCAAAAGAGGGCAGGAAGTGAGAGAGACCTGCGGTCCCGGAGACCACATGACCATACGTTGTGCTTATGGAAGTCAGATCAATCAAAGAAGCAAGAACCTAAAGTACTTACAATTCAGAAGTCTCAGAACACAAGTCATCCTGTACTTTCCCAAAGAAACTGTACTACTGTCAAGGAGATGTTTTCATTGATTATTTTTTTTAAGACTGGATTTTTGGGAATGGGTGGCATGTCATTCTAATGTGGCCACCTTGCTGTTTGGAATAAGCATCTTAGTTGATTAACCCACTGAGCTCATTAGCCTCTAGGGCCTGCTATCAAAATCACAGCTGTTGGTGTTGTGTTTGTTTTTAGTAATTTTGATTGGTGTGCAAATCAGTTAGTAGCTAATTTGGTGATGAAGAACATGAGGGGTAGAGGTGTAATTTCTGTTCTCAGCTCCCCAAGATGATGGACAAGTTTGAACTAATTGATGTTTTTGGTGCTTGTAATATGCACTTAAAAGCCAAGGCTTTAGGTGAGTTTCCCATTAAGAAAGAAAAATAGCTGAATTTTCCCACCTGCATTGCCAATGTAGTTTGCCTGTGCCTGAAGCACTACAGGAACAAAGCCATTCTGGGCTCCCAGACAGACAAGATCAGCCCTCTTGTCCTGTAGTACAGAGTGGGAAGTGCCTGATTGTGGTTTGAGTAGCATTCAGTTGTGGGGACTGTGTATTTTTAAAGTTTTCCTTTTCTGAGCTGCCTAAATGGCTCCATGTGGAAGTTATAGTATACTTTTTGCTTAATTTATTGATATTTTATATTTCTTTTATAAAGTCTTACCAACTTTGCAGTCTAGGTGGAGAGCAGAAGAGAATAAAATGCAGCAAGTCATTCAACAGCTATATATTGATGCCGGACTTAGAAATTTCTGCGTCTATATTATCTATCACAGCAATCTGAGAACTAAATACCCTAGGAGTTAAATTTAATTTTAGGAAAAACTGTGTGTATCTCTGTTTATTCTTACTGGGAAGCAGTGGTTGACTTAGTCATTCTAGCAGCTTCTCTCAGGTACTCAATAACAGCTTCTTCAGAATTATGTGTAAAGTCGTTGAGTTGCAGTTACCCTACAGAGTTTACAGGTAGAGAACTTAATCTTACACAGATGAAGATAAATGTCTCCCCTTTTGTATTCCTTGTATATTCTTTCTTCACTGTTTTTATCATCATTATTATTATACAAGTAATACATTCTCAATGTTTTTAAAAAATTTCAACAAGAATGAAGTATATAAGGTGAAAGGCAGAAGCCTTTCTCTTTTCCAGAATGGGAGTTAGAATATGTCCTTGAAGTCTGGGCTCAGTGACTCATGCCTGTAATCCCAACACTTTGGGAGGCTGAGGTGGCAGGATTGCTTGAGCCCAAGAGTTCGAGACCAGCCTAGGCAACATAGTGGGACCTTGTCTCCACACACACAAAAATAAAAATTAGCTAGGTGTGTTCATGTGCACCTGTAGTCCCAACTATTTAGGAGGCTTAGGTGGGAGGATCACTTGAGCCCAGGAGGTTGAGGCTGCAGTGAGTCATGATTGCACCACCGCACTCCATCCTAGGTGACACAGTGACACCATACCTCAAAAAGAATAAAAAAAGGACACATCCTTGAGATTCCCATAGTGTACATTAGATGTCTGGGCATTTTTTCACATTTTAGTTTTGAAATAGATGTTCAATAATGAATATGATAAGTGATATTTTTCAATAAGACATTATAGCTAGATTCTTTCTTTTTTTCTTTTTTTGAGATGGAGTTTCTTTCTCATTACCCAGGCTGGAGTGCAATGGTGCGATCTCGGCTCACTGCAACCTCCACCTCCTGGGTTCAAGCAGTTCTCCTGCCCCAGCCTCCCAAGTAGCTGGGACTATAGGTGCCCACCACCATGTTCGGCTAATTTTTTTGTAATTTTAGTAGACACGAGGTTTCACCATGTTGGCCAGGTTGGTCTCAAACTTGTGACCTCAGGTGATCTGCCCGCCTCAGACTCCTGAAGTTCTGGGATTACAGGCGTGAGCCACCGCGCCCTGCCTATAGCCAGATTATTTCTATACTGTAGATCTGTTCATATGTCCTCTCAGTCA
Organism: Colobus angolensis palliatus; assembly: GCF_000951035.1. Classification (NCBI taxonomy): domain Eukaryota; kingdom Metazoa; phylum Chordata; class Mammalia; order Primates; family Cercopithecidae; genus Colobus; species Colobus angolensis. The sequence continues at coordinate 874,732 of NW_012123265.1, read as the reverse complement.
CTTTCAATTATTTAAAGGGTATTTTGAAAGCAACAGATGCATTTTGGGGACCCAAGTGGTCCCTCTCAGTGTCAAAAGGATCTTTGGATAAAACTACCAGCCTTCTTTTAAAAGAAAAAAAAAAAAAAAAAAAACTGGGCTCTGGGCCAACCATGGGAGGTGAAAGCATGCCAGTGTGTAGAGTGAAGAGATCTAGCCATCTTGACGTGCCCAAACAAATCACACTAGCTCTTCCACCCTCTTCCTTTCAGAGAAGAGCTTTCGTTTCTGGCAAAAGAGCTGAGCAGAGGGAAGGCAAAAGCCCGGAAGGGGGAAGGTAGATACAAGATGAAATTGTTTTCACAGAGTTTCAAATTGAGCAGGATTACAAGTCTTAACTTGTCAGGAACTGAATCTCTATCTCATTCTCAGATTTCTACCTCAAATAAAATAAGTTGAGAAACCATTAACTGAAAATAATTCTGTCCCTTGAAGGATCATCTCATTGGACCTGGCATGGAAATTTGGAATGCAGTCCTGTGAAGTTTATCATCTCCATTTATGTCCTGGAAAAAGGAAGATTTCTTTTATATCCTGACCTGGTTTCTGTACTACTTAATTAACAAATAAGCATTCAGAGAATGTCTCTCATATATGCTCTCTCAGTAAATTCTCTAAGTAGTTCTGGGAAGTAGACATAATCTCCATTTTTAAAACTTCTTATTTGAGATGTAATTTACATACCTAAAATTCACCCAATTAAAACGTGCAAGTCAATGGTTTCTAGTGTATTTAAAGAGTTGTGCAACCATCATCACTATCTAATTTTAAAACACTTTTAGCATTTCATACCCATCAAAAGTCACTTTCCCTTGCTCACTCCCCCAGCCCCTGGCAACCACTGATCTACTTTTTAATCTCTGGATTCGCATATGCTGGACATTTCATATAAATGGAATTATATAATATGCGGTCTTTTTTGTCTGGCTCCTTTCACTTTAGCATAATGTTTTTGAGGTTTGAGGTTTCCTTTTTATGACTTCATTCCTTTTTGTGACTGAATAATATTCCATGGTATTGCTTAGCCATGTTTGATTTATCCGGCTCATTAATTGGTGGACAACTGGGTTGTTTCCACCTTTTGGCTATTATGATGAGATCGGGCACATTCAGGGTGGTATCGCCGTAGACTTGGCTATTATGAATAGTGTTGTTAGGAACATTTGTGTATAAGTTTTTGTGTGAACATATGCTTTCATTTCCCCTGGGTATACACATATACCTAGGAGTGGAATTGCTGGGTCATATAGTAATTCTATGTTTAGCCTTTTGAGGAACTGCTGAACTATTTTCCAAAGCAGATATACCATTTTACCTCCTTACCAGCAATGTATGAGTGTTCCAGTTTTTCCACAGCTTTGCCAATACTTGTTATGGTCTGTTTTTTTGGTCAAAGCTGTCGAGGTAAAATAAAATATAAAGGTGAATCTCTATATTTAAAACATCTTATTTCAGAAGCAATAATTGTAATTTGGTGCATACACGCAGACCTAGTGGTCTTCCATATGTCTGAAGAACACTGAGAAGGTTGGCGGTTTTGTAAACAGGAGAAATGTTACATATCGTTCTGGAGAAAGATCATTGGGACTAGTAAAGTTTTGGAGATCTAGCAAGCTCTGATTAATGAGTGACAGCAGTGGGTAAAATAAGTCTTAGAGTCACAGTAGGTTTGTTTCAGTAGCTATTCGATAAAACTGGCTTTAGGCTACAACAGGCAGTTTCAAAAGCCAGGCCTGCAGGGAATTATATTTTTGCAGCAATGTTATGTGCCCTGTGTTTTTTCTCCCTGGTCTCTCAACTCCATTTTAGTTGGATATGACAGGCATGACCCAATTCTTATGATCCACTCTCACATTTTCCCCTTTTGATTGAGATCTCTTTTTAAAAGCCTTGTCAATTAACTACTTATAAGTTAGCTTAATTGTCCCTTGGAGCTAGGATGGACCTGTTCTGGTTATCTCTGTCCCACATCAGCAGGGAAGTATGGGGGCTTATGTCAGGGACCTGGGGCCACATTTGAGTAGCAGAGTCCAGAAGGAAAAGCGTTCCTAGGGTACCTTGTTCTAGAGTCAATTATCAAGTTCTGTCTTAACAGTTCTATAAGCATTAGCAATCATCTCGAAGGACTGGGTTAACATTATTTTGTTGGGAGAGCTGGCATTATAAAGATTAAACAATCAGTAAGAGTAAAGCTGGCCAGTCATGGTGGTTCACACCTGTAACCCCAATACGTTGGGAGGCTGAGGCAGGAGGGTCTCTTGAGCCCAGGAGGTCAAGGCTGCAGTGAGTTATGATCATACCACTGCATTCCAGCCTGGGTGACAGAATGAGACCCTGTCTCAAAAAACAAACAAACAAACAAAAACAGTAACAACAACAACAACAACAAAGCTTAAAAGTTATCATATAAAAAATAACAACAATATAATAAATTTAGTTTGTAAAATGCTTTTGAACTAAGAGTCCAAGACTAAGGGCAACAAACTAAACAAATTAAAAGACCATAGTGGGCCGGGCGCGGTGGCTCAAGCCTGTAATCCCAGCACTTTGGGAGGCCGAGACGGGCGGATCACGAGGTCAGGAGATCGAGACCATCCTGGCTAACATGGTGAAACCCCGTCTCTACTAAAAATACAAAAAAAAACTAGCCGGGCGAGGTGGCGGGCACCTGTAGTCCCAGCTACTCGGGAGGCTGAGGCAGGAGAATGGCGTAAACCCACGAGGCGGAAAGTGAGCTGAGATCCGGCCACTGCACTCCAGTCCAGGCGACAGAGCAAGACTCCACCTCAAAAAAAAAAAAAAGACCATAGTGGTTAGCCAGGCATGGTGGCGGGCGCCTGTAATCCCAGCTACTCAGGAGGCTAAGGTAGGAGAATTGCTTGAACCCGGGAGGCAGAAAGATGCAGTGAGCCAAGATAGCACCATTGCACTCCAGCCTGGGAGACAAGAGTGAGACTTCGTTTCAAAAACAAAAACTATGGTTTCATAGTGGAAACTGGGTGAGACCTGTAGTTGTCATTAAGTAGTATGTTGTTATGACTTGCTTGAATTAAACAGAAAATTGCCAACTTTAGAAAAGGGACCACCAGTAAATTTGAACAGTAAGTTGTGTAAGGGATGTTGTCTAAGTTTTCCGCTAGGTGGACTAAAAGGATTTTTTTTTTCTTTTTTTTTGCCATAAAGTGTGGATATTTTATTCTAGGAAACGGAAAAAACAAAACAAAACAGGGAGCACATTTTTCCACATACCATTCCAATTTAACTGACATTAATTCAGAAAAGCTAGAGCAGATATGCATGCGCATATGTATAAATATGTATATGTATATACACACACGTACATATTTTCGGATTTTAATTTCATTGGTGTTCATATCTTGATTACATGATTTTTAAAATAATTATTTGCAACTTCACACATCTCATAGAATGTCTATGCAGTCTCTCTTTGCAGCCTGCTTCAGTTTCTAGTGTGCTGTACATATCTACATCTTCTGGGTGGGACTGCCTGTGATTCATGAGCTTGAGGTCAGGCATAAACTGTGTAGCCCCTGAGCTGAATTCTGATTTGGTCTGACTACAGGGATTTTTTTTTTTTTTTTGAGACGTGTTGACGTGTTAGCCAGGATGGTCTCAATCTCCTGACCTCGTGATCCGCCCATCTCGGCCTCCCAAAGTGCTAGGATTACAGGCTTGAGCCACCACGCCCGGCCACACTACAGGGATTTTTAAAAAATATATAATTAATTTCCCTCCCTCCCTCCATTCCTCCCTTCCTTCCTTCTTTGCTTCCTTCTTTCTTTCCTTTGTTTCCTTTTCTCTCTCCTTCCTTCTTTCTTTTTCTTCTTTCTTTTCTTTCTTTTTCTTTTCTTTTTCCTTTCTTTTCTTTCTCTCTTCTCTTCTCTTTTCGTTTCTCTTTTCTTTTCTTGACAGGGTCTCACTGTGTCGCCAAGACTGGTCTCAAACTCCTGGGCTCAAACTACCCCCCATGTCAGCCTCCCAAAGTGTTGAGATTACAGACATGAGCCACCACGCCTAGTCCTAAAAGGATTTTTTAGGTCAGGTTTTGTCAGGTTATCACTAACAGTTATTGACTGTGAAATTTTCATTACAGCATCTTATCAAATAAAAAGAGGAGCATTAAGGGAAGTAAGGGTCTCATGATGAAGTGGAGTCTTATTTTGACATCTTAGGAAAAGCTGTTTGCAGCCTGGACAATGTCCACTTCTCATCCTGGTTTGTACTTTGAATGTCACTGGTTAGGGCACTGGACCGTTTGGTGAACTTTCTATGTGGCCTATACATCAAGCCAACAGGCACAAAACTTGTTTATAAAAATTTCTCAAGTTTTAGCTTATGGGGCTTTAGGAACAGAGCAATTCCCGTTTTAGTAATTTTATGGAAGAAACTTGGCTTGTAGGAACTTGGGTGATTTTAGAACCTAGACTACTCAAAAATAGATAACAATAACTTGAAAACAATGTACAGAGTTATATTCTAATAATAGGTATATTATAGCTTTATTTTGGGAACATAATTTATTTTTTACATTGAAAAGTAAAATATTTCCTATTGAAATATAGGAATCTCACATTTAAATGATCTTGCAGCTAGGAAGCCAAACCAAGGCAGACTTTACATTTATTTATAGACTTAAAGTTTCTGGGCCTGCCAGAAAGTGACAGTTTTATTTACTTACTATAAGGCTGGGAACCCTTGAAGTCAGGCATTTTATGTGTATTTTTAAATATGACATTTTAGTCAAAGCCTTGGTAATATAACTAACATTTAAGAACAGAATTTTATTGGGTTTATGTAAATAACCATATTGTCCTAAGAATACTTAGAAATAGTTTTTGAATTTTGGAGGGATTAAGTAAGGAAAAAAACCATGTTTTTATCTTTGTTTACAAAAGTACACTTTATCAACTTGAGGGGGAAACAAAATATTTGCATAAAGTAACAATGTTTTAAATAAAAGTCATAAAACATTATTTACTTACTTAATCTCATAATTAACTCCTGTTTGATCTCTATTAGTAGTTTTATGAATCTATCAGGTTTTTTTTTTATTAGAGTCTTAGAAATTTGTATTGAGTCTGTTGATTTTAAAGTTATCAGAGCGCCGGGCGCGGTGGCTCAAGCCTGTAATCCCAGCACTTTGGGAGGCCAAGACGGGTGGATCACGAGGTCAGGAGATCGAGACCATCCTGGCTAACC
>NW_012123265.1:860823-862393 GCF_000951035.1 Colobus angolensis palliatus | reverse complement strand
CAGCTTAGGTTTGATTTTGGGGAAGTTTCTCAAAGATGTTAAAAAGCTGAAAACGTTTGATGAAAACAGAATTACAGTTGGGCATAGTGGCATGTGCCTGTAGTTCCAGCCACTTGGGAGGCTGAAGTGGGAGGATTTCTTGAGCCCAGGAGTTTGAGGCCAACCTGAGCAACATAGGAAGACCCCCCTGCCCCGCCATCTCTTAGAAAGAAAGGGGGAAAAAAAAACAGAATTACAGGTTATTGTAAAATTATAGCCATTTATTTAACCAGCGTGATAATCAAAAGACTTTAAAAGTAATGTAGAGCCGGGCATGGTGGCTCATGCCTGTAATCCCAGCACTTTGAGAGGCCGAGGCAGGTGGATCACCTGAGGTAAGGAGTTCGAGACCAGCCTGGCCAACATGGCGAAACCCCATCTCTACTAAAAATACAAAAGTTAGCCACAGCATGGTGCTGGGCGCCTGTAATCCCAGCCTGGGCGACAAGAGCAACACTCTATCTCAAAAAAAAAAAAAAAAAAAAAAAAGTTAGTGGTTGTTAACCTACTTAACCCTTTTAAAGCTCAGTTTTTTTAAAGTCATCAAAAACATAATAAAGGCAATGCAGAAAATCATCATAGTAAAATGTAAAGTCTTTTTCTTTACCAAAAAGGTAAAGAAAAACCTCTTACAGTGTGATTGTTTTTTCTAAAGGGAACCTCATTTAGATAACCTGGAAGTCAAAGCTGATGAAAAGATTATTTGAATTTAATCTGACATAGGAAGAATGGGTCTAGGTTATAAGAGTAACAATTTAGATGCATCAAGGAAAGTGAGGAATACAGAATCAAATTATATTGGAGGAAAACATTGCTTTTTTAGGCCATTAAAATAAACGTTTTAGTGTCAGGCCATAATGGCAGAGTTAGAACTGGAGAAAAAGTTCAGGAGTTGATGACAAAGTTGAAGGAGAGAATTATCATCTCAGGACTTTTTAAGGGGAGAAAATGCTAAATGCAGTGATGTATGACCTATGAATCCCATATAGCGAGATACTGCAGAAGTTAAGCTTCTGAAATATGAATCTGAGAAATTTTATTTTATTTATTTATTTATAAGGCAGGGTCTGACCCTGTCACCCGGGCTGGAATGCAGTAGCATAATGTCAGCTCACTGGAACCTCCACCTCCTGGAGTGCAAGCAGTCCTCCCACCTTAGCCTCCCGAGTAGCTGGGACTACAGGCATATGCCACCACACCCAGCTAATTTTTGTGATTTTTGTAGAGACAGGGTTTTGCCATGCTGCCCAGACTGGTGTCAAACTCCTGGGCTCAAGCAATCAGCCTGCCTTGGTCTCCCAAAGTGCTGGGATTACAGGTGTAAGCCACTGTGCCTGGCCTTATTTATATTTATATTCTTATTTTTATTTTTTATTCCTTTTTTTCTTTTTGTTCTTTATTTTATTTTATTTTATTTTATTATTATTTTTATTTTTTGAGACAGGGTCTCACTTTGTCACCCAGGCTGGAGTGCAGTGGCATGATCAAAGCTCACTGCAACCTGAATCTGAGAATTTATTTTTTTTTTTTT
>NW_012123265.1:858247-860143 GCF_000951035.1 Colobus angolensis palliatus | reverse complement strand
CCGTGTTAGCCAGGATGGTCTCGATCTCCTGACCTCGTGATCCGCCCGTGTCGGCCTCCCAAAGTGCTGGGATTACAGGCTTGAGCCACCGCGCCTGGCCCCCGTACATGTTTTTTACTTAAGTAGTCAGTATGCCAGCCTCGCTGAGGAGTTGTGGAAAAAGAGAGTTAGCTTAGAGCAAGAGAGAAAGAAGGAATTCTAAGAAGGGGAGGGGCAAGCTCCAAAGCAGAGAGTCTCAACCAACTTTGAGATAGTATTTTATAGCTAGTCAGTCTTTGAGTCCGGGTTGGATTTTGTTTTTTTAGCCTCAAGATATCCCTTGAGATATGAGTCTTATTTGGAATGTATGATTTTATTGCCATGGTCTTTTAGTTTAGTTTTAAGAACAACAGACTGCATGATCCCTATAATGTTTGAACATGTTACCAGCTGGAATCTCAAAATATATCTTGGCATGCCTTTGAACTTTGAGAGCCCATTTGTAATTAAACTTATCTAGGTGACTCGGTTTAATGTTGAATATACAAAAGCCAATTAAATGCAAGTGTTGAATATGCAAAAGCCAAATAAACGCAAGTGCTGATGGAAAATAAAGCATGTATTTACCAAGAGGACGATAAGCTGCCTTTCCCAACTGAAGCGAAAAGGAAAAATCCTTTCACCCAGGCCTCAACCTGGAGGAAAAATATCTCTTCACTCAGACCTCACAGCTGAGGTCTGCCAGGAGGAAAAGAGTCCTCCCCAACAGGAGATCTCCCAACCAGAGAGAGACCTCCCTCCAAACAAGAGGAGGAAAGACCCTTCTCTAACCAAATCCCAAACAAAACAGAACTTTACCCAAATCAGGAGTGCCATCCAGGAGACTCACCAGGGAACACCTAGGTGACTCGTGGAAGAGAGGATGCTCAAAGGCCCTCCATGTGAGTACTTTATGTCATAGTTCTAAGGGCCGATGATTTTTCCCAAGGTGAGTCAGTTTTGGAATCCCACTTCTGACACCAAGTATGTCAAAATCAAATAAAATATAAGGACAAATCTCTAAATTTAAAACATTTTTGCAGAAGCAGGAATTGCAATACAGGGCATACACAGACAGGGTGGTCTTCCATATGTCTGAAGAACAAAGAGAAGTTTAGAGGTTTGGCCAGGCACAGTGGCTCACGCCTGAGGCAGGCGGATCACTTGAGGTCAGGAGTTCGAGACCAACCTGGCTAACATGGTAAACCCCATCTCTACTAAAAATACAAAAATTAGCCCGCTGTAGTGGTACACACCTGTAATCCCAGCTACTCTGGAGGCAGGAGAATCACTTGAACCCAGGAGGTTGCAGTGAGCCGAGATCAGGCCACTGCACTCCAGCCTAGGTGATAGGGCGAGACTCTGTCTCAAAAAAAAAGAGGAAGAAGTTTGGAGATTTTATAAAAAGGAGAAATGTAACATATTGTTCTGGAAAGAAAGTTCATTGGCACTAGTAAAGTTTTGGGCAGCTGACAAGCTCTGAGGAGTGACAGTGGTGGGTAAAACTAGTCTTAGAGTTGCAGCAAGTTTGTTTTAGTAGCTATGAGATAAAACTGGTTTTAGGTTACTTTTTTAAATTTCTTTTTTCTTTTTATTTTTTTATTTCTTGGTTTTAGGTCACAGTAGGCAGTTTCAGCAGCCGGGCTTGTAGAGAATCATACTTTTGGAGCAATGTTATGTGCACTGCACGCTTTGTTTCCCTGGCCTCTCAACTTTTAGTTGGGTATGACAAGAATGACTGAATTTGTATGTTCAGCTTTCACATAGCCACCCTAATGGGTGTGAAGTGGTATCTCATTGTGATTTGATTTGTACTTCTCTCATGACTGGTGATGTTGAGGGTCTTTTTTTGAGTTCATTGCCTATTTGTAAATCTTC
>NW_012123265.1:847627-849579 GCF_000951035.1 Colobus angolensis palliatus | reverse complement strand
GAGCTTGCAGTGAGCTGAGATCACACCACTGCACTCCAGACTGGGAGACAGAGCGAGACTCCGTCTCAAAAAAAAAAAAAACATTAAATAAAATTAAATTAGTAATTATCTAGAAAGCTTTGATTCTGTCAACAAGCCTGAAATATAATAAGACTAGATATTATAACCTATCTTTTATATATATATATATGTATATGATGCCTCCTTTCCCTCTCCCAAGCCAGAGATTGCATTTCAAAGCCCACAACACTTGAGTTTTACAGTAGCTTCATTTTTGGAATATCTGTCCAGTGGTTTCCTCCATCAATCAAAGATTGATACATTCAAATTTGCATCAGAATATTTAACAGTTTAGTACTCACATGTAAGTAAAAGATGAACTGGCTACTTCACTGTTAGCTATTTTCACTTTCCAAGATTGCCTTGGATGTAAAGAGAAATGACAGTAAGTAATTATTGTCATTTATTATGACAAGTTAGCATTTATTGAGTATCTATGTGCTAATCACAGTGACCGTGCAAGTTACGAATTATTCTCCCCATTTTACAATTTAGGGAACTGAGGCTTAAGGATGTTAAGTAACTGGCCCAAAGTGACTCAGATACCTCATGACAACATCAAGATTTGGATTTGTGCCTCTGGCTCTGAAGTCTACATTTTTGCCACAGAGAAAAATAATCAATCATAGTGCCCTCATTCTTTCTGTTCCCAAGATGGAAGGGCTGAGTTTCCTAGGGGTCTTAAGTATAGGAGAACCAGGCCTACCTTTGGAAGATTGTTTCACTACATATCAACCCTGTTTATAACTTAACAATATGCTGACCTCATGCTTGGTTTTTGTTTTATTTTTGCTAACTTGGCAATGTGTCAAGTGTTAATTTTTAAGCAATCTCTGTGTGTATCTTTGAAACTCATCTTTCACGTGGACTGTGAGTATGTATTACCTCACACACTGCCCACCCCTCTTCCTGCGAACAATCATTAGTGTTTCAGCATTGAGAGTAGCAGCATTGTTTTAGGAGCATTAGGAAAGAGGCTTCAGAAATCAATCCTGGGTGGCCAGGTGCGGTGGCTTACGTCTGTAATCCCAGCACTTTGGGAGGCCAAGGTGGGCGGATCACCTGAGGTCGGGAGTTCAAGACCAGCCTGACCAACATGGAGAAACCCCGTCTCTACTAAAGATACAAAATTAGCCAGGTATGGTGGCGCATGCCTGTGATCCCAGCTACTTGGGAGGCTGAGGCAAGAGAATCGCTTGAACCTGGGAGGGGCAGGTTGTGGTGAGCTGAGATCGAGCCATCGCACTCTAGTGTGGGCAACAAGAGTGAAACTCCGTCTCAAAAAAAAAAAGAAAGAAAGAAAGAAACCTTGAGATTTATCCAGTTTATTGAGAGCGTGAGTTAAGTAAGCACATAGCTTTCTGTATAGAACTTTTGAGATCTGTTATATTTCTGGTGCCAATAAATGGCATTTAAAAATAGCTTATTTTGGCCAGGCATGATGGCTCACACCTGTAATCCCAGCACTTTGGCAGACCGAGGCAGGCAGATCACTAGAGGTCAGGAGTTTCAGACCAGCCTGGCCAATGTGGTGAAACTTTGTCTCTACTAAAAAGACAAAAATTAGCCGGGCCTGATTTTCAGTGCCTGTAATCCCAGTTACTTGGGAGGCTGAGGCAGGAGAATCACTTGAATCCGGGAAGCGGAGGTTGCAGTGAGCCGAGATTGCACTCGGCTTGGGAGACGAGTGAACCTCTGTCTCAAAGAAAAAAAAAAAGCTTACTTTAAAATAATACAAATTGGCCGGGCGCGGTGGCTCAAGCCTGTAATCCCAGCACTCTGGGAGGCCGAGACGGGCGGATCACGAGGTTAGGAGATCGAGACCATCCTGGCTAACACGGTGAAACCCCGTCTCTACTAAAAATACAAAAACTAGCCGAGCGAGGTGGCGG
>NW_012123265.1:840918-846172 GCF_000951035.1 Colobus angolensis palliatus | reverse complement strand
TGAGGTCAGGAGATCGAGACCAGCCTGGCCAACATGGTGAAACCCCATCTCTACTAAAAATACTAAAATTAGCCGGGCATGGTGGCGGGCATCTGTAATCCCAGCTGTTCAGGAGGCTGAGGCAGGAGAATTGCTTGAGCCTGGGAGGTGGAGGTTTCAGTGAGCCGAGATGGCGCCATTGTACTCCAGCCTGGGCAATAGAGCAAGACTCTGTCTCAAAAAAAAAAAAAAAAGTAAATAAAAAAAAGTAAAAAATAACTTTAAAAACTCAGAACAGTACTGTTGTTTTTTATGAAGCTCTCAGGACTATGAAAGATGGGTGGATTTAGACACTCAAATGAGTGTGAGGGGATTGAAGCTGAGGGAAAAGCAAAGGTAGGAAGATGTTCAAGAGTGGGGTCAGACCAGGTGCTGTGGCTGCACTTTGGGAGGTCGAGGTAGGCGATCACTTGAGCCCAGTAGTTTAAGACCAGCCTGGGCAACATGGCAAAACTCTATAAAAATTTTAAAAATTAGCCAGGTGTGGTGGCGCATGCCTGTAGTCCCAGCTACTCTGGAGGCTGAGGTGGGAGAATCACTTGAGCTCAAGAGGTCAAGACTGCAGCAAGCTGTGATCGTACAACTGCATTCCAGCCTGGGTGACAGAGACCCTGTCTCAAAAAAAAAGTGGGGGGTTGCAAATATAAAGTATAATGGAAGGGAAGCAGTTCAGGTTGTTAGTGGAGCAAAATGGGCATGAAGGCAAGGGATAGGAGTCAGTATCTTCATCTCCCGTTTTTCAGAAAAAGAAACCAAGGCTAGGAGGTTACTGCTTGGCCAACCAGTATGTGATGGAGGCTGGATTCAACTCCAAAGCCAAGGCCCTCATTTACACCTCTGTACTTCCTTTCTCCATTTCATTTTTTCGCCTTTGTCAAAACACCATGGCCTCTGCTCTTACAGAGAGTAAAATTAAACCATGGAACCAGTGGATCATGGCATTTTTAGTGAAGCAATTAAATACTTCTTAATTTCATGGTTTCTGGGGCTCCTTTAAAGTCCCTCACCTCCTATTCATATAGACTAGCTGTCACAAAGGCAGGATTCATGACCGAGAAGGCAGCATGACTTATCTCCAGGTAAAGAGTCAGTTGCTTAAATGTCTACTTTACAAGCTATTAAGGAGGTCTAAGTACCTTCCCTGCAGAACAGCGATTTAAATTTTGCCCTGGAACCACCTTTTCTCTAGTAAAGTTGGAATTTAAAGGCAAGTTAAGGAGGATAGAGTAGTGAGAGAGCTTGTAAGTAAAGCAGCAAGCCCCTCTTCAGACTTCTCCTTAAGTACAGCATCCCACACTCTCTACGGAATCCATGGTTTTTACTGGAGCTATATTGTGGTATCAGCTGGAGGGGCACCCTGCTTTTGCGTTTCCCTCCCCAACTAAAGAGCAAGCAGCCTATGTCACCCTTCATCTCAAATTCCTAATCTCACCAGATGTGATTAAGATGACACTTGAAGCTGTTCACACGCTTAGTAAGCCCAATTATATTTTTTATTAACACTGACATAGTTCCTTTTGTTGCTGAATCATAACTTTAAAATTTTTAACTGACTGAAGCATCAATTACCCCCTCTCAGGTCATGTTGAGATCTTGGCAGTGATGGAACAGTACACTTAAATGGTGTCTATACAGTTTGGGCAACACATTTTTAGATTTTTATATTAGGCTTTTTTGCTTCCTGACCTTGTGGTATGTCTGCTGCCCTGGAGGAGGATTGAAGGTTGGGAATGAATTGAGCCTCAGGGAATGAATCATAGACCTTGAGCTGCCAAAGACTTTGTTAGGTCATCTCTCTGTCCACCTGCTGCGACATGATTGCTAAGGTTTTTCTTTCTTGGGAGAAAGCTGTTTTAGAACCACTTTTGTCCTTTGTGTTCAACTTTTGTTTTCCACTATTGATAACCTTTAAATAGGGACAAAAAGAGAATTGTAAAATATTGTCTTTGGCCACTAGGGTTTTCTTTTTGTTGTTGTTGTTGTTAATAGCTTAAAGTGTTAATTCATTCACTCAACAGATATTTATTATTATTATTATTATTATTATTATTATTATTTTGTGTGTGTGAGACGGAGTCTAGCTCTGTCTCCCAAGCTGGAGTGCAGTGGCACAATCTTGGCTCACTGCAACCTGTGCCTCCCAGGTTCGAGTGATTCTCCTGCCTTGGCCTCCTGAATAACTGGGATTACAGGCACGCACCACCACGCCCAGCTAGTTTTTTGTAGTAGAGACAGGGTTTCGCCATGTTGGCCACGCTGGTCTCGAACTCCTGACCTCAGGTGATCCACCCGCCTCGGCCTCCCAAAGTGCTGGGATTACAGGCGTGAGCCACTGCACTCACCTCAACAGATATTTATTGAGCACTACTATGTTTGAGAGTGCTGTGTGAGGTACCGCACTGAGAAAAACAGTCATGTCCTGCCTTCATGGAGTTTACAGTTGGAGAAGAGCAAATGACAAAAAATGACACAAATGTAAAACATGGTTTTGACAGGTGCTCTAAAGAAAAGGTACATGATGTTCTCTCACTAACTCCATCCTCCTTAACTTGCTTTCAAATTCCAGCTTTACTAGGGAAAGGGTGGCTCCAGGGCAAAATTTAAATAGCTATGCTGTAGGGAAGATACTTACACCTCCTTAATAGCTTGTAAAGTAGACATTTAAGCAACTGACTCTACCTGGAGGTATCTCACACTGCCTTCTTGGTCATGAAACCTGCCTTTGGACAGTCTATATGAATAGGAGAAGGACTTGAAATGAGCCCCAGAAACCATGAAATTAAGAAGTATTTAATTGCTTCACTAAACATATTTTAGGGACGTTTTCCCTAACAGCAAGGGAAGGAGGCAGTAACCCATCAGCTAAAATCTGTGGGTAATCAGGAATTAACCTAGTAAAGAAGAGAAGGAGACCAGGCACAGTGACTCACGCCTGTAATCCCAGCACTTTGGGAGGCTGAGGTGGGTGGATCACTTGAGGTTAGGAGTTCGAGACCAACCTAGCCAACATGGGGAAACCTCATCTCTACTAAAAATACAAACAAACAAACAAAAAAATTAGCTGAGTGTGGTGGTGCGTGCCTGTAATCCCAGCTACTTGGGAGGCTGAGGCAGGAGAATTGCTCGAACCCAGAAGGCAGAGGTTGCAGTGAGCTGAGATTGCCCCACTGTACTCCAGCCTGGGCAACAGAGCAAGACTCCATCTCAAAAAAAAAAAAAAAAACAAAACCGGAGGAAAGAGTGTCGCAGGATGTGGAACAGCAAAGCAGCAGGACTGTGACAGGGAGGAGCAGGAGACAAGAACTGCATGAACGCCTGTGCCCTCTAGACCCTTAGGATCAGTGAGGAGGGGCATGGGTGAGTGGGTTTGGAGCACCAGGCAACCCACTCTAACCAGATGGCTCTCCTTTTCTCTCTTTCATTAAGCCCTCTCTTAAGATTTCATGGAAAAACAAAGTTCTGCTACTCTATAAGATTTGAGAACTCAGGCCATGTACCTGCCTAGCAAGGAAGTTATATACCACATTTCATGTGTCATGCCACACACACACCCCTTCTCACCTCTTCACCACTGATGGAGAATTCAGTCTCTCCTTAAGCCTACTTTCGTGAAATGCAATGGGAATGTTTGGATAGCTGTACAAATTTCTGAGCTTGTTCAACACATAGCCCTTAACCATTATGAAACATATCCTAATTGCAGATGAAGAAGGTAAAACCATGTGGCATTATTTTAGGCCAGTGGATTTTAAGTAATTTTTTAGCAGTGGAATCCATTTTCAAATGAGATCTAACATGAAGGCATCAACAACTCAGGTGATTTTTATTTTCTTCTTTGTGTCTTTTATATTTTTCATGTTTTCTAATGTGAACATATATTGCTTTTATAATAAGAAGAGAATGTTTTTTAAATTACGTGGCTGTTTAGGAAACTGAATTGCTTCATGAAAACAAGATTCAGGGACTAGTACAGATTTAAACAGATGGCTTCCCTCGGTGTAGTACCCCCTGTTGACCTTTTCACAACTAGGGATTACTAAAGCACAGAGTGACCATGGCTTTTTCAATGTGAAATAATATGACAGCAGAAACCTAACTGACAGATGTTTTTCCCAAGTGGAGCTTTTCTTAATGAAATGGTTGCTTAGAAACCAGACCATAATACTTTTCTATATTTAGTTTGTAAAGTGATTCAGTTTGCAAAATTATTAAGTCAGAGAATACTAATTAGATAAAATTGAATGTATCTATTATTTGTCTTGCAATTCAGCAACCAAATGGTTAAGCTAGGAGCAGAATTTCATCCAGGATGTATCTATCCAGATGCCATTCATAACAGGGACATACAAGGAAAATGACAGCTCATAGAGCCACCCTGCTCTGCTCCTCACTGTGACTGCAGTGTCACAGTGGTGTTTGATCTTTCACTCGTACTCATTAGAAGCTGTTACTTGCAACACTTAATAAGATGCTGAGACGATCAATTGGGTCACTGGGTCAAAAATTGTACGTGAAAATGTGAAAATAAATTCCATTTAAATTACTCAGTGAGACAACAGTATAAAGGAGGAAGATTCAGGAGTGAATATACTTGTTTAGAATGATAGAATTTATCAGTGGAAAGTCTCATATACTATTACTAATACAAAGAAACCTTAACATGCAGCATATTTGTCAAGTAGATTAAAACATTAAATCTTAAATTCAAACTATACATATTCTACAAAAAAAAATAGATATCTGCCTTCCACTTCGAGTAATAATGAGATAACTCAGCTAAAAATAACTATTATGTAAGCTATATAAGCCAGGCATGGTGGCTCATGCCTGTAATCCCAACACTTTGGGAGGCCCGAGGCAGGAGGATTACCTGAGGTCAGGAGATCGAGACCAGCCTGGCCAACATGGTGAAACCCCATCTCTACTAAAAATATGAAAATTAGCTGGGCATGGTGGTGGGCACCTGTAATCCCAGCTACTCGAGAGGGTGAGGCAGGAGAATTGCTTAAACTCAGGAGGGGGAGGTTGCAGTGAGCCAAGATCGCACCACTACACTTCAGCCTGCACAATAGAGTGAGATTCCGTCTCATAAAAACCAAAACAAAAAATAAAAACAACTATTATATAGGGTAACATATTTAAAACACTTTAAAAGCATTAAAGAGTTCATAAGAGCTGGGCGCGGTGGCTCAAACCTGTAATCCCAGCACTTTGG
>NW_012123265.1:839161-840099 GCF_000951035.1 Colobus angolensis palliatus | reverse complement strand
AAAGAAAGAAAGAAAACAGGGAATAGACAAGCCAGCATCTAAAGAGAAAACCAGAACTCTGTGAGGTGAACTAAACATAAGAACCTGCATTTACTCTGAGGGCATTTGCTTGAAATTAAGCTATGGGTTTCATGGCCTTGAAGGGCAAGTTGCAGAAATGAAAGCCCAGACCCAGTTTGAAGTAGGAATCTAATAGAAAGCCCTCCAACATTAAGCTTAGACCCTCTAAGGAATACACCTCCAGGTGCACCTTCAAGTACCTTCACCTATTCCCAAGGGTCTGGGAGTAGACTTGTCTTGGCACTGAGCAGAGCAGGAGGGAATAAGGAAAGAAAACCTCTATCTGAGGCCAGGCACAGTGGTTCATGCCTGTAATCCCAGCACTTTGGGAAGCCAAGACAGTTGGATCCCCTGAGGCCAGGAGTTTGAGGTTAGTCTGGCCAATATGGTGAAACCCTGACTCTACTAAGAATACAAAAATTAGCCGGGCATGGTGGCAGACACCTGTAATCCCAGCTACTCGAGAGGCTGAGGCAGGAGAATCACTTGAACTCAGGAGGCAGAGGTTACAGTGAGCCAAGACTGTGCCACTGCACTCCAGCCTGGGCGACGGAGTGAGTCTGTGTCTCAAAAGAAAAAAAAGGAAAAGAAAAAGATAATGTGTATTTGAGAGGTTACAATCACGGAATGGACATCTTCTGCTGACTTGTTTTATTGGGATTCAGGAAATCTCAAGCAGGGAATTAGAATGTAAAATGTTTCTATAACTGTAGTGTCTATAAGAGTCTTGCAAAAATGAAAACATAGCTTCTATGGAAGAAGGCCCCTTCATCCTAGACCTCAAAGAATCCTTATTGTCATTTTGTATTTTTACTTTACTTTTTAAATTTTTTAATAATTAAAAAATATTTTATTGTGGGTTTTTTTTTTTTTTTTTT
>NW_012123265.1:835689-838472 GCF_000951035.1 Colobus angolensis palliatus | reverse complement strand
AAAAAAAAAAAAAAAAAAATCTACAATTCAATGTCATTAGTTGTACTGATAATGTACAGTCATTACCACTCTTTCTAAAACTTTCTCATCAACCACACAGAAACTCTATAACATTAGGCAATAATTCCCCGTTTCTTCCTTCTCCCATGTAATTATTTAAGGGTAATAATTAGTACATAGTCACAAAATAACCAAGCATAACACTTTTTTTTTTTTTTTTTTGAGACAGTGTCTCATTCTGTCACCCAGCCTGGAGTGCAGTGGTATGATTTTGGCTCACTGCAGCCTCCACTTCCCCGGTTTAAGCAATTATCGTGCCTCAGCCTCCTGAATAGCTGGTATTACGAGCGCCCAGCACCATGCTTGGCTAATTTTTGGATTTTTTAGTAGAGACCAGGTTTCACCATGCTGGTGAGGCTGGTCTCGACCTCTCAACCTCAAATCATCCTCCCGCCTTGGCCTCCCAAAATGCTGGGATTATAGGCGTGAGTCACCGTGCCCAGCAAGCATAAGACTTTAGATGCTGGAATTGTCACATACAAATTACGAAGTAACCATACTTATTATATTTAAAGAAATACAAGATAAGTTAGAAAATACCTTCAGGGAATTGGAAACAACAATTATCTAATGGATTTGAAAACTGAAATGGAACATCTTAAAGTAAAAAGTAGAATAACTAAAATTAAAAATTCAGGCCAAATGCAGTGGTTCATGCCTGTAATCCCAACACTTTGAGAGGCTGAGGTGGGTAGATCATTTAAGGTCAGGAGTTCGAGACCAGCCTGGCCAACATGGTGAAACCCCGTTTCTACTAAAAATACAAAAATTAGCCAGGCGTGGTAGCAGACCCCTGTAGTCCCAGCTACTTGGGAGACTGAGACAGGAGACTCCCTTGAACCGGGAGGCAAAGGTTGTAGTAAGTCAAGACTGTGCCATTGCACTCTAGCCTGGGCAAGAAGAGTGAAACTCCATCTCAAAAAAGAAAAAGAAAAGCAAATGAAATTAAAAATTCAGTGTATGAGTTTTGCGGCAGACACAACTGAAGAGATAATTAATGAACCAGAAAGTAGAAAGGAAAAAATTATGGAGAATGCAGCAGAGAGAGACAATATTTGGTCTCTGGGTGGAAAGGTCAGAAAGGAAAGATTAATAAATTTGATCTAAAAGTTTAAAACTCATTGATGTCAAAAACAACCTTAATTAAAATGCAAAGCATAATTTAAAAAGATTTGCAACCAAAAGGACAAGCATAAATCTTTGGAGACAGAAAATCGATTTGTGATTGGGGTTTGGGCACAAAAAGGAAAGTAACTGCTAATAGGTAGGAAGTTTCTTTTCTTTTCTTTTCTTTTTTTGAGATGGAGTCTCGCTCTGTCCCCAGGCTGCAGTGCAGTGGCGCAATCTCCACTCACTGCAACCTCCGCCTCCTGGGTTCAAGTGATTCTCCTGCCTCAGCCTCCTGAGTAGCTGGGGACTACAGGCGCCCACCACCACGCCAGGCTAATTTTTTGTATTTTTAGTAGAGACAGGGTTTCACCATGTTGGCCAGGATGGTCTCAATCTCTTGACCTTGTGATCCACCTGCCTCGGCCTCCCAAAGTGCTAGGATTACAGGTGTGAACCACTGCGCCCAGCCAAGAAGTTTCTTTTTAAAGTGATGAAAATGTTCTGTAATTAGTTAGTGGTACTGGTTGCACAGCTTTGTGAATATACCATACTAAAAGCTATGAATTATACACATTAAAAGGGTGAATTTTGGCCAGGTACGGTGGCTCACACCTATAATCCCAGGACTGATCATTTGAGCTCAGGAGTTTTTTAGCAGTGAGTAAGTCGAGGCCTCTATGATTTTGGAGGACAGAGAACTGCAAAGCCAGCAGTTGTTTGTTAAAGAAGGATTAGAAATGGCTAGGAGAGAGTGACTGAGATTGATAGTGTGGTGGAGATGGCTGGGGAGAGGTAGAGGGTGGCATAAGAATGGGAACGAGAGTAAGAGTAAGTGTAAAAGTAAAGAATAGGACTTCATAAGGGTGAAAGTATTGGAGGGTACCTTGCCACTGAAGATCTTCTGTCCACTTCAAGAGAGACTTAAGAATGGCGATTTGAGGTAAAACCAGGAGCCACTAAATACCAAGAGCCTGAGAAACTGCTTGGGTGATTTGACTAATAAAGGGCAGTCCGTTATTGGGCTGTATAGAGGTGGGAAGGCCAAACCGAGGAATTACGTCTGACAGAAGGGAAGAAGTGACCATGGTGGCCTTCTCAGACCCTGTGGGAAAGGCCTCTACCCATCCAGTGAAAGTGTCTACCCAGACCAAGAGGTATTTTAGTTTCCTGACACAAGGCATGTGAGTAAAGTCAATTTGCTAGTCCTGGGCGGGGCAAATTCTCGAGCTTGATGTGTAGGGCAGTGAGGGGACCTGAGAAATTATTGAGGAGTAGTAGAATAACAGATGGAACACTGAGAAGTGATTTCCTTGAGGATAGATTTCTACAATGGAAAGGAAATGAGAGGTTCTAAGAGGCGGGGCTAGCAGCTTGTAACCTACATGGAAGAGGTTATAAAATGATGACAGAATAGAATGGGCCTGTGAGACTGGAAGGAGATATTTTCTTTGGTCCAAGAACAATTTGCCTTGTGTGGGAAGATATAGGTGGAAGTTTCAGTAAGGGAGTAGATGGGAATGGCCAGATGAGGAGAAAAACTGCCGTGAGGTATAGAAGTTGGAACACTGGCTGCTTTTTTTTTTTTTTTTTGAGACGGAGTCTTGCTCTGCCGC
>NW_012123265.1:831121-835489 GCF_000951035.1 Colobus angolensis palliatus | reverse complement strand
GTGATCCGCCCGTCTCGGCCTCCCAAAGTGCTGGGATTACAGGCTTGAGCCACCGCGCCCGGCCACTGGCTGCTTTTTTAGCTGTCTTATCAGCATAAGCATTGTCCTGAGCGATGGGATCTGAAGCCTTTTGATGGCCTTTGCAGTGAATGACTCCAGCTTTCTTTGGAAGTAAAGCAGCCTTGAGAAGAGTTTTTATTAAAGAGGCATTAATGATGAAGGACCCTTGCATAGTGAGGAAACTTCTTTCTGCCTATATAACAGCATGCTGGTGCAGGATATGGAAGGCATATTTAGAGTCAGTATAAATATTGACATGCAGTCCCTTTGCAAGAGTGAGGGCTCAAGTTAAGGCAGTGAGTTCGGCTTGCTGAGAGGTAGTGGAGGGGGGCAGAGCAGTAGCCTCAATGATAGATGTGGAAGATACCATAGCATAGCCTGCCTTTGCTGGTGTGTGGCAATTAGGCCTGGTGGAACTGCCATCAATAAACCAAGTGTGATCAGGGTGAGGAACAGGAAAGAAGGAAACATGGGGAAATGGAGTGAATGTCAGGTGGATCAGAGAGATACAGTCATGGGGGTCAGGTGTGGTATATGGAATAATGTGGGAGGCCAGACTGAAGTCCGGGCCATGAACAATGGTAACTGTGAGAGACTCAACAAAGAGTGAGTACAGCTGAAGGAGCCGGGGAGCAGAAAGTGTATGTGTCAGATGTGAGGAGGAAAATAGATTTTGGAAGTTATAAGAACTGTAGAGAGTGAATTGAGCATAGTTTGTGATTTTGAGGACCTCTAAAAGTATTAGGGCGGTGGTAGCCGCTGCACGGAGACATGATGGCCAGCCTAAAACAGTAAGGTCAAGTTGCTTGGACAAAAAGGCTACAGGGCGCGGTCCCAGTCCTTGTGTAAGAATTCCTACTGCACAGCCCTGCACTTTGGCTGTGTGTAATGAAAAGGGTTGGGATGAGTCAGGGAGAGCTAGTGTGGGGGCAGTCTCTAAAGCTGTCTTCAAGGAATGGAAAGAGGAGTAGGGAAAGGATTTAGGATCTATGGGGTCAGCTAGGTTTCCTTTTGTGAGTTTATATAATGGTTTCATTGGGATGGCAAAACCAGGTATCCAAAGGTGAAAGTATCCAACCATGCCTAGGAAGGAAAGGAGTTGTTGTTTTGTAGAAGGCGTTGGGGTTTGAGAGATCAGTCGGACACGATCAGCAGGGAAAGCACATGTGTTTTCATGAAGAATTATGCTGAGATAGGTAACAGATGAGGAAGAAATTTGGGCTTGACTAAAGTAATGGGGGCTGTCTGCAAAGCCTTGCAGCAGTACAGCCCAGGTAATTTGCTGAGCCTGATGGGTGTCAGGGTCAGTCCAAGTGAAAGCAAAAAGAGGCTGGGATGAAGGGTGCAAAGGAATAGTAAAGAAAGCATGTTTGAGATCCAGAACAGAATACTGGGTTGTGGAGAGGTTGTGGAGGGAGGTATTGAGGATAGGAGAGTCTATGGCTTTGGCACCATGGGGTGGATAGGCAAGACGATTTTGCTGATAAGGTGCAGATCCTGAACTAACCTGTAAGACTTGTCTGGTTTTTGGACAGGTAAAATGGGGGAATTGTAAGGAGAGTTTATAGGTTTTAAAAGGCCATGGTGTAACAGGCAACTGATAACAGGCTTTAATCCTTTTAAAGCGTGCTGTGGGATGGGATATTGGCATTGAGCAGGGTAAGGGTGATTAGGTTTTAATGGGATGGTAAGGGGTGCATCATTTGTCTCCAAGGAGGGAGTAGAGGTGTCTTATACTTGTGGATTAAGGTGGGGAGATACAAGGAGAAGCTGTGAAGGAAGCTTTGAACTGGGGCAGAAGGTGGCAATGAGGTGTGGCTGTAGCCCAGGAATAATCAGGGGAGCAGATAATTTAGTTAAAATGTCTCAACCTAATAAGGGAGCTGGGCAGGTGGGGATAACTAAAAAGGAGTGTATAAAAGAATGTTGTCTAAGTTGGCACCAGAGTTGGGGAATTTTAAGAGATTTAGAAGCCTGGCCATCAATACCCACAACAGTTGTGAAGGCAAGGGAAACAGGTCCTTGAAAAGAAGGTAATGTGGAGTAGGTAGCCTCTGTATTGATTAAGAAGGGGACGGACTTACCCTCCACTGTAAGAGTTACCCAAAGCGTCTATGATGGTCCAGGAGGCTTCCGAGGCAATCGGGCAGCGTCAGTCTTTAGCCGCTAAGCCGAGAAGATCTGAGAAGGAGTCAGTCAGAGAGCCTTGGGCCAGAGTTCCAGGGGCTCTGGGAATGGCTGCCAGGCGAGTTGGATAGTCCAGTTTCCAGTGGGGTCCCGCACAGATGGGACACGGCTTAGGAGGAATCCTGGGCTGCGGGCATTCCTTGGCCCAGTGGCCAGATTTCCGGCACTTGTAGCAGGCTCCTAGGGGTAGGAGGTTCTGGAGGAACTCCTGGCAGCTGCGGTTCAGGCGTTTGAAGTTCTTGTGTGCTGGAGATGTGGCTGGGGTTTCTCTCACAGTGGAGGCAAGGAACTGCAACTCAGAAATACATTGCTACTTGGCTGCCTCCACTCTATTATTGTACGCCTTGAAGGCAAGGTTAATTAAGTCCTGTTGTGGGGTTTGAGGGCCAGAATCTAATTTCTGGAGCTTTTTTTTATGTTGGGAGTGGGTTGGGTAATAAAATGTATATTGAGAATAAGAAGCCTTCTGGCCCTTTGGGTCTAGGGCGGTAAAACGTCTAAGGGTTGTTGCCAAACGGGCCATGGAGTGGGCTGGGTTTTTATATTTGATGAAAAAGAGCCTAAATGCTAACTGATTTGGGAGAGGTCGGATAAATAAAAAAGGAGCATTAACCTTGACTATGCCTTTAGCTCCAGCCGCCTCTTTAAGAGGAAATTGTTGGTCAGGTGGGGGAAGGCTAGTCGTGGAACGAAACTGTAAGCCAGACCGGTTGTGAGGAGGGGAGGTGACAGAAGGATTACAGAATTGGGGAGCAGAGGCTGAGGAAAAATTGAGACCTAGCTCGGCCTGGCAAGGAGCAGCCTGGGGAGGAGGGGAGAGGTCAGATGGGTCCACAGAAAAGGAAGATTGAAAAGACTCAGAGACGCTTTGGGGTTGGGACTGAAGGGACAGGTGGGAGGGAAAGAAGCAAGATTTGGTTCGAGTTGCATTGGGAACAGAGACTAGGGAGGGACCAAAGTGTGAAAGAATGCCTGGACATCAGGCACCTCTGACCATTTGCCCATTTTTCAACAAAAATTACCTAGGTCTCGTAGGATGGAGAAATCAAAAGTGCCGTTTTCTGGCCATTTAGAACCATTGTCGAGTTTGTATTGGGGCCAAGCAGTGTTGCAGAAGAAAATAAGATGCTTAGATTTAGGTCAGGCGAGAGTTGAAGAGGTTTTAAGTTCTTGAGAACACAAGCTAAAGGAGAAGAAGGAGGAATGGAGGGTGGAAGGTTGCCCATAGTGAAGGAGGCAAGTTTAAAGAAAAGGGTAGAGACACGGAGAAGGGGGGTGGGGAGCAGTCAAAGCAGGTGTCCCCACAATTGACTTGCCACCAAGGGAATGTGGGTCAATGACCAAGGCAGGCGTCCCCATGGAGATCAGCCACCAATGGAACATGGGTGAATAATCAGAGAGGCGTCCCCGCAATGATTAAACACCAAGGGAAGGCTGCCTTCCCAAGTCCGTGACTGGTGCTGAAGTTTTGGGTCCATGGATAAAATGTGTCTCCTTTGTCTCTACCAAAAAATGAAAGGAATTGAAATAAAGAGAAGGGAGAGATTGAAGGATGGTGCCAAGATTAAAAGGAGAAAGAGGTTGAGGGATAGTGAGAGAGGTTGGAGAAGAGAGTAAAAAGAGGCTGCTTACCCAATTTAAAATCGGTGAGATGTTCCTTGGGCTGGTTGGTCTGAGGACTGGAGGTCATAGGTGGATCTCTTCATGGAGTGAGGGTGAGGACAGGGGACTGGTCTTCCGAAGGAGTCCCGCTGACCCAGGTCTTCAGCACCAAATGTCTCACGTGTGTCCGTGTGAAGAGACCACCAAACAGGCTTTGTGTGAGCAACATGGCTGTTTATTTCACCTGGGTGCAGGCGGGCTGAGTCCGAAAAGAGAGTCAGCCGGCAGGTGGATCTCTTAAGCTCAGGAGTTCGAGCCCAGCCTGGGCAACATGGCGAAACCCCATCTCTACAAAACTTAACAAAAATTAGCCAGGAGTAGTGGTGCACGCCTGTAGTCCCAGCTACTCAGGAGGCTGAAGCGGGAGGATCACTTCAGCCCGGGAGTTCAAGTCTGCAGTGAGCCAAGATTGGGCTATTGCACTTCAGCCTGGGTAACAGAGTGACACACCAATCAAAA
>NW_012123265.1:827863-830141 GCF_000951035.1 Colobus angolensis palliatus | reverse complement strand
GAGGTTGCAGTGAGCCAAGATCACGCCACTGCACTCCAGCCTGGGCGACAGAGCAAGACTCCATCTCAAAAAAATAAATAAAAATAAATAAGGAAAAAATGGAGAATTGAGGAAGAGTTTCCACCTTGCCTCTGTCACTGGCTGGTGCCCCAGACACAGGGCACATCTCCTAGCCCACCAAGCTTTTCTCAGGACACTTGGAGGGTGTGAAAGATCAGCTCTGTCTTGCCAGAACCTTAGGTGGCAACTCCCCTTGGGAGCCTTTGGCTTTTTCTAAACTAGTGAGAACCTGAGAGGTCAGTCAGCTCTGCTCATTCTGCAGCTTTTCTTTGCATAGGCTTGAGGTGAAATGTCAGTAGAAATGTCAGTAGAAAACTTAGGGGAAAAATAAACCTGAAGTTCAGGTGGTTCTCCTCCTACCTGGACCACCCATCTCAGGGTTTTTAGGAGATGTGAGGAATGTTTTGTTTTCTTACCTACATTTGGCTGACAGAGAAGTACCCATTATTTTCTTGGATATCAGAAACCCCTCTTTTCTTTTTACCAGTAAGTGTTTCTTTTGATAGCATGAAGAGAATATTTATGTGCTTTTTCACTCTTTGAAAGCTACATAAAGAAAATGAAATGAATGATGCCTGGCTTCTTTATTTCTTACCCGTGATCAGCTGAATTATAAGTTTCACTGAATGCTTAGGGCAGTGATTACTTTCAATGCAGCAGTCATTGCTGTTTTCTTTCCCTTCCTTCTTTATGCCTTCAGTCAGTATTAGGGCAGCTTTTTTTTTTTTTTCTCCTGTACGTACTCCAGAACGCTGATCATCGTGCTGTTCTTAAGGCACAGTTTTCCTGTCTTCTGCTCTCTCACTCCTTCCCCTCTGGGATTCATTCATAGGTATTTGATAGAGGCAGCCCAGCACGGCTGACTATAAGCTTTTCAGTGCTGTTTTTTCATTTATTTTTTATTTAATTAATTATTATTTTTATTTATTTATTTATTTATTTTGAGACAGAGTCTCGCTCTGTCACCCAGGCTGGAGTGCAGTGACACAGTCTTGGCTCACCGCAACCTCCTTCTCCCGAGTTCAAGCAATTCTGCCTCAGTCTCCCAGGAAACTGGGCTTGCAAGCGTGCACCACCACACCGGGCTAATTTTTGTATTTTTAGTAGAGACAGGATTTCACCATGTTGGCCAGGCTGGTCAAACTCCTGGCTTCAAGTGATCCACCCACCTCAACCTCCCAAAGTGCTGGGATTACAGGCATGAGCTACTGTGCCCAGCTGTGTTTTTGGATTTGTTTTATTTGTTTGAGTGTAGTAGAACAAGAGATTTAGGGGGCTTGCAGTAGCCTATAAAGATGTTGTGGAGTGGAGGTGTTTGAGAATCACTGGTTAGAAAACTGAAACTCATTAAAATCCAAGTTCTCCATTTTCTTTCATATGGCTTTTCTGTTATCCTTAATGTTAGCAGCACCTCAAGTTAGAATCATTCGTGAATTTCATTAACATTACTACCTCCCTTTTCCACATGCTAAACAAAGATACCAACTAGGAACAAAGCAGTCCCTGTGAAGCCCAGCTAGCCGCAGTGGAGGATGCTGGCTGTGTATGTGGGATGCAGAGTTCCTCTCTTTATGCTGACCTTGGAGTACATGAGAAAGGAGATTTTTTTGGACTGAGGCTGACCTTATGTGCTTGAAACTGTGAGGTTTGCTATCTTGAGGGTTAGGATTTGCAAAGCTAGTATGATTCTGGTAGCTATTTTTTCCGAGGCACTGCTGCCAAGTGGACTGTCATGTAACAGAGTAATTGAGCATCCAGTTTTGCAGTCCTGCCCCACCACATGGCAGCTCTGTCATCTTGGGCCACATTTTCACCTCTCTGTTCCTCAACTCTTTGTGCCTCAACCTCTCTCTCAAGGAATTACAGTGGTATCTACTTCAGATGATTGTTGGGAACATAATGGATGAATGCATGTAAAGTGCTTAGGACTGTATATGGCATATTGAAAACATTCAGTATTAGTGTCTTTGCTGTTATGGTTTTATTTATTAATAATATTTCATGATCCAAATGGCTTCCAGTAAAATGGCTGTCAGTAAATATAGAATATTCACATGTTTTTACTTTTTCCCCTCCAAAATGGGACTTAGAAAACACTTTAAGCCAGGCGTGGTGGCTCAAGCCTGTAATCCCAGCACTTTGGGAGGCCAAGACGGGCGGATCACGAGGTCAGAAGATCAAGACCATCCTGGCTAACACGGTGAAACCCCGTCTCTAC
>NW_012123265.1:825359-826463 GCF_000951035.1 Colobus angolensis palliatus | reverse complement strand
ACTCTGTCACCTCACCCAGGATGCAGTGCAGTGGTGTAATCTCAGCTCACTGCAACCTCCACCTCCCGGGTTCAGGCAATCCTCCCACCTCAGCCTCCATGGTAACTGGGATTACAGGTGTAGGCTACCACGCTTGGCTAATTTTTGTATGTTTAGTAGGATTTCACCATGTTAGCTAGGCTAGTCTTGAACTCCTGACCCTCAAGTGATCTGCCCACCTCGGCCTCCCAGAGTGCTGGGATTACAGATGTGAACCACCATACCCAGCCCCTTGCCCTACTTTTTATACCCTAGTTCCAATCCCCAGAGATTGCCATCTTCATAACCCTCCTTTTTAAAGTAGTTTTTTCTAGTAATTTTTTCCCTGTTTCTAAATAAAATGCTTACACAGACCTCTCTTGATTTAAAAAATTTTGGACATGACCTACTCGCTTTCTGCATGTTAGATGTGGACTTAGTGCACACACATAGGTACACACTTGCTCCAACAACTTCTCCTGCCATTTCCCATCACAATTTTTGGCTAAATCATTGGGCACTGTCTGGATGTTATTCAGTGCTGAGCCTAGTACAGTCGTCAGCCTTCCCTGCACATTTGCTTCCTTTTCTATATACTTACTGATATATTTTCCAAAAATCCAGCAACTCTATCATGCACATATCATAATTTTGCTCTAGTTTTGTTCTGTTTACCCAGACTTCAGCCTTTGACACCTATCCCATTGTCTTTTTCCTTGGTTGTGGGTTCATACCTTTTTTACACCTTGTCACTTTAGTGAGATTTCAGGAGAAAGAGGATACAAATGTTTGTGGTCATTCTGCTGTTAGTTGCAATTGTTTTTTTTTTTGTTTTTTTTTTGTTTTTGTTTTTGAGACAGAGTCTAGCTCTATCACCCAGGCTGGAGTGCAGTGGCGCAATCTTGGCTCACTGCAAGCTCTGCCTCCCGAGTTCACACCATTCTCCTATCTCAGCCTCCCGAGTAGCTGGGACTACAGGTGCCTGCCACCACGCCCAGCTAATTTTTTTGTATTTTTAGTAGAGACGGGGTTTCACCATGTTAGCCAGGATGGTCTCAATCTCCTGACCTGGTGATCCACCCACCT
>NW_012123265.1:817472-818459 GCF_000951035.1 Colobus angolensis palliatus | reverse complement strand
TAGGGACTGGGTTTCACCGTGTCAGCCAGGATGGTCTCGATCTCCTGACCTCGTGATCCACCTGCCTCGGCCTCCCAAAGTGCTGGGATTACAGGCGTGAGCCACCAGGCCCAGCCCACGCCCAGCTAATTTTGATTTTCTTTTTTAATCAAGTAACAGGTTACAATTCATTTTCCCCCTCTTTCTACTCTCACCCTGCAGGGGCAACCAAAACAGATTTGGATATGGAAGGAAGCTGATAATCTGCTCTTGGCAGTGATTTCTCTTTATACTTAAGATATGCTATATTATTTTCTTCCTTTTTCTTCTATTTTAAAAACCTGCCAGCCGTGGTAGCTCACGCCTGTAATCCCAGCACTTTGGGATGCCAAGGCAGGCAGATCACTTGAGCTCAGGAGTTCAAGACCAGCCTGGCCAACATGGTGAAACCCCGTCTCTACTAAAAATACAAAAATTAGCCAGGTGTGGTGGCACATACCTGTAATCCCAGCTACTCCAGAGGCTGAGGTAGGAGGATTGCTTGCATCCAGGAGTTGGAGGTTGCAGTGAGCTGAGATTGTGCCACTGCACTCCAGCCTCAGCCACAAAGCAAGACTCTGTCTCAAAATAATAATAATAATAACATTTTTAAAATAAGAAATAAAAATCTAAAAGGGCGGGTATGAAATACTTTCTTATAGTTTCTTAAAAACAACTTTTTGAGATATAAGTCACATACCATACCACTGATCCATTTAAAGTGAACAATTCAGACCAGGTGTAGTGGCTCACGCCTATAATCCCAACACTTTGGGAGGCTGGGGTGGAAGGATCACTTGAGTCCAGGTGTTGAGACCAGCCAAGGTAACATAGTAAGACCTTGTCTCTACAAAAACTAAACAAAATTAGCCACGTATGGTGGCACACACCTACAGTCCCAGCTATACTGAAGTGAGAGGATAACTTGAGCCTGGGAAGTTGAGGCTGCAACGAGCTGTGATTATACCA
>NW_012123265.1:809715-816181 GCF_000951035.1 Colobus angolensis palliatus | reverse complement strand
TTTTTTTTTTTTTTTGAGACAGTGTCTCGCTCTGTCACTCAGGCTGGAGTGCAGTGGCGCGATCTCGGCTCACTGCAATATGTGCCTTCTGGGTTCAAGCGATTTTCTTGCCTCAGCCTCCCAAGTAGCTGGGAGTACACACATGCGCCACCATGCCCTGCTAATTTTTGCATTTTTAGTAGAGACGGAGTTTTTGTCATGTTGGCCAGGCTGGTCTCAAACCCCTGACTGCAAGTAATCCACCCACTTCAGCCTCCCAAAGTGCTGGGATTACAGGTGTGAGCCACTGTGCCCAGCCTATCTGGCTAATTTTTTAAATTTTTGTAGAGATGGGGTGTGGCTGTGTTGCCCAGGCTGGAGTTTTAGAACTGTGGTCCCCAACTTTTTGGGCACCAGGGACTGGTTTCGTGGAAGACACTTTTTCCATGGACGGGGCGGTGTTGGGAGGGTGGGGATAGATTCAGGATGAAACTGTTCCACCTCAGATCATCAGACATTCCATTTTCATAAGGAGCACACAACCTAGATCCCTTGCATGTGCAATTCACAATAGGGTTCACACTCCTGGGAGAATCTGTTGCCTCCAGTGATCTGACAGGAGGCGGAGCTCAGGCAGTAATGCTCCCTTGCTGCTCACCTCCTGCTGTGTGGTCCCTTTCCTAACAGGCCATGCCCAGTACTAGTCTGTGGCCTGGGGGTTGGGGACCCCTGTTTTAGAATGTTTTTTGTCACCCCAGAAAGAAACTTCGTAACTTTTAGCAGTCACTCCCCACTTTCTCAAACTACCACAGCCCTGGGTAACCACTAAATCTACTTTCCCTATGTAGAGATTTGCCTATTCTGGACATTTCATTTCAATGGAATTATACAATGTGTGGGTTTTTGTGTTTCTTGCAGTTTTGTTGGCAGAAATACCTGTGAGTTTCGAGTGAGTAGGTGGTTTTCCGGGTTGCTGTGGGTATTTTGGGAGGTTGTTATTTGCCCAGGAGAAATTAGGCAGGTTAGTTTTGAAGTAGGAATGGCTTAGCAGTTTCCTGGGACACAGCCAGTTAGCAAAGACATTTTAGAATTAGACTGACTTTCCTGTTAATGCAAGAGTACTAAGTAAAAGTACGCGACACCCAAACTCCTTTTACTACTCAGAATCATTGAGTTAACATGCTGTGGGATCATCTTGAAGTAAACACTGTTTTGATCAAAATATGTTTGTGGCTTTCAGGGAAGTCTTGGGGGAAGAAAAATAAAACAGTTATTTTACAAAGATGACAGTCTTTTTTGTTACATGTAGTTATTGTAATAACTTTTTTTTTTTGAGACAGAGTCTCACTCTGTCGCCCAGGCTGAAATGCAGTAGTGAGATTCTCCTGCCTCAGCCTCCTTAGTAGCCGGGACTACAGACGCACACCACCATGCTCAGCTAATTTTTGTATTTTTAGTACAGACGGGGTTTCACCATATTGGCCAGGCTGGTCTCGAACTCTTGACCTCGTGATCCGCCCATCTCAGCCTCCCAAAGTGCTGGGATTACAGGCACCCACCACCATGCCCAGCTAATTTTGTATTTTTAGTAGAGACGGGGTTTCTCCATGTTGGTCAGGCTGGTCTCGAACTCCTGACCTCGGGTGATCCACCCGCCTCGGCCTCTCAAAGTGCTGGGATTACAGGCATGAGCCACTGCATCCAGCCTAACATTTTTTTAGTTATGTTAATTCACCAATATTCTATGCATTGCCTCCAAAAAAAAGTTCAGAATGCTTCTGTGAACTCTTGCCAGTTTGGATTCAGTTTTACCTTCTCTATATCTCATCTGTTGCACCACATCCTAAAATGTATAGCTAGTTTCCTATGATCAGAATGGAAAGAGGTCTCTCTCACACAATTGTTTGGGTCTCATTGCCAAAGGGATTGATGTGTGATGTTTTCTTGAATCTTGTGCTGACCCAGAAATTACCCCCTTTTCAAGTCACAAAGGAATTATCAAGTGTGATGGGCCCATGGTCATGTGAAGGTTATGACCATGCTTCCACAGAGTGTCAAAGTACAGAAAGTTGTTTTGAAATAAATAACAGCCACACAAAATCTCATCCCTTTCATTTTTATACGTTGTTAACCATCATGTATGACTCTCTTCACTGCTTGATGAGTAAAGGGGGAACTACTCTTATTCTCCAGGGATTTATAAACTCATAGGTGGCACCTGTATCCTAGAAGGTAAAACTCAAACAGCCAGCCATTTGGCAGCTGTCCGTGGAGCAGGCCAGTAGGAAGATAAACAATTGCTAGTAGACCTGGGAATGTGGGAAGCAAGGAAACTGCGCTTTGCTTTGGCAACCTTTTTATGGAAGACCGGGAGAGCTAAAAGCTCCCTAATGAGTTTAAAGTTTAGCATTATAGGAAAAGCGAAAAAAAGAAAAATCATTGTTAATCTGAAAAAGGGTGTGTTAGGATTCTTTTAATTGAAAAACAGTCAAACTGTCATGAGCATTAGAGGGTGTTTATTGGCTTTTGTATCCAGAGAGTCGAGTGGGTAGAGTACACCTGGGTCCAGGAGCTGAAAAGATGCCACCAGATCTCTTCCTCTTCTCCTTCCCTCTCGGGTGGGCTCTCAGCTGTGTTGGTATCATTCTTGGGTGGGCTTTTTCTACATGGTGGCCACTGGCAGCTCCAGGTTAATCTCTTCAGTGGGTGGTGGGGAGGGGAATGTATCTTTCCCAGTAGTGTCAATGTGGATTTCAGGATCGAATCTCATTCCCCATTCCTGAACCAATCATGGTGGTGGGGATGGAATGGAAGATCCTAACTGGCCAGCCTGGGATACAAGTGGACACCTGGAGGGGGAGAAAGTGGGTATAGTTAGCCCACTCAAACCACACAGACCAAGAGTAAGAAAGGGATATTTCTCCAAAAGAACACCATAGTGTTGTTACCAGAAGAGAGAGTAGATGCTATGTGTAATCACACATCTGCCCACTACAGAGAGGAAGTCCAGAGCTCATTTGGCCAGGATAGTATGTTCACAGAAGTAAATGACTGTTCTCTGCTAAAGACTAATGAGAGAAAATAGGAATAAACAACAGTAGGAGGGAATTTAGTAATAGGTTTCAGAAAAGCTAGAAATAGGTCAAAGTTGTATAAAGCAAATCCCATTTTTCTACTGTTTTCCATTACAAAGTCATAGGGAAACACTTACCAGATTTTCTGAGTTGAGAACTCATTTTAGAAAGTAGTTATGGGCTGGGCGCAGTGGCTCACGCCTGTAATCCCAGCAGTTTGGGAGGCCGAGGAGGGCGGATCACCTCAGGAGTTCGAGACCAGCCTGGCCAACATGGTGAAACCTCCGTGTCTACTAAAAATATAAAAATTAGCCAGGCTTGGTGGCAGGCACCTGTAATTCCAGCTACTTGGAGGCCGAGGCAGGAGGATTGTGGACCTGGCTAATTTTTTAAAAAATATTTTTATAGACATGGGGTCTCCCTGTGTTGCCCAGACTGGTCTCAAATTCCTCGCCTCAAGTGATCCTCCCACCTCAGCCTCCCAAAGTGCTGGGATTACAGATGTGAGCCACTGCACCTGGCCCCCTCTTCTTTCTCTTAGCAAACAATTCATTTACCCTTAAGCCTCAGACAAATTTTTCTTTTTTTTGAGATGAAGTTTCGCTATTGTTACCTAGGCTGGAGTGCAGTGGTGCAATCTCGGCTCACTGCAGCCTCCAGCTCCTGGGTTCCAGCGATTCTCCTGCTTCAACCTCCTGAGCGAATCTCCTGCTTCAGCCTGGGGTTACAGGCGCCCGCTACCACGCCCAGCTAACTGTATTTTTAGTAGAGACGGGGTTTCACCATGTTGGCCAGACTGATCTTAAACTCCTGACCTCAAGTGATCCGCCCACCTCGGCCTCCCAAAGTGTTGGGATTACACGCGTGAGCCACCACGCCCAGCCGACGCAGACATTTTTTTTTCTATGCTACAATATTCCATAACTCCATGTTGAACCCCCAAGGACTTCATCATTTTACATAATAGAGTGAACTACTACTACAGTGTCACATTTTGGCGACAGTGTTGTGCCACAACCTGAATCTCTCTTAAGAGCAGAGCTTCTGCTTGCATAAGATTGGACTCTGGATTGGAAGTGTGGCTTAGGACCACATGCAGAGGTGTTGGCTTAGGACCACATGCAGAGACTTCCCAGGCTCTTTGGAAGCAAGGAAAGGTGGGGGTGGGGAGGGCAGAAAGGAGGATGGGCAGACAGGTGCAGCCCTCAGCAGGTGCTCCGCCTTCACAGCTCAGCAGATGCGGCGGATAAGAAGCCCAGTGAAGAGTGTGGATGTGATTTAGAAGAGAATGGAATCACATCCTATAACATAAAAAGCTGCACATAGACTTTGCCTGCAAGGCTGTCAGTTTAAACATGAGAATGGTAAACTTAGATGAAAAATAAGTATAGATTTCTTAAGCATTTATATTACTTCTTCCCCAGCCTCTCTTTCTTAATTCCTGAAATTTATATCAGGACTGTATATTTGAACCCTTTTTATTCATCCATCCATTCATCCATTTAGTAAGTAGTTACTGAGCACCCGACACGTGCTAGGACTCTTCTAGGCATTGGGGATACAGCAGGGAACAAAAGAAAATCCTTGACTTTATTATAGAGTTCACATTCCAAGGAGGAGAGCAGACAATAAGGAAATACACAACCTGTCAGGTGATATTAAGTGCTAAGACAAATGAAGCAGGGTGAGAGGGGTAAAGAGTGGCAGGGGAAGGAGGCTGCTGTTTTAGATGTGACAAATGTGATCTGTGAGCAGAGACATGATAGGGTTTGGGAGCAAGCTGTGAGGCCACCAGGAGGAGCAGCCGATGCAGAGGGGAAGTGAGGCCGACTCCTCCGGGCCAAGATCACTTGGTCTACTGGAGAATAGCAAGGAGGCCAGGAAGCAAGGGAGAGTGTTAAAAGATGAGATCAGAGAGAGAACAAAGGAAGGCGGTGGCTGGGGACTGCTCATATTCAGGGGAGAAGGGAACCCACTGAGGGGTCTGGGCAGAAGAATGAAGGGGCCAGACTTATGATTCAAACCAAATAGCTCCAGCTGCAATGGATGAAAAGAGTAGAAGCAGGGAGACCAATGAGGAGATTACTGGAAAAACCCAAAGCAGAGTTGATGGGCCAGGGTGCTTGAGGTAGAAGTGGATTCTCATCCTGGAACCCCTATTTCTACCTATTCCTTCTTTACTTTTTTCTTTTCTTTTTCCTCACTGTTCTTTACAGTGTGTAACCTTTTTCCTGTTCTCTGCTAAAGTCTAATGAGAGAAAATAGGAATAAACAACAGTATAGACACGAATCAGATAATTTGTAGTTACATAGTTTTGAGGCCGACCAGGGGTTTTGTTCTGGATCTGTCTGGTCACCTCTCACCTCCCTGCCACCCCTATAAAGCTTGCTGAGTATGGGGCTGGGCTCAGATTATGATAACACTGTTCCAGGCTACACATTTCGAAGGCGCTGATGTGGATGGGAGAGAGGATCAGCAAGTCCTACGAAGGGGGACTCAGGATCAGGGTCTTCCCTGTTTCTGTTGATTAGGAAACAGCCATGAGCTTAGATCTAATATTGATCATATCCAGGATGCTCTGAAAATGTTTCCTTGTGGAAATTGCTCCCATCACTGGCTACCCTACAGTGGAAAATTATACAGGAATGGAGAACTACAGCAAAGGCAGGAGGCACTGCCTGGATCATAGAACATCAGTGCTGGGAGTGACCTTAGAGATAGTATCAGGCTGGGACTAGAGAAACGCAGGAGTCTCAACTACGAGGCCCATCTTCGTTCCATTCACTATGCTGACTTTCCAAACAACAGGCAGCCCTTGCTGGAAGAGCTGTAGAGATGGTTTTCAGCATCTCTGTGTTCATCCCATCACAGAGTGACTGGTTCATTTGCCTTTCGATCCTAAACAGTAATGCATCCTTTCTTTTTGTTTTCAACCCTAGGGGTTGCCCTGCTCTCAGATGTCTATCCTGAGAAAATCTTGCCAGACCTGTTGGCTAAATATGACAGCAGCAAAGACAAGCACACACCAGAGACCAGAATGAAAGTCGGGGAAGTCCTGATGCGAATCGTCAGGGCATTAGGTGAGTTTTCTTGTTCCATCCACCTGGAAAAGGACAGAGGATCAATATGACTTTGAAACCAAAGTGTGTGTACCTGGGGGCTTGTTATACTAGCGTGGTGAGGGTAGTTTGAGGACTGGGATGAACTACTACCCATTTAGGAATTTAGGAAATATTCAGATCCCTACTATGAGACTGAAAGCAACAATGTCCTTTTTCTTAAAACTGCTTAGTCTCGGCCGGGCGTGGTGGCTCAAGCCTGTAATCCCAGGACTTTGGGAGGCCGAGACGGGCGGATCACGAGGTCAGGAGATCGAGACCATCCTGGCTAACATGGTGAAACCCTGTCTCTA
>NW_012123265.1:806204-807894 GCF_000951035.1 Colobus angolensis palliatus | reverse complement strand
GCCCGGCCCCTGCTAATTTTCTATTTTTTGTAGAGACAAGGTCTCACTATGTTGCCCAGGCTGGTCTCAAAAACTCCTGGGCTCAAGCAGTCCTGCCTCGGCCTCCCAAAGTGTTGGGATTACAGGCATGAGCCATGGTGCCCAGCCCTCTATTTCACCTCTATTAGAACCTTCGTATATATACCTCTTAGCCTTTATCCTTCTACTTCAGCCTCTTGAATAGCTGGGACTAGAGGTACATGCCAACACACCTGGCTAATTTTTGTATTTTTGTAGAGATGGGGTTTTACCATGTTGCCCAGGCTAGTCTTGAACTCCTGGCCTCAAGCAGTCTTCCCACTTTGGCTTCACAAAGTGCTGGGATTACAGGCATGAGCCACTGCACCCAGCCAGAATGCGGATATTAATAACACTTAACTCGTAGGGGTGTTGTAAAGATTAAATAAGGTAATTCTTACAGTGGTATTTGGCATACAATAAGAGCTCAGTAAAATTTTATTTTTGCCTATGCAAAAAAGATTTAAACATTTTTTAAAGATTAAAAATGGAGGAAAACAAATATTTTTTGCTGTTTATTGAGTGCTCATATGAAGCTAGGAGGTGGGACCCTAGGGAACAAGGACAAAGAAAACAATAGTTCATTCTGAAGAGAGAAGTTAAATTAAGATGAATTTCTCCATAAATCAGCAAGTACACTTTGGATATTTTTATACTGGGCTGTATAGCATAGAATTGAGAGAAGATTCATTTCTTTAACCTGTGCTCTATAGACTTAACCATTAGCTATCACACTGAATATCACTAGAAGCCTTAAAATAAGGCAAATCAATCATACAGGTGAGAGCCAGTGGTGTACAGTATCCATTTGAGCCAGCTAGCTGCCATATTGAATTTTGAGAATGAGGTTCCGTTTTAGGGCTGTGTTCTTGTCATGCATGGCCTATATCAGATTGTGTTACAAAGTATAGCTGTTGGTGGTTAATATTTGGCTTAATAACAGTGCCACACTTCTTTTATTCTTTAAATTATATCAGCACTTCTCAAGTACTGCTGTATTTGTCCTTGGCTTTTTAGTAATTCCATTATATACTCACTAGCCTGTTATCGAAGGCAGAAAAAGAAGATACAATCTCAACTTCAGCTTGGGCAATTTGTCTGTGAGCTCTAGTAAAACTTGTAAATTTACTTTTTATCCGGTAGAGGAAGATTTTGGAGAACAAAGTGGAGGTGGGGTAGCTTTTTGCCACTTGCATCAGGAGATCACACTGAATTCCTCCTTCATCAGCATGTCAAAGGATTTATAGAAATTCCATATAGCCATGCACTGTTTTTATGGACATAGCCCTTAGTTTTCCTAATTTCTAGGTGACTGTTCTGGCTAAGGATGATAGAACCTAGGTCTCCAACCACTTGAAATCCTTTTATCAGTGAAAGGAGAATTACTTGAGAGTGAAATTTATTTTATTTTTTTTCTGACCAATGGATTCATACCACAGAGAGTGAAATTTGTTTGTTTGTTTATTTATTTATTTTTTGAGATGGAGTCTTAGCCGAGTGCGGTGGCTCACACCTGTAATCCCAGCACTTTGGGAGGCCAAGGCAGGCAGATCACGAGGTCAAGAGATCGAGACCATCCTGGCCAACATGGTGAAACCCCATCTCTACTAAAAATACAAAACTTAGCTGGGCA
>NW_012123265.1:797434-799084 GCF_000951035.1 Colobus angolensis palliatus | reverse complement strand
AGCAGAGGTTTCAGTCAGCCGGGATTTCACCATTGCAACTCCAGCCTGGTAACAGAGTCCAACTCCGTCTCAAAAAAAAAAAAAAAAGATGTCTGTCACCCAGACTGGAGTGCAGTGGCACCATCTTGGCTCACTGCAACTCCGCCTCCTGGGTTCAACTGATTCTCCTGCCTCAGCCTCCCGAGTAACTGGGACCACAGGCCCACACCACCATGCCCGGCTAATTTTTGTATTTTTAGTAGAGATAGGGTTTCACCATGTTGGACAGGTTGGTCTCGAACTCCTGACCTCAGGTGATCCGCCCGCCTTGGCCTCCCAAACTTCTCGGATTACAGGCATGAGCCACCACACCCAGCTGAGAGTGAAATTTAAAAATACTTTTCTTTCTAAGAAGAAAGATGAACTTTCCATATTTGCCTTAGTTCTGAATTTGAATCTAAAACATGCCAGACAAGTACACCATTATAAGAAATCATTCTCTCACAGTAGGTGTGAAGGGTGTACCACTGGGATTATCAGAGCTGAGACGAATATAAACCATACACAGACAACATCAACATGTGTTTTCTCTGGTAGACCTCTACCTTTGGGATGATAAACACTAAAAGTACATATTTCAGAGTCCCCATTGGCCAATCCAAATGATTTCCTGGGGTGAGAGTGGAGGTGGGGATGCAGGGCTGGATACAGTTTAGGTGAGGCCTCACTCCTCCTTACATACTCTTATAATTAGCCCAATTTCCAAAACAGCCTTCTGGCATTTCAAAGCAAATTCCACTAATTCTCAAAGTTCCCTTCTTTGTATAGCCTACTCTTCAGAGTGTCCAATTGTAAACACAGCCTTAGCTTTAACTGCTAGTTTCTGTTTCACATCATCAGCTTGTCCCGGTACATAGATGAAGTGGTGTGTTGAAATCCTTTGAGTAACCTTAAAGCCTGTTTTGACAACATAGTCAATATTCTTAGTTTTCTAGTGTTGTGGAAATGCTGTGAACAGCCGCTTGGTAAGGCTTCTCTAATAAGTCCCCTAGTTCCATCAGCCTAGGCCTCGCTGTCTCCCCACTTCTACCTCTTCTCTGCAGTGGTGGGAGTTGGTGGGAGAATGCGGCCCACCCATGGGAGCAGGGTGCAGTACACTATGTTACCTCTCTCATCATGCTAGTTCCCTAGCCACACGTACTTGTCTTCCTGCCACTAGATCATGGTGCAAAATCAGCAGGAGCTTTTTTCTTTCCATTAAAAAAAATTGAGGTAGTACATATATACAGTAAAGTTCATAACATATATGATTTTATTTTATTTTATTTTATTTATTTATTTTTTTGAGGCAGGGTATCGTTCTGTTGCCCAGGCTGGAATGCAGTGGTGCGATCATGGCTCACTGCATCTTTGACCTGTCAGTCTGATCCACCTCCCTCGGCTTCCCGAGTAGCAAGGACCACAGGTGTGCACCACCATACCTGGCTATTTATTAAATTTTTTACAGAGATGGAGTCTCGCTATGTTTCCCAGGCTGATCCCAACCTCCTGGGCTCAAGTGATCCTCCCACCTCCACTTCCCAGTGTGCTGAGATTAAGGTGTAAGCCACAGCACCCAGCCTGAAGTACACGAATTTTTTTTTTTTTTTCTTGAGAGGGTCTTGCTCTGTC
>NW_012123265.1:789718-790353 GCF_000951035.1 Colobus angolensis palliatus | reverse complement strand
CCAGGATGGTCTCGATCTCCTGACCTCATGATCCGCCCGTCTCGGCCTCCCAAAGTGCTGGGATTACAGGCTTGAGCCACCGCGCCCGGCCCAGCCTCAGCCTTCTAAGTACAGGTGCTTGCCACTGCGTCCAGCTAATTTTTGTATTTTTAGTAGAGATGGGATTTCATCGTTGGCCAGGCTGGTCGCAAGTTCCTGACCTCAGGTAATCCACCCACCTCAGCCTCCCAAAGTGCTGGGATTACAGGCGTGAGCCACTGCACTCGGCCCAGGAATATTTTTGAAGATATTCATTGCTAAAATGTCTTCCAGAGAGGTTGTGCCAGTTTATATTATCAATGGTTGTCTGTACCCTCAAAAGTACGATATAGTCTATGTATTATCATTTTTAAAAATCTTTATCAAGAAGATATATAAAGGAAGGCTATCTTGCTTTTATTTCCATTTATTCAATTGATAAGGTTAAATATTTTTCCATATATTGACTAGCTAAGATTCTGTATATGTGGAGGGTATGCATGTGTGTGTGAGAATTACACGTTCTAGGTTCTAGTCTGTTGTTTTTTCATTATGGTATCAATTTTGTTTTTTGACTTTTTTTTTTTTTTTTTGAGACAGAGTCTCACTCTGTCGCC
>NW_012123265.1:783404-785422 GCF_000951035.1 Colobus angolensis palliatus | reverse complement strand
TTTTTTTTTTGAGATAGGATCTTGCTGTGTTGCCTAGGCTGGACTTGAACTCCTGGGCTGAAGCAGTTCTCCTGCCTTAGCCCCATGATTAGCTGGGATTATGCACATGAGCCACTGCACCTATAGTTCCAGCTACTCAGGACTCCAAGGTGGGAGGATCGCTTGAGCCCAGGAGTTTGAGGTTATTATGAGTAACTGGAACTATAGGTGTGTGCCACCACTCCCAGCGAGGCTTTATATATTTTTATGTCTACGTTTCAATGTAGAAAATATTGTAGAAGGAGGCTGGGCACGGTGGCTCACGCCTGTAATCCCAGCACTTTGGGAGGCTGAGGCGGGCAGATCACAAGAGCAGGAGATCCAGGCCATCCTGTCTAACACGGTGAAACCCTGTCTCTGCTAGAAATACAAAAAATTACCAGGCGTGGTGGCACGCGCCTGTAGTGCCAGCTACTCGGGAAGCTGACACAGGAGAATCTCTTCAATCCGGGAGGCAGATGTTGCAGTGAGCCGAGATCGCGCCCCTGCACTCCAGCCTGGGCAATAGAGTGAGACTCTGTCTCAAAAAAAAAAAGAATTGTGGAAAGATTTTGGTTCAGTCTCTTTTATTTAAGGAACAATTTAGGAGTTTTTGTACTCCTAGAAATTTAATCTTAACACGTCGTTAAATTACCGATCATTCCAAATGTTTTTCCATCTGTTTCCTCTTATGTGGTCCAATGTCAATGTTGACAATAACTTGTGGATTGTTACATGTCATTGCATTTCTTTTTTTTGTGTGTGAGACGGAGTCTTGCTCTGTTGCCCAGGCTGGAGTACAGTGGCGTGGTCTCAGCTCACTGCAACCTCTGCCTCCCAGGTTGAAGCAATTCTTCTGCCTCAGCCTCCTGAGTAGCTGGGATTACAGGCATGCGCCATGACACCTGGCTAATTTTTGTATTTTTAGTAGAGACGGGGTTTTGCCATGTTGGCCAGGCTGGTCTTGACCTCCTGACCTCAGGTGATCCACCCGCCTCGGCCTCCAAAAATGCTGAAATTATAGGTGTGAGCAACTACACCCAGCCCATTGCATTTCTTAAAACTTCTCTTAAAATATAACATATTTTCTGTTTAGTAATATGTTCCTGATATTACTATTACTGCGCCCAAGACAATGAATTCATCATTGGGATGTTACTTAGCAAATTGAATTAAATCAAAAGGGATTATTAAATGCATCTTTGTGGGTATTTCCTTTTGCGATTGCCTAGAGAATTAATCTGATCTGCTATAGACCACACTCCTTTTTCACATATGCCTGATTTGGAATGCTCCAGAATTCAAAATGTTTTGAGCACTAACATGACACACTCAAAGGAATACTCATTGGAGCATTTTGGATTTTAGGATTAGGGATGCTCAACCAGTATATATTCTGCAAATACTCCAAACTCCAAAAAAATTCAAAATCTGAAAAACTCCAAAGCATTTCTGTCCCAAGTGTTTCAGATAAGAGATACTCAACGTATGTCTTCTCCTTCTTTGGCAATGTCTGGAGACACTTTTGGTTGTTAGAACCGGCTGGGGAGGGGATTATTATGGCATGTAGTAGAGGCCCAGGATACTGCCAGGCATCCTAAAATGCACAGGATGGCCACCTACAGCAAAGAAGATGTGGCTCAAAATGGCAGTAAGGCCCCTGTTGAAACACCTTGTTCTAGAGCCCATGTGGGCCATTCTGTTTCTCTCAAATGTGTTAAATCCAGGGCTGCCACATATAATTATGCAGGTTGTTCACTGCTGTTGTATAAACTCCTAGGGTCCTCATTATATGAATGGCATGCCCTGGCCCTGGAGTTGTATAATATACAACCTATGCAGTCATCCTGCTGGCCCTAACTAAATTCTAGCCTATCTCATACCTTTTTTTTTTTGACAGAGTCTCACTTTGTCGCCCAGGCTATGGTGCAATGGCACAATCTCGGCTCACTGCAACCTCTGCCTCCTGGGTTCAAGCGATTCTCCTGCCTCAGCCTCCC
>NW_012123265.1:780129-782537 GCF_000951035.1 Colobus angolensis palliatus | reverse complement strand
CTGTCTCGGCCTCCCCAAGTGCTGGGATTACAGGCTTGAGCCACCGCGCCCGGCCTTATATTTTTATTTATTTATTTATTTTGAGGCGGAGTCTTGCTTTGTCACCCAGGCTGGAGTGCAGTGGCGTGATCTCAGCTCACTGCAAGCTCCACCTCCCGGGTTCACGCTTTCTCCCGCCTCAGCCTCCCGAGTATCTGGGACCACAGGCACCTGCCACCATGCTCGGCTAATTTTTTTCTTTTGTATTTTTAGTAGAGATGGGGTTTCACCATGTTAGTCAGGATGGTCTTGATCTCCTGACCTCGTGATCTGCCCATCTGGGCCTCCCAAAGTGCTGGGATTACAGGCGTGAGCCACCGTGCCCAGCTAAAGTATATTTTTAAATTATCCTTTGCATTTAGAGAATATTTCATGTTCTTGCTAATATTTATTTCTCCTCCAAAGGGATCAGAAGAGAAAATGAAGTTGTTTTTTTTTTTTTTTTTTTTTGATGCTGTGTTGCTCCTGCATCACTTCAGGATGCCTCAGATTTGCAGGTCTTGTTATTTCTTTTTTTTATTTTGATTGTTTTTTTTTAGAGAACAGTACCCAGGCTGGCGCCAAACTCCTGGCCTCAAATGATCCTCCTGCCTTGGCCGCTCCAAGTGCTGGGATTACAGGCGTGAGCCACCGCACTGGGCTGAAGTTACGTCTTATTTGTATGTGGCTTTTAGTTGGATCTCCAGCTTGGGTCAGAAATCCTTGATGGAAAAACAATTTATGTCCACCTCTGCCCATAGTAACACTCAAATACTCTCTGAATTCTAATTTAGTTTCCTGTTTTTGTCAAGTTCTAAGTCATATAAATTCCTGGGTTATTTGGTTGCTCTTTCTAATGTTCAAAATTCTTTATCTTGAAAACACTTATTTTTTTTTTTCTTAATCCTGGGGATGGGACATTAATGTAGTCCAGTTCAGAAACATTAATTGAGTAGCTACTGAGTGGTTGGGTTCTGTGCCTGTAGCTGGAAACAGGAACATGAAAAAACAATGGTCTCTTCCTGCAAGGAGCTTATCATTTAGAAGGAGAGGTCAACTCATGCACAAATTGCATTGGTAAGAAGCCTGGCCCATGAAGGGAGAGGCCTGTATAGAGTATTGTGTGGCACAGAAGTGGTCATGTCTGTCCGTTTTCTTCTCCAAACCCTGCAGTTGAGTGTGGCACAAGGCTACATCAGTTCCTTATCATCATCATAGCACAGCAGGTCCGTTTTTGAAAAATAACTTTTGTAGGGCCGGGCACGGTGGCTCATGCCTGTAATCCCAGCACTTTGGGAGGCCAAGGCGGGCAGATCATGAGGTCAGGAGATCAAGACCATCCTGGCTAACGTGGTGAAACCCCGTCTCTACTAAAAATACAAAAAAAATTAGCCAGGCGTGATGGCGGGCGCCTTTAGTCCCAGCTACT
Source organism: Colobus angolensis palliatus (assembly GCF_000951035.1). Classification (NCBI taxonomy): domain Eukaryota; kingdom Metazoa; phylum Chordata; class Mammalia; order Primates; family Cercopithecidae; genus Colobus; species Colobus angolensis. The sequence goes on along the minus strand of NW_012123265.1, from coordinate 781,090 downwards.
TGGGAGGCTGAGGCAGGAGAATGGCATGAACGCGGGAGGCAGAGTGAGCCGAGATCGCACCACTGCACTCCAACCTGGGTAACAAAGCAAGACTCCGTCTAAAAAAAAAAAAAACAGAAAAATAGCTTTTAAATGATAGTTTTCAGAGATTTCCATTTCATAGCACAGGCTTAAATTCAGGTGAAAAGTGAGGTTGGAAGTGTGAATAATTGGATACCAGTCTGGGAGTTTAGCATTCACGGATTTCAGCAGCAATAAGTAACAGTCAAGCATTAGAGCTCACATATTTTTAAAGAAGAAATTTTCATCAAAACTCAGAGGATCAAATTAAATGCTCCCTGCTGAGTCTGCCTAGGCTGGCATCAGTGTAGTTCAATTCAACAAACATTTATATTAATATAAATGGAAATACTAATATGGCCAGAATGGAAGGTTGAAATCCAGACTAAGTAACTCTTTTTTCTTTCTCATATCAGTTTTGTGATGGCTGTAACTTATTACTGATATAATAAGGGGAAGGGAAAAGTCTATAGATTGAACTAGACTTCCTACTTATATTTGACAGTATGGATTTTTTATTTCCAAGATAGGATCTTGCTCTGTTGCCCAGGCTAGAGTGCAGTGGTGCCATTACTGGCTCGCTAGAGCTTCCACCACCTGGCCTCAAGCCATCATCCCACCTCACCCTCTCAAGTAGCTAGGACTGTAGGCATGCATCACCATGCCCAGCTAATTTTTTTATTTTTTGTAGATATGGAGTCTTACTATGTTGCCCAGGCTGTTCTCAAACTCCTGAGCTCAAGTGATCTGCCTGTGTCAGCCTCTCAAAGTGTTGGGATCACATAGGTGTGAACCACCATACCTGGCCCTGAAAAATGTTAAAAGTATGAACAAGAAAATAATCACCTATAATTTCACTTGGGAGTAACCACTCTTTTTTACATTTTTTTTTTTTTTTTTT
>NW_012123265.1:776464-779332 GCF_000951035.1 Colobus angolensis palliatus | reverse complement strand
AAAAAAAAAAAAAAAAAAGATATTTAGTGCCAAGTTGTCCTCCAGAAATGTACAGTCTTTTCAGCAGTGAATTAAACTGCTAATACCTCATAGAGAAAAACTATTTCACGGCTTCAGACTAAATGTTTTTCGGGTTTCATTTTGTTTTGTTTCTCTTCTGACACCTTTGGTATACACTAAATGTTTAACCCTGAGCAGCCATCTCCAAAATGTGCGGCTTTGCTCCCAGAATCAAGAAACCTGTCAGAGGAGGTGGGTGGGTGGAAGCAGGGAGAGTGGGACTGAGGGATACATGACTCAGTGTGAACCTTTGCTTCCCTGGAAGAGCAACTCAGAGCTGGTGGTGTCATCATGACATACAAAGAACAGTACTTCTTAATTATTTTTAGAGGCAGAATGTAGCCTTGTAATCAGCAAGCTGAGACAAGTTCCAGTTTACTCTAGGCCAGAGACTTCTAAAAGTCAGAACAAAAATAGCCAGATTCATGTTGCTCCATCTGAAGGGTTTGCTTTTAGGAGAGATTGGGAATTCATATTTTGAATGAAGACTGAGGGGTGAGAAATAAATCTCTGATCTCTTCTGTTGTATGCCACGGTAAGTAGAGTGACCCCCAGGAATCCTGAGGCAAAGCAGCTCCTCAGATTACTCTATATTCTAGGAAAAGGGTGAGTCCTAGGCTTTATGGGGTGTTTCCGGCTGTAAAACACCCTGATTCAATGTGCTTTGTCAGCTCTTTTCCATGTCACCTGCTTGATTTTTGTGTTTTAGTTTAGCAATCACTTTACCCCTTCAGTTCATCCGCGCGATGAGTATCGGATGGCCCCAGGTCTCTAATGGTTCATGCAGCTCCAGAATGAAGCCATAATCCAATTTTAGAAAACCTATCATCTGGGCTGGGCGTAGTGACTCACGCCTGTAATCCCAGCACTTTGGGAGGCCCAGGTGGCAGGTCACTTGAGGTCAGGAGTTCCAGACCAGCCTGGCCAATATGGTAAAACCCTGTCTCTACTAGAAATACAAAAATTAGCCAGGCGTGATGGCACACACCTGTAATCCCAGCTACTCAGGAGGCTGAGACAGGAGAATTGCTTGAACCTGGGAGGCAGAGGTTGCATTGAGCCAGCATTGCGCCACTGCACTCCAGCCTGGGGATAGAGCGAGACCCCTATCATCTGTCTAGAGTGGAGAAAATTCAGCCCCAAATTCCAACCAGTTGAAGAAAACAAAGGAAAATTGAGTAATTGGATTTGTCTAGCAGGCTACTGTGAGTTCCAATTGGCTTCACCTGGTAATTAAGATGAGGGAGAAAGTTTTAAATAGCTGCATATTTATAGGCTGGCCATACCACAATTGACATCATTTATTCAACCATTCTTCTGTGGATGGGTATTCACTTTTTTCTATTTTTTTTCCCTGTGATATACAGCACTGCAATATACATTCTCATCTATGTGTGCCAATAAAAATATATTTTTATATATGTATATGTTGTATACATGTACATGTTAAAGTATTAGAACCTTTATTTCTTTTGGGTTGATATTCACCAAAGTGGAATTACTGTGTCATAGGTTATTTATATTTTAAATTGTTTTGTTTGTTGTTGTTTTTTGGGGTTTTTGAGACAGTCTTGCTCTGTCGACCAGGCTGGCATGATCTCGGCTCACTGTAGCCTCTGCCTCCTGGGTTCAAGCAATTCTCATGCCTCAGCCTCCCAAGTAGCTGGGACTACAGGCATGTGCCACCATTCCCGGCTAACTTTTGCATGTTTAGTAGAGACAGTGTTTTACCATGTTGCCCAGGCTGGTCTTGAACTCCTGGGCTCAAGCGATCCGCCCACCTTAGCTGAATTATAGTGCTGGAATTAATAGGCATGAGCCACTGCACCCAGCCTTTAAATTGTTTATATACTAACAGATCTTTTCCTAAAATTTTAAGTGACACAGAGCTTTTTAAGCCATCTGCTATGTCTTTTGTCAAATAAAGAAAAATATCTTTTGAAAACTGTGTTTGTTCAAAGTGAATGGATGAAGAAAGTCCTCCTTTTATATTATTTTGTTGTTTGTCCTGATAGCATTGTGGGAAAGTATTTGTTTTTGTGGGTTTCATTTGTATTTTCCTGGTGACTTATACTGAGCATCTCTTTGTGAAGCAACTGTTGAGATCTTTTTGCATTTTTTAGTTGGCGTAGTTATCTTCTTATTACTGAGTTGCGAGGGTTCTTTATATGTAGTGGAACCTCTCTTGACCCCACATCTCCTTCTAATTATCAGCCTAGTTATCTGGTCTCCTCCAGAGTAAAATTCTTGGAAAAACTGTCTGCCTTGCTGCCTCTACTTTCTCCCTCCCCCTTTTCTTTCCGGGTCACCCCAATGGGTCTTTCATCCCCAACATTCCTTTATCCGCCTAAATACTGACAAGCCAGTGATCAGTTATTCCTCCTCATATGACTCGACTTTCCAGTAGCACTTGATATGTTTGACCACCCCTGCTTTTTGAAACGCATTCTTCTCCAGGCCTTCCTGACAATTGACTTGTCTATTTCTCCTGCCACCTCAGGGCTGCTTTTCCTCAGTTTTCTTTGCTGGCTCCTCCCCCACTAACATTATCTCTCAAGTTTGGAGTTCCCCAGGGCTCTGCCCTTGGTCCTCTCCTCTGTTCCATGCACCTAGTGCTACTCAAGACATTAACTTTTATGAAGCCTATTTTATAAGTGTTTTAATAGAAAGTGTGTACTTTTTTTTGTCCTAAGAAATTTTTGTTTACCTAATGTAACCATTTTCTCCCATTTTTTTTAGAATGTTAATTATCTTAGCTTTTATGTTTCAGTCTATGACTTGTTTCAATTTTTTTTTTTTTTTTTTTTT
>NW_012123265.1:763877-776153 GCF_000951035.1 Colobus angolensis palliatus | reverse complement strand
TTTTTTTTTTTTTTTTTTTTTTGAGACAGGGTCTCATTTGTTCTGTCTCCCAGGCTGAAGTACAGTGTTACGATCACAGCTCACTGCAGCCTGAAACTCCAGGGCTCAAGTGGTCCTCCCACCCCAGTCTCCCAAGTAGCTAGGACTACAGGTGTGCGCACCATGTACAGCTAATTTGTTTTTTGGTTGAGGGGGGACAGGATGTCACTCTGTCTTCCAGGCTAGAATGCAATGGCATGATCACAGCTCACTGCACCTTGACCTCCTGGCCTCAGGTGATCCTCCCTCCTCAATTTCCCAAGTAGCTGGTACTGCAGGTGCATGCCAACACACCTGGCTAATTTTTGTATATTTCGTGGAAATTGGGTTTCACCATGTTGCCCAGCTGGTCTTGAACTCCTAGGCACAAGTGACCTGCCCACCTTGGCCTCCCAAAGTGCTAGGATTACAAGTATGAACCACCACACCCAGCCTGTGATTCTTAATCTCAATTTTTGGCTTAATAGCTCTTCTTCTGTTTAATTTTTTAATCCTCATTCTAGGACTTTACACATATATTAGATCTTTTTCTTCTTGTTCTTGTTCTACAAGAACAGGCTCTGTTCAATTTTTTTTTCAGTCTTTTTCTCTCTCTTTTTCAGATTTAATAGTTTCAATTGATCTGTCTTTAGGTACATGGACTCTTTCCTCTGTCATTGTTATTTCACTATTTAACTTATCCAGTGAATACTTTATTTTCAATATTGTATTTTTCATTTCTAGAATTTGTAGTTGGTCCTTTTCTATTTTCTGTTTTTCTGTTGAGATTTCCTATCTTTTTGTTCATTAGAAGTGTATTTTCCTTTATTTCATTAAGCATAGTTATAATAGCTGCTTTAAAATCCTTATCTGATAACTAAAATATCTGGGTCATTTCAGTGTTGGCCTGTTGATTGTCTTTTTCCTTGAGAATGGTTTATATTTTCACATAATTAGAAGGTTTGGATTCTGTACTAGATATTATGAATATTACATTGCAGAAACTGTGGTTTCTGATATAATACCCTGAACAGTGTTAAATTTATTTTGTTTTTTTTTTTTTTGTGAGGTAGAGTCTTGCTCTGTCTCCCAGGCTGGAGTGCAGTGGCACGATCTTGGCTCACTGCAAGCTCTGCCTCCTGGGTTCATGCCATTCTCCTGCCTCAGCCTCCCGAGTAGCTGGAACTATAGGCGCCCGCCACCACGCCAGGCTAATTTTTTGTATTTTTAGTAGAGATGGGGTTTTACCTTGTTAGCCAGGGTGGTCTTGATCTCCTGACCTCATGATCTGCCCACCTCAGCCTCCCAAAGTACTGGGATTACAGGCATGAGCCACCACGCCCAGCCATCAATTTTTGTTTCAACAGGAAATTAACTTAGGCTGAAATGGCAAACTTTGTCATGCCTGTGGTGGGCAGCAGCTCAAATCTCAGTTCAGTTCTTTTAGCCTTAGCTGCATGCTGCTTTGAGTCTACTGTATGCATGGTGAATTTTAGCACATTTTTCTGAGATCCAAGAGATAAAATAGGGAACTGTATTCACCCACCTGAATCTTTATCTTATTCATGATCTTCATCCTGCTTGTTTTCTGCTTTGGAGTACATAAAATTAAAAGAGATGAAATCTTATTCTTTCTCTTTTTCTCTCTTTCTCTCTATGTGTGTGTGACTCTTGCTCTATCACTCAGGCTGGAGTGCAGCAGTACGATCACAGCTCAATGCAGCCTCAAATTCTTGGCTCAAGTGATCCTCCCACCTCAGCCTCTTGAGTAGCCGAGATCACAGGGATGCACCACCACACCTGACTTATTAGTCTGTTCTCACGCTGCTAATAAAGACATACCAAGACTGGGTAATTTATAAAGAAAAAGAGGTTTAATGGACTTACAGTTCCACATCGCTGGGGAGGCCTCACAATTATGGCAGAAGGCGAGGAGGAGCAAAACCACATCTTATATGGTGGCAAGTAAAGAGAGAATGAGAACCAAGCAAAAGGGGTTTCCCTTTATCAGATCTCATGAGACTTACTACCACAAGAACAGTATAGGGGAACCACCCCCATGATTCAGTTATCTCCCACTGGCTCCCTCCCACAACAATTGAGAATTATGGGAGCTACAACTCAAGACAAGATTTGGTTGGGGACACAGCCAAACCATATTACCTGGCTAATTTGTTTGTATATTTCATAGAGACAGGGTCTCACTATGTTGCCCAGGCTGATCTCAAACCCCTGGACTCAAGTGATCCTCCCGCCTCAGCCTCCCAAAGTGCTGAGATTATAGGCATGAGCCACCATGCCTGGCTACCATTCCCATTCATCATTGAACTCAGGCTAGGTTCCATGGCCTGGCTTAGTTCAGGGAGTCAAGATCATGAAAAGATACATATGCTATGTTAATGGATTTGGAGTTTATGTTGATTTTATAAAATGGGAGCCATTGAAAGACTTTAAGGAGGAAAGAAGTAATAATAATTATATTCTGGCAAAATTACTCCGGTCATTCTGGAAAGGATGACTTAGAATGGGACAAGACTTGAAGCAGAGAGACCTATTAGGATGTTGTTGGGGCAAGAGATGATGGTAGATCTCGAACAAAGGCTTACACATGATAAAGACAGAAAAAAGATGTCCCCAGATAGGAAAGAAAGCATGAGAACAAAACAGAAGTGGTATGTATATGGTGAGAATGAAGAACTGAGACTTAACCTGCCCCTCTGTTGAGGTTGTGTTGGTACCTTGGAAAAAGAAAGGCTAGATAGGGTAGAGCCATACCACAGATAGCTCTGAGAGTTGAGCAGAGGAGTCTAGACTTGCCATGATGGCCATTTGGGAATCACTATAGATTCTTAAAGGAAACAGCATGATGATAAATGTATAGGTGTGTGGTTGGCAGGGACATGAAAGATGCTGAGGAAAGGAGAGCCTAGGCGGGGCATGATGGCTCATGCCTGTAATACCAGCACTTAGGGAGGCTGAGGTGGGTGGATCACTTGAGGTCAGGAGTTCGAGACCAGCCTGACCAATATGTATTTTGTATTTTGTAAAAATACAAAAAAAAAAAAAAAAATTTTAGCTGGGTGTGGTGGTGCACTCCTGTAATCCTAACTACTCGGGAGGCTGAGGTGGGAGGATTGCTTAAACCTAGGAGGCAGAGGTTGCAGTGAGCCAAGATCGCACCACTGTACACTCCAGCCTGGGAGACAGAGTGAGATTTCATCAATCAATCAATAAATAAATATACAAAAATTAGATGGGCATAGTGGCATGCATCTGTAATCTCAGCTACTCGGGAGGCTGAGGCAGAAGAATCACTTGAATCTGATTAAAGGGAGGCAGAGGGTGCAGTGAGCCGAAATTGTGCCACTACAGTCCAGCCCAGGTGACAGAGCAAGACTCTGTCTCAAAAAATAAAAATAAAAAAGAAAGGAGAGCCTGGAGCCTGAGAGAAAGCTGGGAGGTGGTTGTGGTATTCCTTGACACAAAGAGATAAGGATTTTGGTTAGAGGAATGGCTGTGAAAATTGTGAGAAAATATGAATACTACTGGCAATTCAGAGGAATAAATGAGAGACCATCATCCTTTTTTTAAAAAACATTTAGTGAAAACGGAGTTATAATCCACCCAGCAACTATTCTCACAAAACTATTGAGAGGCTCAAATAAAGTAATATATATGAAGTCTCTTATAAATATATGAGTATCATCGCAGAGATAAATTTATCACTATATTTAGTCCTCTAGTGGGGTTGGCAGATACCAAAGTAGGGATGTGGGACCATCTACAGTGGCAGCCACTGGGCAGGTAAATAAGAATTCGACATATGGACTTAACTTTGGAATGCATTTTAGTTTTCTTTAACAGAAGTGCTATCTGTGACCTTGGAGTCATAAGTAACTGAGTTTTGATCTCGACTGTAACATTTACTAGCATAAACAAGTTATATAACTTCTTTGTTCCTTATCTGTAAAGTGGGGATAATTCTATTAAATACCTGATAGGATGGTTATGAAATTAAATAAGATAATATATGTTAAGTGTTCAGAACCAGTGTCTTTCATGGTAAGGGGTGAATAAATGTTGGTTGCTATTTTTTTATGTGTTATTTTTGAATGAGTACATCACATTGCTGCATTATCCCAAGGCAAAAGTCAACCCTAGTAAGTAGCCCTTCAGTTGAGTAAAATGTGTGATCATGCTGTTCTACTCCAGGATAAAAATCTAAGTAGATATATTTGTTTCTGTGACAGCCCTTCATTGTTTGCTTTTCAACAGAGGTGCTTTGGAAATTACTCATCTTTCCAAGTTTTTATTATGTCCCTTTTCCCTCTCAAATCAAGCTTTGTATTCTATGTTAACAAGCAGAAATCTGGCCGGGCGCAGTGGCTCATACCTGTTTAATCCCAGCACGTTAGGAGGCCAAGGCAGGTGGACTACCTGAGATGAGGAGTTCAAGACCAGTTTGACCAACACGGTGAAACCCCGTCTCTACTAGAAATACAAAAACTAGCCGGGCCTGGTGGCTCGCACCTGTAGTCCCAGCGACTCTGGAGGCTGAGGCAGGGGAATCGCTTGAACCCGCGAGGCAGAGGTTGCAGTGAGCCGAGATGCGTTATTGCACTCCAGCCTGGGTGACAGAGCGAGACTCTGTCTCAAAAAAAAAGCAGAAATCTTTTTTTTTTTTTTTTTTGAGACAGAGTCTCGCTCTGTCGCCCAGGCTGGAGTGCTGTGGCCAGATCTCAGCTCACTGCAAGCTCCGCCTCCCGGGTTTACGCCATTCTCCTGCCTCAGCCTCCCGGGTAGCTGGGACTACAGGCGCCGCCACCTCGCCCGGCTAGTTTTTTGTAGTTTTTAGTAGAGATGGGGTTTCACTGTGTTCGCCAGGATGGTCTCGATCTCCTGACCTCGTGATCCGCCCGTCTCGGCCTCCCAAAGTGCTGGGATTACAGGCTTGAGCCACCGCGCCCGGCAAAAAAGCAGAAATCTTATCTTTTATAATTAGATCTCTTTAAATAGATTCAAGTGGATATTGCAGTTCTTTTCTGAAAATCACCAGCTGCAGGAATCACTGGCTTAGGAGACACAAGATGTCATTGGCAAGGGGTTCTTTCTTTAAAGATAACAACATAATTATGCTTAGATGTTTCAGCATTTTATTCTGCTGTTATTTTTATTTTCAGTGTCTTCATACTTTTGTCTTCTCACTATTCTAATTCAGAATAAATTAAAGCATTCATTTGGATTCTACTTCAATATATGTATGAGAAAGAACACAGAATAATGAAGCACCTGATTTTCTCTTTGCAAGTTTTGAAATAGATTTTTGCATTCATTTTGACTTACGCGCTTGCAAGAGAGTAAACAGCGTAACTGAAATACAGTATTCCTTTTAGGAACACAATGTTACTTAATTTTCCTCTCCCTGGCTTGATGTAGTTGGAATTGATTCATAGCACTTGAGGGATGGATGATCTGTTAATAATTTAAACATGAAGTTGTAGTCTCAATCCACAGGCTTCCTGATTTGTATTTGTCAATATTATGAGGCTAACTAACTCTTGGGCATGCTTTAATGAGTTTGAACTTTTATATATCTAATTAAATTAATTAAATCACAGGAATAGTTTTAATACTTTCATGATTACAGAATTGTAAAGAGCGTCTCATTCATTTAAAATATCTGGGATTTTTTTCTTCTTTCGGTTTTTAAAATAAGTTACCATAAGCCTAGAATTTCTCCTTCCTGATGATTACATTTCTGGACTTTGTTATAATTTCACCCTTCAAGGAAGTTTCTGGAGGCACTTACTGTCTGGAGCACACTTTTCAGGAGAACCAATCTGTTTGTCTTGTCAGTAACACACTAGAGTAGAGTCAATTATTGTAGATTTTCCTCTTTGTGTAAACTGAAAGCTTATGCACTGATTAAGCCAATCTTGGAGTTCAATGAGCTGTTCATATGGAATGAGTAATCTAGTTAATACGTAACTACAGAAGTTCTGGCATTTCCTGTTTCAAACTGTCTATGTTTCTGTGTTGTTTTAGTTTGTTGAGTTGCCAAAAATCGACTAATACAAAGCATTTCCTGTACATTGTTTGACTCTGAAAGATATTTAGTTATGGTTTTTATTTGCACATCACTCTGATTTCTGAAGAAACAGAAAGAAAACATCCTTTTGCAAGTTGAAGTGCAAAGCAGGCCTCTGTGTCTTTTTCAGTTCCCCTCACTTACCTCTTTTTTTCTTCTCCTCTCCCGTTTAAAACTTCCCTCTACAGGTCCTTACCCAGGTTTGACCATCTCTAGAAAGTAAACAAATTTCAGACATTGCCCTACCTTCAAGTCTTTCTCTTATTCTTTCCCAGCCTGTAAGAAGCAGGTAGTAGATATACTAATATTTGCTAAGAGGTGATAGTAGCCTTCTATTCTGTAGCCATTCCTGGGATTTTTTTTTTTTTTTTTTTTTTTCCCAAAAGACTGGTTCTTCCTCTGTTACCCAGGCTGGAGTGCAGTGGCACTATCATGGCTCACTGTAGCCTCTACCTCCTGGGCTCAAACAATCCTCCCACTTGAGCCTCCCAAGTAGCCGGGACCATAGGCACACACCACCACGTCCAGTTAATTAAAAAAAAAAAATTTTTTTTTTGTAGAGATGGGGTTTCACCATGTTGCCCACGCTAATCTCAGACTCCTGGGCTCAAGCAATTCTCCCACCTCAGCCTCCCAAAATGTTGGGATTACAGGAATAAGCCACCACACCCAGCTTATTTTGTATTTTCAATAAGGAGACTATTTAATCCAAAGGAATAAAGTTTGAATGATTAAATAGAATCTGAGGCAATACAATTTGCTAATAGAAGAAGTATTTGAAGATAAGAAGATCTCTCTGTCTCTTTAAAACATTCTTGGTAGGTTACTTACACCAACAATAGTTGCACTATCAAGTTTCTTTTTGTTTAATAACTTGTCCCATAGGGATCTTCTCATGGTCCCAATCTAAGCCTGTCAAAGTCTATTTACATATAATTTGCATCTAAATCATTCCTACTTGTGTGGTCTGTGTGTGACCGGATAGGGAAAGCTTAAGAGCCCCTGAAATCTTTGCTAACCCACTGCTACTTCAGGGTCACCTCTTGGTTACATTACCTTAAAGAGGAAATGAATGAAAAAACAAAAGCAGCAGATCAACAATTAGCCTTAGGGAGAAAAATGGGTCCTGACATGTAGACACCAGTTGGGGGAAATCTATCCAGGGACTACCCAGCATTCTTGCCCAGTGACTATTGTGACCTGTGTGCCTGGCAAGCCCCATCAAGACCAGAAGATGGCTTTGGCTCCAACACTCTGCAGTGCTCTAATATGTGCATCCATATAGGGCTTTAACAGCTTTCACAAGGCCATTCTCAGTCATCCTTCATGGTTGGGAAATCGGAAGTGTTCCGTTCTTTCCACTTTTGAAAGTGGGAAGGAAGAGGGAAATTTTTTCTCCTCTCCAGGCTAGAATGAATAGGATTCCAGCCCTTAACCAAGACTACTCAGTGCCAATTCTGGTGTTTGCCCATGGACTAGAACTTATTTTCATTGTACCCTGTTATTTATGCAACATTTTAAGACTAAGTCACTGGCTTCCCTTCTACCCATGCCTTATGAAGTTAAACAAAGAAAGATGAAAAGTGCAAGGACCTTGAAATGTCAGAGATGTGGGGCAATCCGTTGGCTGCATTTAAGTCCTTTGTTTTAGGACTTAAAAGGGATGAGCCCCTTTTAAATTTTACTTTCTTATTTGTGATACAGGGTTAATAATATTTTATTCTACCTATCTCAGATTCTTGTGAGGCTCAAACAAGATAATAGACATAGAAGTATTTTGCAGATAAAGAGGCTTACAAATGCACACAGTAGTGTTTTATTCCACGGCATTTTATGTCTGTGCTGCACTGTAGCTGCATACATTATATTAACTAAGATCCCTCTTCTGTTCATAAAGGGCTGTGTGGAGGAGGGAAACTGAAGTCAGAAAAGAGATGATTTCCCCAGAGCCGAAGGGGAAATTCAAGGCTGAAAAGTAACTGTTGTTAATAGATCAAAATTTACCTACGAATTTTTTAATGATGAATTTCATCAAAAATTAATTGCATTTAAATTATTTAATTCTCTAAATTGCTTTTGGAGAGGAAATCCTGCCTGTTAGGATCTGCCATGTCAATCTAATTTCCTTTGGACCTTGACAGAAATTGTAAACTGTGTTGACTCTGGCTCACACATGGTAATAAATTGTATTTGTGAAATGTTACAAGAAACCAGTGATTCTTCTATTATATTTCTTAACAGTAGTGAGGTTGAGTTCTAGGCCCTGAAATGCATGGAAAAAAGAGTAGATGTTAGCGAGCACAAAAAAAGGGCACATGAACAGAGTCAGATCTATATTTTGTCTCCTGTTTCCTCGTTGACTGGTTCAATAAGATGTTTCTGCTGAGAGCATGTGGCTCTCCAGGGTGTCATCCCTAGAGATCCATACACTTTAGTACCCAAATAAATGGCATCCAAGACAGGCGGAAAAGTGGTTTATCTGGATCCCTTTTTTCAGTAACTGATTTCAGGAGGTCAAATATGTATTGCATCCTTTGACCATTTTATGCTTTTACCTTTTTTCTCCCCAAAATATTTAATATCAAACTGAAAGTACACAGAGTACAGTCCTGGAGAAAGGAAGAGCATACTTCAACTAGTTAGATTACAGGGGGGATTTAAACACTCTAATTGAGATCCTGGAGCCTGGAAAGAAGATTAAAATTCAAAGACACACAGGAAAAGACTCCAGTTCTTCATCTCTACTTCAACCTGGTCGATAGAGGAAATGAAATAAAGAACAGAAGAGATTTGGATTGAGCAAAACCAAAAGGTTGGAGCACAAAGGTTTTTAACTGCTGGCATAAGATCTTAACATCTGTGGGTTAATGTCTGTCAAATGTGATCTGATGCAGCTATACATGGAAACTATGGAATATTGGACCAAATGGCCCACTGTGTTTAAGTGTAACAGGGTGGATCCCAAAATTGGGGTTCCTGGCGGCCATGAGGGTTCTTGGCCTCACTCAGGAAGGAATTCAAGAGTGAGCCAACAGAATAAAGTGAGAGCAAATTTATTAAGAAAAGTAAAGGAGTGAAAGGATGGCTACTCCATAGGCAGAGCAGCAGCACGGACGACTTGACTGAGTATACTTATGGTTATTTCTTAATTGTGTGCTAAACAGGGATGGATTATTCATGAGTTTTCCAGGAAAGGATTGGGGAGTTCTGGAACTGAGGATCCCTCTCCTTTTCAGACCACATAGGGTAATGTCTGGACATTGCTATGGCATTTATAGACTGTCATAATACTGGTGGGAGTTTCTTTTAGCATGCTAATGCATTATAATCAGTGTATAATGAGTAGTGAGGATGACCAGAGGTCACTTTTGTTACCATTTTGGTTTTGGTGGGTTTTAGCTGGCTTCTTTACCACATCTCATTTTATCAGTGGGGTCTTTGTGACCTGTATCTTGTGAAACCAGTCCCGCTGACCTCTTATCTCATCCTGTAACTAAGAATGCCTAACCTCCTGGGAATGCAGCCCAGCAGTCTCATCCTCATCTTATCTGGCTCCTATTCAAGATGGAGTCACTCTGGTTAGAACACCTCTGACATATTTCCTCCCTCCCTTTTACAAGGGCACCCTTAATCCTAAGGGTTGTAAAGGGATGAAGATCCATCTTCTGTAACTTCTTCAGGCTGAATGGGGGCAATGATATTCTTACCTAATTACTAGGATCTCTTGTATTCAAGGTAGAGAGGAGCTCAATGAGAAGGTGTTGGTATGGTGAGGGCCATTCATAACTGAGTCTCAACAGAAGGTATAATCTGGAAGATTCACAAGTGTTCAATTTAAGAAAATGTTGAGTAGGCTTATCCTGCGTTCCTACACAAAGAGTACAACGACAATATATTCCACAGCAGTAAAGCAAAATAAGTGAAATTATCTCAAGTAAACTAAATAAGAAGGCTTTTCATGAACTGAGCAATTGTAACCAAGCTGATGTGAGGTCATGCCCAGAACTGGAATACTCATCCAGATTTTCACATTACCCATGCCTATTGTTTCTTCTGAGCAGCAGCCAGAGATCACTGGTTTGTTCACAGGAGTAAGCAGGATCTGTCTAAATTGCAGGAAAAATTCAAAAACAATGGATGTGATTAGAACCTAATAACAGGTATACCATAGTTTTTGAATCATAATTTTTCTCTCTCCAGTCTCTCATTTTTACTAAAGACAAATCATGGTAGAACCAGTTTGTTTGCAAAATAAGTTTTTGTCTTATTAAACTTGGCCTGATCATGTATATAAAGTGCTGCAAGAATAATTATTTGCCGTAGAAACTCCTTTTTAAATTGTCTTTGATGAAACATTGTTCCATAGAAATCCCAGACTTTATTGATTGATTGAGACAAGTCTCACTCTGTCACCCAGGCTGGAGTGCAGTGGCAAAATCTTGGCTCACTGCAGCCGCAACCTTCTCCCACCTCAGCCTCTTAGTAGCTGGGACTACAGGTGTTTAGGCCCTTCTCCCACCTCAGCCTCTTAGTAGCTGGGACTACAGGTGTGCACCACCACGCCGGGCTAATTTTTGTATTTTTTAGTAAAGACAGGGTTTTGCCATGTTTCCCAGACTGATCTTGAACTCCTGAGTTCAGGTGATCCTCCCACCTCGGCCTCCCAATATGCTAGGATTACAGGCATGAGCTACCATGCCCAGCCGTCTCAGACTTGTATTAGTCTCGAGTCCAGCACGAATTCGTCTGTGCCTGCAAATACTTGTATGAGTTGGGTGAATTCCTCTTTTCTTGAGATCCCAAGATAACCTGTATCTCCTGGGCCTGTCAGAAAGCAACATTTTTTACTTACTGCAGGTCAGGAACTCTGTACAGGGACTGTGTAGATAAGGTATGAGGCCAGTTTTCCTAAGGGGCTTTTATTAGCTCTGTGAGTCAACTTTGGTCCCTTAAAACAGTCTGTTTATATTTGAAAGCATGCCGTTCCAGTCAAAACCTTGGTAAAATAACCAGTGTCTCTAGTTGTGTCCTGTTACAAAAGAAAACAGGTTCTTATTACATTTATGCAAATAACGGCATTGTCATAAATTAACAATACTCACAAATAGTTTCCAAATTCTGGAGAAATCAGAGAAAAAGAAACATGCTCCATATTTTGTTTTTGGACAAAAACTTTGTTTTATACTCCTTATAGGGGTATACTTTACTCAATTGTTGAAAGCTGAAAAATCGCTCAATAGTTTTTTTGACTCTGAAAAACCAAACAGAAAGAATCAGCAGTGTTTTAAGCAAAAAATCATAAAAAGATGATTTTAGTATTTTATTAGTTCAATCTATGCAATTAATTCCTGTTTTGCTTGATATCTATAAACACATTAGCTTTCCAAGAGAGTCTTGAAAGTTTTTTCTCTGTTTTAGTGGCACACTTTCCAAAGCTATCAGAGATGTATATTGAAGAGTGCTTGTCAGAGTCCTATACCTGATTACAAACCATCTTTTGTAGAGGATCAAAACAAGACAGTTGTCTGTGGATGACAAAAAGTCTTAGGGCAACCACAGCCAAAGATGCGATTAGCAAGGAAATGTGGTTACCCCTGTGGCAGAAAATAACTTAGCATAACAATTATAATTATTACTGATAATGTACACTAAGTCATAATCAGAATTATAGGAGTTTCACATAATTTTGGAACACATACCAGTAACACATTTATACAAATACAGCCCAAAGAAAGTCAAATACCATTGTATATTTAACAGTGCTCCCTGTATGCTTTTAATATACCAAATGTGTCATTAGTATATTAGTATAATATACCAAATGTGTCATTTTGGACTTTAGGGGACCTAATATCTAAAAGGAATAATTGAGTCAGAAAAAGACTTAATTTAGAATTTGATTTTGGAAACTTGTCAAGTGTCAAAGGCTTAAAACACTTGATATTATAAAATAGAATCACAGGTCGTTTATTTAGCTAAAATAACTCAAAGATTTCAAAAAGACAAAAACTTTTACTCATTGATGAAGGGAAGACTTAGCTTTCCAGACAAGATCCAATAAAAACAGCATGAGGGCCGGGCGCGGTGGCTCAAGCCTGTAATCCCAGCACTTTGGGAGGCCGAGACGGGCGGATCACGAGGTCAGGAGATCGAGACCATCCTGGTTAACA
>NW_012123265.1:757969-759117 GCF_000951035.1 Colobus angolensis palliatus | reverse complement strand
TTAAGTTTCTCAGTAAAGCCTGCAGTTTCTAGGGCCAAATAAGCAGGCACAGCTAGAAAACAAAACAGATCTCCAAAAATCAAGGATCCCATTTTTACACTAGATTCTGGATTCCTAAAAAAAAAAGGAACACCATGGGACCAGACAATGCCATGCTTTTACCTTGCATTTCACTGCAAAGACGTTCCCCCGAGGCTGGTGGCCAACCCAAAGTCCATCTGCCCATTCCCCATTTCATACCTTTTAGGTACCCAAGAGCACGCTTTTTTCATTTAAATATGAGAAGAAAGAAGTATTGGCCTGTAGTAATAACCTCTCACCATAAGCAACTGCCATCAGCTATTCCTAAAAGTATATGTCCTACCTAGCTGTTACACCGTGGCTAAAAGTTCTCTCATAATGCAAAACAATTTCTGATACCCCTAAAAGTAAAAAAAAGATCAAGTAACGTGATGCAAAACAGAGCAGAGCCTTAGATTTTGAGAGGGACCTGTCTACTTACAGTTTTTGGAGTTCCATGAGGAAACCATCTTCCAAAACAGGATCTGTGACATCTTCTATTTTTCTCCCAAGGAGTCCCAAGCTGTCAGAAATTACCATAGGTCCTCTCATGTGGGCATCAAGGGTAGCAAGAAAAAATACTGGAGAAGTAATTCAGTTGACTGAGAAGAAAAACAAACCAAAAAAATAAGATAGAAGAAAAGGCATAAAACCCTTTAATTTATATATGTATAAAACTTGGGTGATATGGTTTGGCTCTGTGCCCCTACCCAAACCTCATCTTGAATTGTAATCCCCATAATCCCCATGTATTGAGGAAGGGACCAGGTAGGAGGTGACTGGATCATAGGGATGTTTTCCCCCATGCTGTTGTCAGGATAGTGAGTGAGTTCTCATAAGATCTGATGGTTTTATAAGACAGCTTTCCCTGGTCTTGCTTGCTCTGTCTTGCCTGCTGCCATGTAAGACGTGCCTCTTCCCCTTCCACCATGATTGTAAGTTTCTTGGGGACTCCCCAGCCGTGCAGAGTTGTGAGTCAATTAAACCTCTTTTCTTTATAAATTACCCAGTCGTGGCTGTATAAAATGGACTAATACATTGGGTATCTGTTTTTAATTAAGCTGACTTTTAACCATAGAGCACTTTTT
>NW_012123265.1:756005-756449 GCF_000951035.1 Colobus angolensis palliatus | reverse complement strand
AAAAAAAAAAAAAAATTTGATAGTTATCTTTTATGAACTTTATCACGACTTATGTAGACCATCTATGACTTAGGACTTGGCCTATACTTTCTTCTTTCCTAAATAATCAGTCATTCTACTTTAGAACAAGAATTTACCATACAAGATCCTTTCTCACATGAAATTTCTTTTCTTTATAGCCTTCCTTACCAAAAATACATCTTCATATCCATAACTGTCTACTCATCTCCCTCCCCTACTTACTGTTTTTTTTCTTTCTACCTTGTTTCTATTTTCTTCCTAAATCCACATTTTAAACCCCACTTTAAATAACATCTGAATTGGCAAAAAAAAATTTTTTTTTCAATAACAGTATATCTTCTTTGGCACATTTTACATACAGAATTATATATGAATTTTTAGTAATCCTAAATTTTAATGAGTTTAAATTAAATGAACTTGAAA
>NW_012123265.1:748440-754220 GCF_000951035.1 Colobus angolensis palliatus | reverse complement strand
GAGGGAATGCCAATTCTGAACACCGCTGAGCATCTGGCATGGATGACAAACATACCAAATGCTGAAAACCCCAGAGCACCTCAGGAGTATCCAGCAGTGAACCCCAAAGGCATGAGACCTAACACAGTTGGGGGCCACAATATAACATGACTCTGGCATCCCAGGATCAACACAGCGGGGGACCACTCACAACCAAGTGTCTTGCTTTAAACAATTGCCCAACTATCCAAAGCAAAACTACAGAGAAGGGGTGACAGGGTGGGCTACTAAGGGAGTGGCCGATGAGGTGTGCTCCCATCTGGTGCACCCAGACAATGGGAGGCTGCCGTCAGGCTCCTAAGCCAGAGGTCTCATGGCCACTTTCCCATCTACCCAAAATAAAGGACAGAGAATCCAAAATCGAAATTGAATAAAAGGTGGCAGCTAGGCATGGTGGCTCACACCTGTAATCCCAGGAGGCCACGTCAGGTGTATCACCTGAGGTCAGGAGTTTGAGACCAGCATGGCCAACGTGGTAAAACCCCTATCTCTACTAAAAATACCAAAAATTAGCCAGGCACCTGTAATCTCAGCTACTCGGGAGGCTGAGGCAGGAGAATCACTTGAACCTAGGAAGCAGAGGTTGCAGTGAGCCGAGATTGTGCCATTGTACTCCAGCCTGGGCAACAACAATGAAACTTTGTCTCAAAAAAAAAAAAAAAAGATAGCAAGTTGAATCCTCATTTCACCCAGCTCCTATTCAAGGTGGAGTCGCTCTGGTTTGAATGCCTTTGATATAAGGAGCTCCAAGAGTCTGAATCTGGAGTGTTTTTCTTGCCTCGGTTAAGAAACTTTTAAATAATACTAATATTTTTTCAAAAACAGAAACAATGAAAATTTAGAAGGCTTTTACAAATGTTACTCATTAAATGGCCGCCTCTGAAGCAGTAAAGACTGAAATTATATTGTCACCATCGTTTACTGACAAATAAGGAAAGGAAGAGCTGGCAGAAGCAATGCCAGTCAGAAAGCAGTGGGAAAGCCCTGGGTTCTGCTTGACTGGTGGTGGAGGCAGGACTCAGTTCCTATAGTGGGCAGATTACCAAAGAATCCAGATCTCCTGCCTCCTCTGTTTGAGGGCAGCAATGATTGTGAATTGTCTGTAAGATTAGTCCCCAGCCTTTGGTCTCTGAGTTTTTGGGAGGCAGGGATGTGTTTCATATCAGATTGTGCTTACACACATAGACTGCTTCTTTTCTAGTATGTGAATATTTTTATATGTTGCTTCTGTTTCTCCAGCTTCACTGAAAAATAGATTCTCCAGTCCTCGTTCTGACCCTTCCATTCGCAAAATTTCATTTTTTAAAAAACAGACTTCTGGCTGGGTGCAGTGGCTCACGCCTGTAATCCCAACACTTTGGGAGGCCAAGGCAAGTAGATCATCTGAGGTCAGGAGTTCGAGACCAGCCTGACCAACATGGTGAAACTACATCTCCACTAAAAAAAAAGAATACAAAAATTAGCCGGACATGGTGGCACACGCCTGTAATCCCAGCTACTCCGGAAGCTGAGGCAGGAGAATCCCTCAAACCTGGAAGGCGGAGATTGCAGTGAGCTGAGATTGCATCACTGCACTCCAACCTGGGTAACAGAGCGAGACTCTGTCTCACAAAAAAAAAAAAACAAAAACAAAAAACACATTTATTGAAATAGAATTCATATATCATATAATTCAACCATTTACAATGTACAGCTCAATGTTGTTGTTGTTGTTGTGTGCTTACAGACTTGTGCAATCACCATTACAATCAATTTAGGACATTTTCATCACCCCAAAAGCAACCTTGTGTCCATTCCCAGTCGAGCAATCACTACTGTACTTGCTGCTCTAAGGGTTTACTTAAAGTTGGACATTTCATGTAAACGAAATACATCATGTGGGCTTCTTTCACTTAGCATAATGTTTTCTTTTTCTTTTATTTTAAACATGGAACATTTCATGAATTTGCCTGTCATCCTTGCCCAGGAGCCATGCTAATCTCTGTATCATTCCAGTGTTGGTATATTTGCTGCCGAGGCAAGCACAGTGTTTTCAAAGTTCATCTATGTTGTAGCATGTATTGGTAATTCATTTCTTTTTATTGCTGAATAATATTCCATTGTATTTATATGCCACTTTTTTTTTTTGAGACTGGGTTTTGTTCTGTCACCCAGGTTGGGGTGCAGTGGCGCGATCTCGGCTCACTGTAACCTCCACCAACTGGGTTCAAGCAATTCTCCTGCCTCAGCCTCCTGAGTAGCTGGTACTACAGGCACATGCCATCACACCCTGTTAATTTTTTGTGTTTTTAGTAGAGGCTGATTTCACTGTGTTGGCCAGTATGATCTTGAACTCCTGACCTCATGATCCGTCTGCCTCGGCCTCCCAAAGTGCAGGGATTACAGGTGTGAGCCACCATGCCTGGCCTGGATATGCCACATTTTTAATCCATTCATCAGTTGATGGATATGTGAATTTTTGGCTATTATGAATAAAACTGCTATGTACATTTGTGTACAAGTTTTTATGTGGAAAAGTGTTTTCAGTTCTCTCGAGTCATATGGTAACTCTAAGTTTAACTTTTTGAGGAACTGCCAAACTGTTTTCCAAAGTTTTCCATTTTACATTTTCACCAGCAGTGTAGAAGGGTTCCAGTTTCTTCTCACCAGGGCTTGTTATTGTCTGCCCTTTTGATTACAGCTCTCCCAGTGAATATGAAATGATATCTCCTTATGGTTTTGATTTGTACTTCCCCAGTGATTAATGATGTTGAGCACCTTTTCCTGTGCTTCTTGGACATTCATATATCTTCTTTGGAGAAATGTTTATTCAGATCATTTTTTAATTGAGTTGTCTTTCTTTTTTGTGTTGTAAGAGTTCTTTATAAATTCAAGAGACAAGTCCCTTACGCTTATGTGATTTGCAGATATTTTCTTCCATTTTGTGGGTTGTCTTTTCACTTTTTTTGAAAAAAGAAGAATAGACTTTTTCCTTCAGAAAAAATAGACTTTTTTAAGAGCAGTTTTAGGTTCACATAAAAATTGAACAGAAAGTCGAGAGAGTTTCCATATGCTCCCTCCCCCCACACAGCCTCCTTCACTATCAAAATTCTTTTCACTTTCTTGATGGCGACATTTGAGGCACAAAGGTTTTTAATTTTGATGAAGTCCAACGTATGCATTTTTTTCTTTTATCACTTTTGCTTTTGGCATCATATGTAAGAAGGCTTTGTCTAACCTAAAGTCACAGAGATTTACTCCATTTTCTTGTTTTTTGTACAGCCGAGATCTTGCTATGTTGAGCAAAGCCATTACTCCTAGGCTAGTCTTGAACTCTGGGCCTCAAGCAATCCTCCCACTTAAGTCTCCCAAAGGACTGAGAGTTTTACGATTTTATCTCTTATGCATACATCTGTGATCCATTTGAAGTTGTTTTTTTTGTTTGTTTGTTTTGTTTTGTTTTTTGTTTTTTTTTTGTGAGATGGAGTCTCACTGTGTTCCCCAGGCTGGAGTGCAGTGGCACGATCTCAGCTCACTGCAACCTCTGCTTCCCAGGCTCAAGGAATTTTCGTGCCTCAGCCTCCAAAGTAGCTGGCATTACAGGCACCTGCCAACATGCCTGGCTAATTCTTGTATTTTTAATAGAGATGGGGCTTTGCCATGTTGATAAAGCTGGTCTCAAAATCCTGACCTCAGGTGACCTGCCCATCTCAGTCTCCCAAAGTGCTGGGATTACAGGTGTGAACCACCATGCCCGGCTGAAGTTAATTTTGTACATGTGTCAAGAAGGGGTTTTCATGTGGCTATCAAGTTGTTCCTGCCTCATTCTTTCTCCATTGTTTTGGCATTCTTGTTAAAAATCAATTGAACATAAATAGGAGAGTTTATTTCTTTTTTTTTGAGACGAAGTCTTGCTCTGTATGCCCAGGCTGGAGTGCTGTGGTGCGATCTTGGCTCACTGAAATCTCTGCTTCCCGGGTTCAAGCGATTCTCCTGTCTCAGCCTCCCGAGTAGCTGGGATTACAGGCATGTGCCACCACGCCGGGCTAATTTTGTAGTTTTAGTAGAGATAGGGTTTCTCCATGTTGATAAGGCTGGTCTCGAACTCCTGATCTCAGGTGATCCACCTGCCTCGGCCTCCCAAAGTGTTGGGATTACAGGTGTGAGCCACCATGCCTGGCCTGAGAGTTTATTTCTTGACCCTCAGTTCTATTCTATTTGATTTACCTATTATTAGGCCAGTATATACTATCTTGATTATTATAGATTTGTAGTAAGTTTTAAAATCAGAAGTGTGAGTCCTCCAACCTTTTCGCTGTTGTGGATCCCTTCCATTTCTTATATGAATTTTAGGATCAGGTCGCCAATTTCTGCAACAACAGCAACAGCAACAACAACAACAACAAAAGCAGCTGGCATTTTGATAGGGATTGTGTTGAATCTGTGGATCAACGTTGGATATTGCCATTATAATATTGTCTTTCAATTCATGAGCATGGGATGTCTTTCCATTTATTTGTCTTCTTTAATTTCTTTCAATAATGTTTTCAGAGTATGTGTTGCACTTCTTTTGTTAAATGTATTCCTATTTTATTCTTTTCAATGCAATTGCAAATGGAATTGTTTTCTTATACAGAATATTCACTGCTAACCTGAATACTTACTTTTGGCATTTGGTGGCAGGAACTGAAGGGCGTATTAGGACACATCAGTTACTTGAAGTGAATTAAATTATTTCATGCGTGTACTGAGAATGAAATGGGTATCAGCACTGCTAAGCTGGTGAGGCCACCCCCTACATGACTATGCTATTGATTACCTGATTCCTCTATGACTGTTATAGAGAAAGACTTTCTCTTGCCAAAGTATCTAGAAAGTTTTCAATCATTCTGTGTATCTTATCATTCTATTTGCTACCCTCACTAAATAGAACAGTCCCAGTACTATTTGTGCCATCATTCATTTGGAAGAGAGATTTGATTCCCGAAAGATTATCATACTCTCCAACTGTAGTGAGATTACAGTGACTTTGCACCAGAGTAATGTTATGCTAAAGGCATTGCAGTAGAATGATCCACTGGAGATTAAAAACCTCATTCTGTGTTATCAAACAAAGACCTCCATCCTCAGTGAACACATTATCTAATTCTAATCCACCAAGAATGTATCTCTAGTTAAGCTATTTCCTTGCTCAAAAAAGCATTATCAGCTCTGCATTGTTTACATCTTTAATTTCACACCCTCCATGATTTGACACTGCCTATTTCTGATCATGTTCACCTCTCATTGTGCTCTTCATTGCAGTTACCTGGTACAGCTGCTGTTTTCTAAATATGCCATATATTTTGTCTCTCTACCCCTGCCACCACCTTGCCTCTGCTGTCACAGCTCTGTCTACCGGAAGCAATCTTCCTTTTGTCTGTCCCTATGAGAATCCTTACCATTCTTCAAGATTAGGTTTAAGTGCTCCCTCCTCCATGAAATTTTCCCCAAGAAGAATAGATATCACCCATCCTGTTGCTCTCATCCTGCTTAGTACCTCTGACTTCCTAAAAGTAAGGACAAAATTTCCATCATCTCTCAATCTTCAGTGCCGTATGGTGTCCCTTGCACATAGTATGTCTACATTCAATGTTTTCATTGAATTGGCTAGATGGAAAGATATTTCTTTTTTTTTTTTTTTTTTTTTGAGACGGAGTCTCTCTCTGTCGCCCAGGCTGGAGTGCAGTGGTCGGATCTCAGCTCACTGCAAGCTCCGCCTC
>NW_012123265.1:746173-746625 GCF_000951035.1 Colobus angolensis palliatus | reverse complement strand
TTTGTTAAAAGAATCTTTTCACAATGCCAGAATTGATACAGGCAAGTCATAGGCAGGTTAAAATTTTTTCAGCTCTCTCACTTGATTGTTCACCTTCCAAAGCAACTCATTTTTATCAAGTTCTTTTCAAACGAATCTAGATCCTTCACTGGCTTTCTTGAACACACAGCTGTTTGCTTCTCAATAAGGTTGATTGGTGCTGACTTCCTGAGACTAGGGAGATGCAAATAGCCAGGTGTTGTCATTACCATTGCACAAAGTAGAAGCCATTAGAGCTAAGCTAAGATAAACCCCACTTATTAGAATCTGCTGGGTAAGTTTCTAAAAGTGGGCTTGGATTTACTGTGTTCATTTCTCTGAAGCTTTTTAGAAATACCTGAGGAGGCCAGGTGCAGTGCCTCACACCTGTAATCCCAGTACTTTGGGAGGCCAAAGTGGGTGAATCACCTGAG
>NW_012123265.1:743675-745353 GCF_000951035.1 Colobus angolensis palliatus | reverse complement strand
CCTCCCAAAGTGCTGGGATTACAGGTGTGAGCCACTGCGCCCAGCCATGAATGCTTTCTGAAAATGGAGTGGGGGAACTTGGAAATCAGTACCGTTTTTTGTAAAAGCCATTTAATGCATATTTTTAAGGACACAGCAGGATAGTGATGAATGTTTGCCCTTGTCCGGGGACAAATGTGTGCTGTCCTTCATTAAAAGGTGAATTAGGATCTCGGAGCTTTTGGTTCAAATAAGTTTCAACTGAGTCAATAGGAACATCTCATCTGGATAAAGAAAAGTACAAACAAACATGCAACAACAACCAAAACCAAAGAACCCCTCCTGGATGGGATAATAGTGGTTTTGTTGCCTAATCAGAAACTAGGAAATAGTAGTGGGTATCCCAGAACCCTAGATTTTAATTCATAATCAAATGGGTTAGCCAATAGTTGTGAAATACACCCAGCATGTAACCCCTTCTTGCAAGCTACTACTGTAAGTAGTTACACACCTTTTTTTTTTTTTTAATAGGTTGGCACATATAGTAAAGATGGCTCGGCTCTTTGGGAAAGTTATATGTATTTATGCTGATATTATAGGAGTCATGCTGTATACCAGGTTGTTGTCTCAATTAAAATTGTAATTAGAAGAAAGAAAATTATTTGGTTTAATTTTTTCTTTTGTCATACTTTGGTTATACAATTGACTTTTGAGTCATTTAAAAAATATGTATGCAGTGGCTCACACCTGTAACCCAGCACTTTGGGAGGCTGAAGCTGAGGTGGGAGGATCACTTGAGCTCAGGGGTTTGAGACAAGACTGGGCAACCTGGCAAAACCCCTTCTGTACAAAAATATACAAAAATCAGCTGGGCATGGTGGCATGCGCCTGTGGTCCCAGCTACTCGGGAGGCTAAGGTAAAAGAATCACTTGAACCTGGGAGGTCAAGGTTGCAATAAGCCATGCTTACACTACTGCACTCCAGCCTGGGTGACAGAGCAAGACCCTGTCTCCAAAAAAAAAAAAGGCAGGGCTGCCTTAAGTTCCTTTTTTCTTTTTTTTCTATTCCAAGACCAGGTCTCACTCTGTCGCCCAGGCCAGAGTGCAGTGGCACGATCTCAGCTCACTGCAACCTCCACCTCCTGGGCTCAAACAATTCTTGTGCCTCAGCCTCCCCAGTAGCTATGACTATAGGCATGCGCCACCATGCCTAGCTAATTTTTTATATTTTTAGTAGAGACAGATTTTCACCATGTTGGCCAGGCTGGTCTTGAACTCCTGAGCTCAGGCAATCCACCTGCCTTGGCCTCCCCAAGTGCTAGGATTATAGGCGTGAGCCACTGCGTCTGGCCCCCAAGTTCCCTTGTTTTGACAAATGTAACTTTTTTGATGTTTCATATTGATAGACATAGGATTGACATTGAAGTGCTCTACAACTTTATAAATGAAGAGCATTCCAGTTTTCATATATCAGTTAGAATGTTTTTGGCTGCAAGTAACAGAAATTCCCAACTCAAGTGGCTTAACAAAGAATGAATTATCACACATAACAGAAATTCCAGGATTGGTAATTCTGTAGCTCAGTGACATCATTCAAGACCCATATTCTGGCCGGGCACGGTGGCTCAAGCCTGTAGTCCCAGCACTTTGGGAGGCCGAGACGGGCGGATCACGAGGTCAGGAGATCAAGACCATCCTG
>NW_012123265.1:738594-743590 GCF_000951035.1 Colobus angolensis palliatus | reverse complement strand
CAAAAACAAAAACAAAAACAAAAACCCATATTCTTTTCATCTTTCTCCTCTGTCAACCACTGCTTATGGGCCTTATCCTTTAGTTCCTCATGGTTTCAAGTTGGTTGCAGCAACTCTAAGACAACCCTAATTCATGTATCCTTATGATAGCCAAAGGCAAAAAAGTCTGCTAGAGTTTTCTAGCAGACTTTCCTTCACAACTCATTGTCAAGAACTGGGTCACATGCCCATGCCTAAACCAATTAAAGCAAAGGGAGATGTCCACCATAATTCACTTAGACCAATGGAAACTGTAGCCTGAATCACATGGGGAGGGGTGGCGACAGGTGGATACTTGAACAAAATTAGTGTACTGTTTATAAGGAAGAATGGGAAAATGCCAATGAGATGTATACAAAGTTTGACATATAGGAACCCCTAAAGCTCAAATTAACCCCTGGGCTGGGCACAGTGGCTCACACTTATAATCTCAGCACTTTGGGAGGCTAAGGCAGGAGGATCACTTGAGCCCAGGAATTTGAGACCAGCTTGGGCAACATAGCAAGGCCCAATCCCTATAAAACAATTTTTTTAACCAGCTGGGCATGGTGGTGTGCACTTATAGTCCCACCCTACTCAGAAGGCTAAAGCAAGAGGATCTCTTGAGCCCAGGAGTTTGATTATGCAGTGAGTTATGATTGCACCACTGCACTCTAGCCTGGGTGACAGAATAAGACCTTGTTTCAAAAAAAAAAACACACACAAAAAAGAAAAAGAACCTCTTATATAGGATCTTAAAATTAAATGCCTATGCCAAATTGCAGCCCTGGAAGATTCTTTTGACTATGTGCATTCATTTTGTTCTCCACAGAAACCTGTTCAAGCTGGTCAAACCTAGACTTCCACCTGGAGACTAGGGTACAATACAGTCCTGAGACCCCTATCATAAGAAAAGAAGGGAGGGAAGGTTAGTCAGAGGGTAGCAGAGCCCCAGGAAATGGGGGCAAGGTCATAAATCCCCAGAGAAGACCAGGTTTGAGCAAGGGTGTGACAGATCTAGGCTATGCATGTGAGGCCTAGGGGAGGTCCAGTCTTGGAGAACGTGGAGGCAAGGCCCTTTGGGAAATGCAACGTGGATGAAGTGAGTGTTTCAGTTCTTCCAGTCCAAAACCTGGAAAACAAGGTAGCAAGTGAGCCCAGAGTCAGCAGACCAGGTACAATGCAGGCTCTGAGATGCCAACCCTCCCACTGGCTTCTTGGGTTCTCAGGTGCAGCTGGGATGGGTTTGTGGAGCATGTAGTTTAACAGATGCCCTTTTTTTTTTTTTGAGATGGAGTCTCGCTCTGTCACCCAGGCTGGAGTGCAGTGGTGCGATCTCGGCTCACTGCAAGCTCTATTTCCTGGGTTCACGCCATTCTCTTGCCTCAGCCTCCCAAGTAGCTGGGACTACAGGCACCCGCCACCACGCCCAGCTAATTTTTTGTATTTTTAGTAGAGACAGGGCTTCACTGTGTTAGGCAGGATGGTTTCGATCTCCTGACCTCGTGATCCGCCCACCTAGGCCTCCGAAAGTGCTGGGATTACAGACATGAGCCACCGCGCCCAGCCAATGGATGCTCATTTTCAAAGGAGGGCTGGAGCTCAGTTAGGGCAGGACTTTACATAAATGGAACGTTAAGTTGCAGTTTGGTTAATATGGTGATATGCTCTTGACTTATATGGCCAGTCAGTGTAAGAAACAGCCATATGATTTCTGCATTGAATATAAAGCTTCTATTGCCCACTCTCTTCTTCACTTTTCCAGCAGGCCCTCACATGACTTGTTCCTTGAGGTTTTCTCCTCTGAGAGCTCTTCCCTGAGCCCTCACCCACATTGTCAACTCCCCCGCTCCTTATTTTTTTTCATAGCCTTCATTGCTGCTGGAGATTTTATTATTTATTGTCTTTTTTCCCCACTAGAAGTAGGTTTCATGAAGATGGGAATTTTGCTTTCTTAAGTTCATGCTATATTGTCCTCAGTCCTGAGAACACTGGCACATTGGAGTACTGTGGGCATTCAATTAAGATTTGCTGGACGAATTAGCCAGGCGTGGTGGCACATTCCTGTAATCCCAGCTACTCGGGAGGCTGAGGCAGGAGAATCACTTGAACCTGGGAGGCGGAGATGAATGAGATACCTCTTAGCATCCTTCCTCATGTTTCTTTCTCCTCATGATGTTCCTTCTTTTATTGGATAATGAGAGCTGTGTTTTCTAATTCCTGTTTTGCCTTAGCTACCAAGAATTGTAAAACTAAGTTACTAAACTCACGGTTTATTTGCAGTAGCCATTCTTAGCTTGAGATATCTGCACTCCTCTCACTGTAGAGCTTTTAAAATATTTATTTTATGTATTTTATTTTATTAATTATTATTATTATTTTGAGATGGAGTCTCTACCCAGGCTGAGGTGTGGTGGTGCCATCTCAACTCACTGCAACTTCCACCTCCCGGGTTAAAGCTATTCTCCTGCCTCAGCCTCCTGAGTAGCTGGGACCACAGGCGGGCGCCACCACACCCCGCTAATTTTTTTGTGTTTTTAGTAAAGATAGATTTCACCATGTTAGTCAGGCTGGTCTCAAACTCCTGATCTCAGGTGTTGCACCCACCTCAGCCTCCCAAAGTGCTGGGATTACAGGCATAAGCCACCGTGCCCAGCCTAAAATGTTTATTTTAATGACACATGGTTTCAACGTTATTTATTGTAAGTTGCTTCACATCCTATGTGGAAGTAAATGAAGACTGAATAATAATAAATGAACTAATTGAAGGGTAACAGGAAGAAGTTAAAAAAAAGAAAAACAACAACAACAACAATAAAAAAAAAAACGAACACACTTTAGAGTCTGAGCAAATAAGATAATCCTGGAGCTGTTGTTAATAGAATAGGAACCAGATCAAACATTACTCATAAAAGTCCCTCTCTGTCACCTTTTTGGCACATCTCACTCCATTGTTATTGCTTGGTCAGTATTTTTCCTCTTCCCCATTAGATTTTGCCATGAGGGCAAGGACGGTATCTTTCTTGCTTATGATTAGCTCCCCAGGGCCTAGCACAGTGCCAGACACATAGTACACACTTTATCATTATTTGATAAGTTAATTTAATGTGCCTTTTCTTTCGTTATCATTTATTTTTAACTATAAGCCCCTATATTTGTAAACATTAACATATTTTTCCTGTGTTCTTACCCTTTTCAACCTGCAGTTTCCCCTGTTTGTACATTTCCAGACTTCCTTCATTTTTTTATGTGCCTTCCTTCCTGACAAGGAACCTTCTTCCTTTAACCAGAACAGCCTCCCACTCCAGGGCTCATGAATGTGTGCCTTTTCTTCCTTCCCCAGTCTCCTAAATCTCATTTTCCTGATGACTAAACCGAAAGTGACTCACCAACTCACACACTTAGAACTGGAAGGAGCCTGAGAGATCATCTCGTCTCACTGGCTCATCTCCACTTGGTCCAGGGAAGTGAAGAGAATTGCCCCAAGGGTCACTCTGCTGGTTGGCAGCAGGGCCGACCCTAGAACACAGATCTCTTACTCTGGATCCTCATTTCCAACTGCACAGTGAGCAAGCCCCTTTCCTAGCTCCAGAAAGAGAAAGCACTGCAACAAAAGTAGAAAAGTATATTGTAGTCTTAGTTGGAAATCTTTTTTTTTTTTTTTTTTTTGAGACAGAGTCTCAAACCCTTGTCGCCCAATCTGGAGTACAATGGCGTGATCTCCGCTCACTGCAACCTCCGCTTCCCAGGTTCAAGCGATTCCCCTGCCTCAGCCTCCCAAGTAGCTGGGATTACAGGAACCCATCACCATGCCTGGCTAATTTTTGTATTTTTGGTAGAGATGGAGTTTCACCATGGTGAGCCACCGTGCCTGGCCTTTGGAAATCTCTTTTTTTTTCTTTTTTTTTGAGACAGAGTCTCGCTGTGTCGCCCAGGCTGGAGTGCAGTGGCACCATCTTGGCTCACTGCAAGCTCCGCCTCCTGGGTTCACACCATTCTCCTGCCTCAGCCTCCCGAGGAGCTGGGACTACAGGCGCCCGCCACCATCCCTGGCTAATTTCTTTTTGTATTTTTAGTAGAGACCCGATTTCACCGTGTTAGCCAGGATGGTCTCAATCTCCTGACCTCGTGATCTGCCCACCTCGGCCTCCCAAAGTACTGGGATTACAGGTGTGAGCCACCGCGCCCGGCCAGAAATCTCTTAGATGCAATATATCATAGGAGTTACTCATAGGTAACTCATAGGAGTTAAGTATCAGACCATTTAAGTTTGATCCCAGCTCTATTTACTCTTCAAACAAGTTAACTCCTTTGTCTTAGTCCTTTCCCTTTTTTCCTATGCATTTGAATATTTAATGTACATATTTAAATCTGTATGTTTGATTTGTTTATAGTAGGAAAAGTTGTATGTGTGCATATTTACATACATAAATGGGAATACTGGTTCTGTTTCTTTCACTTTAACAATGTCTTGAGGAAAGCTTTTCATGTCAGTATATATAATTCTGTCATGTTCCTTTTAATGACTGCATAGTATTCCATAATATGGGTATACCATGATTATTTAACCTTTCCTATATGAATTTTTTAGTTTATTTTTTCTCATTTTTCATGATTACAATTCACTAAATTCTTTATGCGGATGTCCTTGTGCAGATATGTAACTACCTCTCTAGGATAGATAATTAGAAATGCAAAGACTGGGTCAAAGAGTCTGAGACGGCAGTTCAAATCTCCTCTCTTCTATTGTGAAAATAGGCTATCAATCATTATTGATTTAGTTTTGGCAGCATACGTTGATGTTGACAGGACAGAGGTGAGCCTTATGACTGCATGTAGTATGTTAGGAATTGGCAGCATTTTGGAGAAATTACTCCTTTATCTTTTTTTTTTTTTTTTTTTTTTTTTTTTTTTTTTTGAGACGGAGTCTCGCTCTGTCGCCCCGGCTGGAGTGCAGTGGCCGGATCTCAGCTCACTG
>NW_012123265.1:732493-738544 GCF_000951035.1 Colobus angolensis palliatus | reverse complement strand
GGTTTACGCCATTCTCCTGCCTCAGCCTCCCGAGTAGCTGGGACTACAGGCGCCTGCCACCTCGCCCGGCTAGTTTTTTTTGTATTTTTTAGTAGAGACGGGGTTTCGTCGTGTTAGCCAGGATGGTCTCGATCTCATGACCTCGTGATCCACCCGTCTCGGCCTCCCAAAGTGCTAGGATTACAGGCTTGAGCCACCGCGCCCGGCCTCTTTTTCTTATACTATATGGAAGGTACGTTGTGTTTTGGACCTTGAGGGGAAAACAAAAACCAAAACGAGAAAAAAAAACAAAAAATTTCCTCGCCCTCTTCCTTCCAAGGGACTGAGACTAGCAAAATAATGCTTTCGAGCAACCTCTGCTTGACTCTGTGACAGCATTTGTCACACAGTTCTATAATTGTCAGTACTTATCTGTTTATATGTACTCCTTAAACTTTGGGCATCTTCTTTTCTCCTTATTTTATTTTATTTTAATTTAGTTTAGTTTAGTTTAGTTTTGTAAAGACAAAATATCCCTATGTTGCCCAGGCTGGTCTCGAACTCCAGGCTCAAGCAATCCTCCCGCCTCAGCCTCCCAAAGTGCTAGGATTATAGATGTGAGCCACTGTGCCCGGCCTACTTTGGGCTTCTTAAAGGGTAAAAAGAATTTTTCATCAATTCTTGTATTCCTAGAATATTAGCATGATACCTAGTACATAATTATGTTTTGTTAAATAAATTAATGAATTCAATTCAATATTACCATTTCCTGTACCTAGTACAGTCATGCATTGCTTAACAATGGGAATACGTTCTGAGAAATGTGTAATTAGGTGATTTTGTCATTGTACAAACATCATAGAATGTACCTACACAAACCTGGATGATTTATTTACATATATTTTGTAATACAGAAAATAAAATGTCCCAGCACCATTGCTGAATGCTAATTATTTCCCCAACTTGATCTGCAATGCCAATATCACATCAGGTTTCTAAATGTATGCTGCCCTATAATCTGATGGGACCACTGTTGTATATTTAGGCCATTATTGACTGAAGCATTGTTATGCAGCTCATGACTGTATGTGCAAAGACTGCTAAGACCTGATGGGATCAGAGATGAAGGAGTCAAAGTTCTACCCTCAAGGAATTTATAGTCTCATGGGAGAAATAGATACAGGCTTAAAACATTTAGGAACCAAAGCATGAGTGACAAATGTGATTTAAGTCAAAGCGACTTAAGCACAAAGTATTGTGAGACTTTTAAGGAGGACTAAGTGAAGCTGACTGAGGGGAAGAGGCAGGTTCCACAAAAAGTGGCATTTGAGTTGGGCCTGGTAGGACAGGCCAGTGATTTATCAATATAGTCATCATTTTGGTGATTAAAAATAGGTGACTTTATGCTTGTAATCCTAGCACTTGGGAGGCCAAGGCAGGAGGATCACTTGAAACCAGGAGTGCAAGACCAGCCTGAGCAACAAAGTGAGATTCTCTGCCTCTGCAAAAACATAAAATAAAGGCCGGGCGCGGTGGCTCACGCCTGTAATCCCAGCACTCTGGGAGGCCAACGCGGGCGGATCACGAGGTCGGGAGATCGAGACCATCCTGGCGAACACGGTGAAACACCGTCTCTACTAAAAATACAAAAAAATTAGCCGGGCGCGGTGGCGGGCGCCTATAGTCCCAGCTTCTAGGGAGGCTGAGTCAGGAGAATGGCATGAACCCAGGAGGCGGCAGAGCTTGCAGTGAACGGAGATCACGCCACTGCACTCCAGCCTGGGCGACAGAGCGAGACTCTGTCTCAAAAAAAAAATAAAAATAAAAGTAAAATAAAATAGCCAAGAATAATGGCATGTGTCTATATTCCCAGCTACTTGGGAGGCTGAGGCATTAGGATCACTTGACCCAGGAGTTTGAGGCTGCAAATGACTTATGACAGCATCACTACACTTCAGCCTGGGTGACAGAGCAAGACCTCATCTCAAAAAAAAAAAAAAAAAAGGGGGGTGAATTTAAACAAATGCTTCAGAAAACATTTTGTCACCTTATAGATATTATATATATTTAGGGCCAAAGGCGAATGTTTTATACTTGGGCTCTGGAATTAGGATCTCAGAACCAAGATCAAGCCAAAACAGCCTTGGTTCTTGGTACACCAATGGGGGAAGACATTGCTTCCATATATAGAAATACATACATTAAAGACATTCAATTCAGAATGTCCTAGCATGCTGCTATTTCTACTCTCTTTAAAAACAAAATAAAGACTGGGCACAGTGGCTCATGCCTGTAATCACAGCACTTTGGGACGCCAAGGTGGGTGGATCATCTGAGGTCAGGAGTTCGAGACCAGCCTGGCCAACATGGAGAAATCCCATCTCTACTTAAAATACAAAAATTAGCCAGATATGGTGGCGTGCGCCTATAATCCCAGCTACTCGGAGGCTGAGGCAAGAGAATCACTTGAACCTGGGAGGCAGAGGTTGCAGTGAGCCAAGATCATACCACTGCACTCCAACCTGGGTGACAGAGCGAGACTTTGTCTCAAAAATAAAATTAAATTAAATTAAAAATAAAATAAAATAAAAATCTTCTCTTGACCCCACTTCCTTGACTATCACCCTATTTTTCTGATCTGCTTTCCAAAAGCCTCCTGAAGTGATCTCTCTTCTTTCTGTTCTTCTTCTCCCATTCTGACTTAAATCCACTCTTGTCATGCTTTCACCCCCATCAGTCTGTCAGGACCATTCTTGTCAAGGTCAACAGTGACTTCATTTTTACTCAATCTAATTGTCAACTTCTAGTCTTCTTTCTACGCAATGTATGACCAGCTTTTGATGCAGTTGATCATTGCCTCTCTGTTATACTTTTCTCCCTTAATTTCTAGGATATTACTCCAATTTCCCTCCTACCTGACTGGTTATTCCTTTTCAGTCTCCTTTGCTGGTTCCTCCCTTCTTAGACCTCTTAATGTTGAAGGGCCCAGGCCTCACCCTTGGTCTTCTTCCCTGCCTACACTCCCTCTCTTGGTAATCATGTCTCATAGTCTCAAGGCTTTAAATGTAATCTATATTCCACTGATTCCAAAGTATTTATCTCTAGCCCAGACCTCTCCTGAACTCTATACACATAAATCTTCAACTACCTACTTAACATGTCTAAAACTGAACCCTGATCCTTCCTCCTGCCTCAATTAGAGACTTTACCATCTCAGTTGATAGTAACTTCATCCTCCCAGTCTCAAAAGCAAAAATTCTAGAAGTCATTCTTGGAGTCATCAGGAAGTCATGTTGGCTCTATCTTCAAAATATATGCAGGGTCTGGCTAGACATAGTGGCTCGCACCAGTAATCCCAGTACTTTGGGAGGTAGAGGCAGGAGGATCACTTGAGTTTAGGAGTTCAAGACCAGCCTGGGCAACATAGTGAGACCCTGTTTCTACAAAAAAGTCAAAAAATTAGTTGGGCGCGATGGTACACACCTGTGGTCCCAGCTACTCTGGAGGCTGAGGTGAGAGGATCACTTGAGCCCAGAAGATTGAGGCTGCAGTGAGCTGTGATCACTCCAGCCTGGGTGACAGAACAAGACCCACCCCCCTCTCTCTATATGTATTTATGTATGTTTATGTGTGTGTGTGTGTGTGTGTGTATATATATATATGCAGAATCTTCTTATCACCACCTCTACTGTTCAAGTCACCATTGTCTCTCCAGCCACTTACTGTAGTAGGTTTCTACCTTGGACCTTCTTCCACCCTGGACATACACAGTGCCCACCAGTGTGTTCTCAGCACTGCAGCCAGTGTGATCTTTTTGCACTCCTTTGCTCAAAATCCTCCAAAGGCCTCTTATTTTACTCTGAGAAAAAATTAAAGTCCTTGCAGTGTCCTGCAAGGCCCTTCATGATCTACCCCAGCTCCCCATCCCTGCCCTTACTTCTCTAGCCTTATCTGGGGCTTCCTTGGTGTTCTCAGACATGCCAGGCGTGCTCCTCTATAGGGTTTTCACACTGGCCATTCCCTCTTCCTGGTATGCTCTTCTCCCAGAAATGCACATGACTGATACACTCACCTTCCAGTCTTTGTTTAAATGTCTTTGTTAAACCTTCTCAATGAAGCCTACCTTTACCACCTTTTTAAAACCTGAAGTCGGCCACCATTCCCATTATTCCTTATTTCCCTTACCTGTTTTACTTTTTTTGCCCCTATAGTATGTATTACCTTCTAACATTCTATATAATTTACACTAGAATATAAGCTGCAGAAGGGCAGGAATCATGGTCTCTTGTTTCGCAGCATATACCAAGCATCTGGAACAATGCTTAGCACATACTAGGCCTCTCGATAAATATTTATCAAATAATCATAGTTCTCTTTCTCCAGGACCCAAGTGCCTTGATTGTTTTTCACTCAGTTTGCTTATCCGAGCAGACAGCGGGGTAAAACAGGGAAAAGTAGGCTGATGATTGGGGTCTAGGGTCCAGCCTGGGGGCCACACTTGGTATTTGTTATGACCATGGGCTAATTATAGTTGGGCTGGGTTTGTGAAAGTTTATTAAGCTATACTTATGATATATACATTTTTTGTATGTATATGTAAAATTTTTACGTTTTCTATAATAAGACTCTCTGAAAATAACTGCTAGTAACACTATGGGGAATATCGTCACATATTTTATCTCTATATGTAGACATTTGAGAATAAAATTGAGATTCTACATGCTTTTTCACAAAACCATGCATCATGAATATTTTTCGTAACATGAAATATTCTTCCGGAGCACGATTTTTAATGGTTACGCAAGCATTTGAAAAGAATAAGACACTGGCCACACGCGTTGACTCACTCCTGTAATCCCAGCACTTTGGGAGGCCAAGGCAGGTGGATTGCTTGAGCCCAGGAGTTCAAGACCAGCCTGGGCAACATGGGGAAACCCCATTTCTACAAAAAATACAAAAATTAGCTGGGCATAGTGGCATGCACCTGTAGTCCCAGCTACTTGGGAGACTGAGGTGGGAGAATCACCAGAGCCTGGGAGGTCAAGGCTGCAGTGAGCTGTGATCGTGCCACTGCACTCCAGTCTGGGTGACACAGCAAGACCCTGTCTCAAAAAAAATAAAAACAAAAATAAAAAAAAAAGGACATCATGCAGTGAACCACGGAAATATCATTCTTCCTTTTTTGAGAAGTTGAAATTTTATTTTAAGGGGTTTTGATTTCTTCCTTTTTCCTATAGGAGACATGGTCTCAAAGTACCGAGAACCTTTGATCCACACCTTCCTGAGGGGAGTGAGAGATCCCGACGGTGCTCACAGGGCCAGCAGCTTGGCCAATCTTGGGGAGCTGTGCCAAAGGCTGGACTTTCTGCTGGGCTCCGTGGTCCATGAGGTACTGTATTTTGATTCCTTTCTCTAAAACTTGTTTTCACTTGGACCTATGATGCATCTTGAGATTGGGAGTCAGGAGACCTGGGCTCTTTTTGCAGATCTGCCACTGCCTCCCTGTGAGACAGGGCAAGTGAGTCATTGAACTTCCCAAGGCTTCATCTGTCTCACATGTATATTGAAAGTTATATTAGTAAGGGCTGGGCTTGGTGGTGCACCTGTAATCCCAGCATTTTGGGAGGCTGAGGCGGGTAGATTGCTTGAGGCCAGGAGTCTGAAACCAGCCTGGTCAACATGGTGTAACCCTATCTCTACTAAAAATACAAAAATCAGCCAGACATGGTGGTACATGCCTATAATCCCGGCTACTCAGGAGGCTGAGGCAGGAGAATCCCCTGAACCCGGGAGGCAGAGGTTTCAGTAAGCCAGGATCACAGCACTGCACTCGAGCCTGGGCAACAGAGCGAGATTCTGTCTCAAAAAAACAAAAACAAAAAATTATGTTAGTAAGAATTTCATAGTTATAGCTGAGAGGAAGTCATTTTAACCTGTCTTAAGCAGTAAAAGATGATTTATCATAAAGAGTCTGATGTTGACCGGGCGCGGTGGCTCAAGCCTGTAATCCCAGCACTTTGGGAGGCCGAGACGGGCGGATCACGAGGTCAGGAGATCGAGACCATCCTGGCT
>NW_012123265.1:729113-731913 GCF_000951035.1 Colobus angolensis palliatus | reverse complement strand
TGCTGGGATTACAGGTGTAAGCCACTGCACCTGGCCCATTTGTTTATGTTTATTCAACTTTTTTTGTTGTTGTTTTTTTTGAAACAGAGTTTCACTCTATCACCCAGGCTGGAGTGCAGTGGCGCAATCTTGGCTCACTGCAACCTTTGCCTCCTGGATTCAAGTGATTCTCCTGCCTCACTTTCCCATGTAGCTGGGACCATGTGCCACCACACCTGGCACATTTTTGTGTTTTTAGTATAGACAGGGTTTCACCGTGTTGGCCAGGCTGGTCTTGAACTCATGACCTCAGGCGATCCACCTGCCTCGACCTCCCAAAGTGTTAGGATTACAGGCATGAGCCACCACACCTGAACTCAGGGTTTATTAATTGAGGAAATGTGCATCTTGCCCCTGACCTCTGTGAATGTCTTTCTCTAGCCCCTTTTTTTGTTTGTTGGTTTTTTGTTTGTTTGTTTTTGTTTTTGTTTTTGAGACGGAGTCTCGCTCTGTAGCCCAGGCTGGAGTGCAGTGGCACGATCTCGGCTCCCTGCAACCTCCACCTCCCGGGTCCCAGTTCAAGCAATTCTCCTGCCTCAGCCTCTCGAGTAGCTGGGATTACAGGTGTGTGCCACCATGCCCAGCTAATTTTTGTATTTTTAGAAGAGATGGGTTTCACCATGTTGGCCAGGATGGTCTCGATCTCCTGACCTCGTGATCCGCCCGTCTTGGCCTCCCAAAGTGCTGGGATTACAGGCTTGAGCCACCGCGCCCGGCCCCATCTTAAGTTTTTAAAAGAAGAAGATGCATTATAAATTATGAATAAGTAAGTGAAATATAATTTAAATTACCTTTTTTTTTTCAAATGGAGTCTTTATTTTTTTTTTTTTTTTTTTTTTGAGACGGAGTCTCGCTCTGTAGCCCAGGCTGGAGTGCAGTGGCACGATCTCGGCTCCCTGCAACCTCCACCTCCCGGGTCCCAGTTCAAGCAATTCTCCTGCCTCAGCCTCTCGAGTAGCTGGGATTACAGGTGTGTGCCACCATGCCCAGCTAATTTTTGTATTTTTAGAAGAGATGGGTTTCACCATGTTGGCCAGGCTAGTCTTGAACTCCTGACTTTGTGATCTGCTCGCTTCAGCCTCCCAAAGTGCTGAGATTACAGACGTGAGCCACCACTCCTGGCCCCTCTAGCCTCTTAAATTGTACCTTTACCCTGTATTTATGTACTTATCATTGTATCAATGTATATCTTGAGTATCTGCTGTGTGTACCTACTCTGCTGTTTACAGATGATGATAGACAGAAAAAGACTAGTTAACGTGTGGCCAGGGGTCTTTACTACCAATATACATGACCATCTTAAGTTTTTTTTTTTTTGAGACGGAGTCTTGCTCTGTCGCCCAGGCTGGAGTGCAGTGGCCGGATCTCAGCTCACTGCAACCTCCACCTCCCGGGTTCACGCCATTCTCCTGCCTCAGCCTCCCGAGTAGCTGGGACTACAGGCGCCAGCCACCTCGCCCGGCTAGTTTTTTGTATTTTTTAGTAGAGACGGGGTTTCACCGTGTTAGCCAGGATGGTCTCGATCTCCTGACCTCGTGATCCGCCCGTCTTGGCCTCCCAAAGTGCTGGGATTACAGGCTTGAGCCACCGCGCCCGGCCCCATCTTAAGTTTTTAAAAGAAGAAGATGCATTATAAATTATGAATAAGTAAGTGAAATATAATTTAAATTACCTTTTTTTTTTCAAATGGAGTCTTTAATTCTGTCGCCCAGGCTGGAGTGCAGTGATGGAATCTTGGCACACTACAACCTCCACCTTCCAGCAACCTCCACCTTCCAGGTTCAAGGGATTCTCCCACATTAGCCTCTTGAGTAGCTAGGATTACAGGCATGCGCCACCACGCCTGGTTAATTTTTGTATGTTTAGTAGAGACAGTGTTTCACCATGTTGGCCAGGCTGGTCTTGAATTCCTAGACTCGAGTGATCCTCCTGCCTCGGCCTCCCAAAGTGCTGGGTGGTGTCAGATTTTTCTTCTTAGTCACTTTGCAAGCCAGGGAGCTCTGGCTGGGAATGCCCCACCCTGGCCTCACTTGGCTATGCTGGCGTGCCCCAGCTCACCTGTGTTATAGCTTGTACCACATTCAGCGGTTCCCAAGCTCTTGTACTGCACCGAAGAAAAATGAGGATACACTGGACATTGAAGGGTGAGGAGTCTTCAACGTGATGGAGTCTTGCTCCGTCACCTGGGCTGGAGTGCAGTGGCGTGATCTTGACTCACTGCAGTCTCCGCCTCCCAGGTTCCAGGGGTGAGAGGATCAAATCTTAAGAAGGACCTACTGAGGGGGAATTTTCCTTTTTTTTTTTTTTTTTGAGATGGAGTCTCACTTTGTTCCCCAGGCTGTAGTACAGTACAGATTACCCCAGGGTGTAATCTCAGCTCACTGCAACCTCCACCTCCTGGGTTCAAGCGATTCCCCTGTCTTAGCCTCCTGAGTAGCTGGGATTACAGGTGTGAGCCACCATGCCCGGCTAATTTTTGTATTTTTAGTGGAGATGGGATTTCGCCATGTTGGCCAGCTGGTCTCGAACTCCTGACCTCAAGTGATCCGCGTGCCTCAGCCTCCCAAAGTGCTGGGATTACAGGCATGAGCCACTGTGCCCGGGCCTGAGAGGGAATTTTTTTCAATGTTTGGCAGTTGTGTCATATCAATAAGCAGAGAAGCCCACTCACAGATGTATGCATACACTTGAATTTATGGTATTTCCTGATTCTTGAGCTTCATATATTTTGCTTTATTTGGTTATAAGGGCTACTCTTTTC
>NW_012123265.1:720338-728023 GCF_000951035.1 Colobus angolensis palliatus | reverse complement strand
ACTTTGGGAGGCCAAGGCAGGCAGATCACCTGAGGTCGGGAGTTCAAGACCAGCCTGGCCAACATGGTGAAACCCCCTCTCTACCAAAAATACAAAATTAATTAGCCAGGCATGGTGGCACATCCCTGTAATCTCAGCTACTTAGGAGGAGGCTGTGGCAGGAGAATCACTTGAACATGGGAAGTGGAGGTTGCAGTGAGCTAAAATTGCACCACTACACTCTAGTCTGGGTGACAAAGCAAGACTTTGTCTCAAAAAATAAAAAATAAAAATAAAGTATACAACTCAATTTTTTTTAGTACATTCAGAGTTGTTGGTACAATCACACACACTTTTTTTTTTCTTTAGAGATGTCTTGCTATGTTGTCCAGGTTGGTCTCGAACTCCTGGGCTGAAGTGATCCACCTGCCTCAGCCTTCTGAGTAGCTGGAACTATTGGCACACACCACCATGCCCAGTTTAAAAAAAAAAAAAAATTAACATAGCCGTGCATTTCAGAAAAATTTTCTGCAGATCTCCAAGTGGACCAGCTGAGACTTGATGGGATCTATATGTTTTCTAAAAGTAATGAACCTGAACAATACCTGAATATCATGACCTCTGAACTCAAACGTTGGGACTGTATTTATTTTTGAATCCCTAGACTGTTGTCTTTCTCTCTCCTAAGGAAACTGTAGTGTGCTAGCAGCATATGATTTACTATCCAAAGTGTTAGAGAAATTTCTTGGTTTTGGTTGATTAGGAAGATTAAGCTAAAGCAGATTTTGTAACATTCAAGAAGCATCATCTGTCAGGAGACCCACCCGACCTATTGAAAGATAACAAAACTGCCAGATACACTTGGAAATGGGAATGAATGAGAGCCCAGCTACACCATCTGTTTAACTGCATTCACTTGAACAAATGACTTTGAGCTCAGTTTCTTGATCTAGAAAATGGGATTAAAATACCTGCAATGCAAGATTGTTACAAGATTGTTATAAGACATATATGTTTCATATAACGATTTATTCAACAATTTGTATTGAGTGCCTACTACATGCCAAGCAGTATTCTGGACACTTAAAACACATTACTCTTCAAACTAGACAGTGATTCTCATCTTCATGGAGCTTCTATTCTAGAGAGAGTAGACAGGTAATACATGCTATATATAATCAGTAAGTAAAGTATCTAGTATATTAGACAATGACAAGTGCTATGGAAAAAAAGAAAAAGTAGGAGAAGGGAAACTGATGAGGATTGTAGTCTTTGGTGGTGGGGCGGCTGCAGTGCTAAACAGGGTATTGGGTGAGTCTCACTGAGAAGGTGCCATTCTAGTAAAGACATTTTATTTTTCTATATTAAGATTTTTCTTAAGGATCATCTTGGTCATTTGAAGGGGGCTGATGAGGACAGTGATGAGGATGAGAATTAAGGAAATAAGAAGAACAGGCCGGGCGTGGTGGCTCACACCTGTAATCCCAGGACTTTGGGAGGCCAAGGTGGGTGGATCACCTAAGGTCAGGAGTTCAAGACCAGCCTGGCCAACATGGTGAAACCCCATCTCTACTAAAAATATAAAAACTAGCCAAGAGTATTGGCAAGCACCTGTAATCTCAGCTACTCAGGAGGCTGAGGCAGGAGAATCGCTTGAACCTGGGAGGCAGAGATTGCAGTGAGCCAAGATCACGCCACTGCACCCCAGCCTGGGTGACAGAGCAAGACTCCATCTCAAAAAAAAAAAAAAAAAGGAAATAAGAAGAGCAGAATGACCAGTGCCCTTCAGATGTCCCCAGCCGTATGTTTTCAAAACAACTGCCGTGTTAGGGGCTGAGGATACAAAACCCTGTCAGATACCACCTTGCCTTCTGGGTATGGGTAATATGGCAGACACAGACATCAGTGATTACAATTATAGTCCACTGGGATCGATGCTATGGGAGCACCTTTGAGGAGTCCCCTTGGTCAGGTTCGGGTATTGGCAAAGATGTCCTGGAGGAAGAAATCCTTGGAGCTGAACCCAGAGAACAAGTAGAAATTAGGCAGGTAAAAAAAGTCAGGGGTGAGCATTTCAGAAAGGGAGCAGCTGTGCAAAGGGCGTGAGATGGCCTGACATGTTTAGGAAAGTTCCAAATGCTGGAGTGAAGGGGCGGGGGGTTAGTTGGTGGTAGAAGCTGAGGCAAGAAAGCACAGGTAGGGGCCACATCATGAAAGGCCTTGTTACTTTATGGCTTCCTGGCTCACAGCAAGAATCAAGCATTGCTTATTTAGCCTTTGGAAATGAAGTGCAAATAGGTAGTAGGTTGTTTGCCTATCATGGGTGCTGACACAAAGAAAAACACCGTTTTCCTTTATGTTTCAACCTTAAAACAGGCGAGGGTGGGGCGCTGTGGCTCACACCTGTAATCTCAGCACTTTAGGAGGCTGAGGTGGGCAGATCACGTGGTCAAGAGATCGAGACCATCCTGGCCAACATGGTGAAACCCCATCTCTGCTAAACAAAAGTACAAAAATTAGCTGGGCCTGGTGGTGCACGCCTGTAGTCCTAGCTACTCAGGAAGCTGAGGCAGGAAAACCGCTTGAACCTGGGAGGTGGAGGTTGCAGTGAACCAAGATCATACCACTACACTCCAGCCTGGCAACAGAGCAAGACTCGATCGCAAAAAATAAAATAAAATAAAATAAATTTAAAAAAAAAACCCTGAGATGAGGAGCTGCTGCTTTGGGGTGCCTTCCTGGCAAACCTCTTGTCCAGTGATCCTGTTCCACTTCTAGAGAGCTAGACTGTTTCTACAGAATCAGTCCCAGGAATGTTCATGGTCATTAGTAAATTGTGAGCACAACACGGGCAGAACCCATCTTGATTCACCTTGTCATACCCCCTAGTACCTATCACAGTGCTTGGTACATAGTGGATGCTAAGTGTTGGCTGATTAATACAATATTGAATGTTTCAACAGCGGAGAAGGCTGGTTGGGAAGGCTAGTTCCTATGTGTTTCAATAATAGTCATAGCAAGGCCAGGCACGGTGGCTCAGACCTATAATCTCAACACTTTGGGAGGCCGAGGTAGGCAGATCACTTGAGGTCAGGAGTTCAAGACCAGCCTGGGCAACATGGTTAAATCCCATCTCTACCAAAAAGTACAAAAATTAGCCAGGTGTGGTGGCACACGCCTGTAGTCCCAGCTACTTGGGAGGCTGAGGTAGGAGAACTGCTTGAAGCCAGGAGGCAGAGGCTACAGTGAGCTGTGATGGTACCCTTGCACTCCAGCCTGGGCAACAGAGTGAGACCCTGTCTCGAAAAAAATAGTCATAACAGCATAGCAAGCACTCTATACTCCTGAGTACCTTACAGATGTCAACTGATCCAATTTTCTTTTTTCTTTTTTTTTTTGAGATGGAGTCTCTCTCTGTCACCCAGGCTGAAGTGCAGTGGCACAATTTTGGCTCACTGCAAGCTCCGCCTCCCGGGTTCACGCCATTCTCCTGCCTCAGCCTCCCAAGTAGCTGGGACTACAGGCGCCCGCCGCCACCACGCCCGGCTAATTTTTTGTATTTTTAGTAGAGATGGGGTTTCACCGTGTTAGCCAGGATAGTCTCGATCTCCTAGCCTCGTGATCTGCCCACCTCAGCCTCCCCAAGTGCTAGGATTATAGGCATGAGCCGCCACACCTGGCCTACTGATCCAGTTTTCATAGAGGGAACTGAGGCACAGATAAATAAGTTGCCAAGGTTGTGCAACTAGAAAGTGGCAAGGCTGGGATTTGAATGCAGGCAATTGGTTCCAGAAGTCAGCTCTTAACCACTCTTCTATATTGTCTCTCAATAAATGTTTTCAGGCTGGGCACAGTGGCTCACATCTGTACTCCTAGCACTTTGGGAAGCCAAGGTGGGCGGATCACTTGAGCCGAGGAGTTCACGACCAGCCTGGGCAACACAGCGAGACCCTGTGTCTACAAAAATTCAAAAAAAAAATTGGGGCAAGGTGATGCATGCCTGTAGTCCCAGCTACTTCGGTGACTGAGGCAGGAGGATCACCTGAC
Organism: Colobus angolensis palliatus; assembly: GCF_000951035.1. Lineage (NCBI taxonomy): Eukaryota > Metazoa > Chordata > Mammalia > Primates > Cercopithecidae > Colobus > Colobus angolensis. The sequence goes on along the minus strand of NW_012123265.1, from coordinate 723,997 downwards.
CCTGGGGAGGGGAGGTCAAGTCTGTAGTGAGCCATGATCGCAACACTGCACTCCAGCCTGCATAACAGAGTGAGACCCTGTTTCAAAAAAATAAAAACAAATGTTTTCAGTTCATTTATAAGGTTGCTTTTGTGCCTTGGAAGCTGAATAGAATTGCCATATGAGACAAGCTACACACAGGAAGGGTAATACAGCTCTGGTTTTTAATAGAGCTTACTTTTGGCAGTGAGACTTCAGAAGGCAATATTTTCCCTCTGATTTGAAAAAAAAACAGGTGTTTTCATCCCATATAATTTATCTCTCTTCCTTTTAGATGTTCCTCCTTATGCAGCATCCCATGTTCGCCTTGTCTTCATTGCCAAACCAGATACCTTGGGTGGACTACAAGTTTGAACATGTTGGATACCTGCCAGTCTTAGTATTTCAGCCTCTCAGTCCTTCTATAGTCAGACAACTCTAGTTCATTCACGCGCAAAGAGTGGGGTATTTGGCCTGGCTCTTAAGTAGTTCTTCATTCATTTATTCATTCAGCAAATATGTAATGAGCACTTACCCTGTGCCAGTTGGGACTAGAGCCAAGCCATATGCTCTGTGCTAGGGACCCAGCTGTGAAGACAACAGAGTCCCTGTCCTCCTGGACCTGACTTCTGGAGAGGAGAGGTAGGCAGTAAACAAGTAAACATGGATATACAGATTTATACTGTGTCAGGTGATGATAAGCACCAAAGAGATAAATTTAGTAAGATAAGGAGCCCAAAGGGAGTTTGCTATTGTCTCAGATGGACAGGAAAAGCTTTCCTGACAAGTGACTTTTGTTTTTTGAGACAGTCAGTCTTGCTCTGTCGCCCAGGCTGGAGTGCAGTGGCACGATCTTGGCTCATTGCAACCTCTACCTCCCGGGTTCAAGCAATTCTCTTGCCTCAGCCTCCCAAGTAGCTAGGACTACAGGCATGTGCCACCACACCCAGCTAAATTTTTTTGTATTGTTTTAGTAGAGATGGGGTTTCACCATGTTGTCCAGGCTGGTCTCAAACTCCTGAGCTCATGAAACCTGCCTGCCTCAGCCTGCCAAAGTGCTGGGATTACAGGAATGAGCCACTGTACCCGACTGACAAGTGACCTTTGAGCAAAGATATAAGGAAGCAAGGGGTTGATCCAGAAACCTAGGGAGGGAGCATTCCAGGTGGAGGGAGATGTGAGTGCAGAGGCCCTGAGACAGGTACAGGCTTCATGTGCTGGAGAACAGTAAGGCCAGTGTGGCTTCACAGAAGAACAGGAGTTGGCACCAGAAAGGCAGTGGCCAGTCCCAGTAGAGCCTTGTGTGGACTTTTGCTTTCCCTGTGAGTGAGATGGGAAGCCAGGGTGGAAGAAGGAAATGATCTAACTTTGTTCGTTCGTTCATTCATTCATTTATGGAGACAGAGCCTCACTCTGTCACCCAGGCTGCAGTACAGTGGCACAGTCTCAACTCATTGCAACTCTGCCTCCTGGGTTCAAGCAATTCTCTTGCCTCAATCTCTCAAGTAGCTGGGACTACAGGCATGCACCACCATGCCCAGCTAATTTTTTTGTATTTTTAGTAGAGACAGGGTTTCACCATGTTGCTCAGGCTAGTCTCAAATTCCTGAGTTCAGGCAATCCACCCGCTTCAGCCTCCCAAAGTGCTAGGATTACAGGCATGAGCCACCGTGTCCAGCCAATCTAACTTCTTTTAAAAAGTTACTGTTGGCCGGGCACGGTGGCTCACACCTGTAATCCCAGCCCTTTGGGAGGCCGAGGTGGGTGGATCATAAAGTCAGGAGTTCAAGAACAGCCTAGCCAAGATGGTGAAACCCCATCTCTACTAAAAATACAAAAAATTAGTCGGGCATGGTGGCAGGCGCCTGTAATCTGGGGATGCTGAGGCAGATAATTGCTTGAACCTGGAGGCTGAGGTTGCAGTGAGCCGAGGTTGCACCATTGCACTCCAGCCTGGGTGACAGAACAAGACTCCATCTCAAAAAAAAAAAGTTACTGTTGCCAGGTGTGGTGGCTCATGCCTGTAATCTCACCGCTTTGGGAGGCCAAGGCAGGCAGATCACCTGAGGTTAGGAGTTCGAGACCAGCCTGGTCAATATGGTGAAACCCTATCTCTACTAACAATACAACACTTAGCCCCACATGGTGGCAGGCACCTATAATCCCAGCTACTCAGGAGGCTGAGGCAGGAGAATCACTTGAACCCAGGAGGCGGAGGTTGCAGTGAGCCGAGATCACACCATTATACTCCAGCCTGGGCAATAGAAAGAGACTTTGTCTCAAAAATAAGTAAATAAAATAAAAAGTTACTGTGGCTTCTTCTAGGACAGTTCTTTCAGTGTCCTGTGAAAGCCCTTGAAGTCTCAGAATTGCTTAGTTCCAGGGTGTGCTAGTGGGGAAGGAACTTGAGCTTTGGGAAACTTGTCTTTGCAAACAGAAGGAATTCTCCTTCGTGAGCATCTGTTATCTGGCAAGTATGCTAGAAGACACAAATAAAGGACCCAATCTCTTCCCTTAAGGAAGTTTCAGTAGCATGTGTGAAATGCAGAGGAGTAAATCCACAGTGGATAGGAGTGACACGATAGAGCCAGCACCAAGCACTGGGGGACCCAGAGCTGGGACCCTGGGTTAACTTGTCAGGGCATCAAGAAGGTTATGTTGATCAAGTGTTAGCCAGGCAGAGGAAGAGGAGAAGCATAATCTATTTTGAGATAAAATTGAACAGCTTCCTTCCTGAGAAATCACCAAACTGGAGGATGATGCCAATGTGGCGGGAGGTCCTAGAGGCCCTGGGGACCCTAAATGGAAAACTGCCACGGCTTCCTCAGAGGCTTTGGTAGCAGCATGCAGGACTGGGCTCGTGGCCATGGTCAAGGCTGGAGCTGAGACTATGGAACTCATAGAGGCACAACTGAGGACAAGGAGTGGATACCCATCACCAAGCTGGGCCCTCTGGTCAAGCACATGAAGATCAAGTCCTGGAGACCTATCTCTTCTCCCTGCCCATCGAGGAATGTGATATCATTGGCTTTTTTCAGGGTGGCATCTCTCATGGGTGAGGTTTTGAAGATTATGCTTGTGTGGAAACAGACCCACACTGGCCAGCGCACCAGATTCAAGGCATTTGCTACTGTTAGGAACCATCATGGCCACATCGGTCTAGGTGTCAAGTGCCTCAAGGAGGTTACTACTGCCATCCAAGGGACCATCATCCTGGCCAAGCTTTCCATTGTCCCTATGTGGAGAGGTTATTGGGGGAACAAGACTGGCAAGTCCTACATCGCCCCCTGTATGGTGACAGGCTGCTTTAGCTCTGAGCTAGTATACCTTATCCCTGCCCCCAGGAACAATGGCATCATCTCAACTCCTGTGCCCAAGATGCTGCTGCTGATGGCCGGTATTGACGACTGCTACACCTCAGCCAGGGGCTGCACTGCCACCCTGGACAACTTCACCAAGGCTACCTTTGATGCCATCTCTAGGACCTATAGCTGCCTGACCCCCAACCTCTGGAAAGACACTATTCACCAAGCCTCCCTGTCAGGAATGCACTGACCATCTCATCAAGACCCACACCAGAGTCTCCAGGCAGAGGACCTAGGCTCCAGCTGTGGTTACAACATAAGCTTTCTTTTTTTTTT
>NW_012123265.1:715347-719037 GCF_000951035.1 Colobus angolensis palliatus | reverse complement strand
GCCTGGAATTTTCCAAAGTCAGTTTTTGGTGATCCACCCGTCTCGGCCTCCCAAAGTGCTGGGATTACAGGCTTGAGCCACCGCGCCCGGCCCCCAACTGAATTTTAACAAAGGAAGCTTTAGGAAAATGGATGAAGATGCAGTTGGAAAATTAAAGTCATGCTTCCATGATACATACCTCAATTCTGGCAACTTCTCGCCTGGAATTTTCCAAAGTCAGTTTTTGGTGATCTTGCCATTTGTACTATCTTTATTTATATAGTTCTGGTTATGCTTGGTGTGTGCCAGCTGTTTTGGGAGTGTTTTTCCTTATTTCTCTTGGCTCCTGTTAAGTGTTAAATTGCTGAAACTGACCTTTAATGCTTCCAAAGCAATCAGCATGTTTCTCTCTGGATGGTTTTTAGAAGTGGATGCAATTTACTGATTTCGCCAGTGAAGAGAAAGCCTTCCATAGTATACTTTACTCAGAGCAGGTGACAAAAGGATGAATTTCTGGCTGGGCACAGTGGCTCCCGCCTGTAATCCCAGCACTTTGGGAAGCCAAGGTGGGCAACCATTTGAGGTCAGGAGTTTGAGAGCCTGGCCAACATGGCAAAACCCTATCTCTACTAAAAATACAAAAATTAGCCAAGTGTGGTGGCAGGCGCATGTAGCTACTCAGGAGACTGAGACAAGAATCGCTTGAACCTGGGAGGCAAAGGTTGTGGTAAGCAGCGAGCACGCCACTGCACTCCAGCCTGGGCAACAGAGCAAGACTCTGCCTCAAGAAAAAAAAAAAAAAAAAAAGAATGGATTTCTGCCCTCTGAGAGAACTTAGAGAATAGAGATAATACACCAATTTATAAATTAGTAAAGACCTTACATCATCTATCTATCTCACCAAGGGTTTTAGAGGTAGAACTCAGTGTTCATTGTGTCATTGGGGTTGGAGGTGAGAGACTAGCCTTGAAGTGACTTTTCCAGCCTGGATACGTAGAAGAGAGTGGCCTACATCCTCCCCACTTCTGGTGTTGGACAAGGGGTCTGCCTCACTGGTCTGCTGGAGAGCAGCATTATAAGCTGGTTATGGGTGCCTGACCTGAACAGAAGGCTGTTCTTATCTTTAGATGATACCCGTAAGACCATATTGAAATTCTGATGCTCAAAAAACATTTTGTGTGACAGACCATTATACATTTCACATGATTTGGTCCTGGTGACAGGACCAAATGCTCTTCAGTTCTCGGCCCTCTTCCTGATTGTCCTGGATGGCTGACTACAGATAGGTTTGGTGGAGTCTGGTGCATAAGTCACTAATAGCCCATAGCAAGCAGGAGGCTATTTCAGCTGATCTCAGCAAGGCTTGTCATAACCAGCTCCTCTCTCAGTCATACTTTCAAGGTGGCACAGGGATTCAAGAATTGGCCTTGACTGGGGTGCAGTGGTTCATGTCTGGAATCCCAGCACTTTGGGAAGCCGAGGCAGGCGGATCACTTGAGTTCGGAAGTTTGAGACCAGCCTGGGCAACATGGCAAAACTCCATCTCTACAGAATCTATACAAATTAGCCATGTGTAGTGGTGGGCGCCTGCAGTCCCAGCTACTCAGGAGGCTGAGGTGGGAGGAGTGCCAGAGCCTGGGAGGTGAAGGCTGCAGTGAGCTGAGATCATGCCACTGCATTCCAGCCTGGGTGACACAGTGAGACCTTGTCTCCAAAAAAAAAAAGGAAGAAGAAGAAGGCTGGGCATGGTGGTGCATGCCTATAGTCCCAGCTACTAGGGAGGCTGAAGTGGGAGGATTGCTTGAACCCTGGAAGCAGAGGTTGTTGTGAGCTGAGATCACTCTACTGCACTCCAGCCTGGGCAACAGAGCGAGATTCCATCTCAACAAAAAAGAATTGCCCTTGAAGGAAAAGCCTTTTTCCAGGCAGAATGCTTCTGTCTGGACATCCCGACTGTGGGATTAATGCCCAAATGCCCAACTGTGAGAGCCGGCCTTACACTGAGAGCTGAGGCGGAAGCATGACCCGCTCAGCAGAGAGAGGCAGAACAGAGGTGACAAAGGCAGACACCAACATGGTTCTAGGCCAGGGAGCCTTGGTCTGCCAAACGTGGAAGCAGGGGCCCAAAGCTAAATGTAGAGGGGAGCAAGCAGAACGCCTAAGACCCTCTGCTCGGTCCATGGCCTTGGGCTGGCTTCCATAATTTAGCCATCAGACCAGATTTCACTTCCCTGTGTCAAGAGGGACTCAGACCTAGCTCTAACTTGTTTCCCTGGTTTCAGCTCTTACCTTGTAAATACTAAGCCTGAAAGTGGAGGTAGCTATTACATTGTTGCCTGTTTGGAGGTTGCCCAAGGAATTCCTCTTAGGACTGAATTGCTTCTACTGTTAATGCCAGAGGCATGGAAGCCACTGCTGGCCTTAGGGTTGGGCGTCCCAAGTCAAAGGCAGAACAGCTTGCTGGGTCTTACTGAAAACAGCCCCCAAAGGGTTGAACTCCTCTGGGATTTTCCTTCACTTGCAAGCTGCATGTTTGTCTAATAGATGCACAACTTGATTAAATGCCAGGGCGTCACAGACGCAATTATACTTAAGAACGAGCTAGTTCTTCTAATCTCTCTGCCATCACTGATTAATTAGATACTTTGAACTATGCCCAACTGTTTGAAAGCTGTGAAAAATACAACCTGTATAGTTAAAATTTCTACACAAGCCTGTTTCCTCACTTGTTCTCATATTCACCATTCTTTAAACATGATATGTATCTGTACATGTTTCTAAACACAGTCTGGCTACCTTCCTATCATAATTAGATATCCTTCTACTACTGGCCAAGAAATATACTCACATAGTAAGTCCAACAACAAAAGTATGTGAGAGGCCAGGCGCGGTGGCTCACATCTGTAATCCCAGCACTTTGGGAAGCTGAGGCAGGCAGATCACTTGAGGTCAGGGGTTTGAGACCAGCCTGGCCAACATGGTGAAACCGTGCCTCTACCAAAAAATACAAAAAATTAACCAGGCATGGTGGCATGTGCCTGTAGTCCTAGCCACTCAGGAGACTGAGGCACCAAAATCACTTGAACCCAGGAGGTGGAGGTTGCAATGAGCCAAGATTGCACCACTGCACTCCAGCCTGGATGACAGAGCGAGATCCTGTCTCAAAAAAATAAATAAATAAATAAAAGTATATGAGAGACCAGTTGAATAAGTTAGACATACCTTCAGATTGTTGCTGCCATTGGTCACACTTTCAAAAAATTTTTTTTTCTCTTTTTAAATCTTGCATGAATGCCTCAGAAAGGTCTGTTGTCATTATTATTAATTGTATCACTTCATTGAGATTTTAAAACATTTTTCTGCCTACCAGGAGCCAGGGAGGGGTACAGTGGCTATTACATTCAACTGTTTGATTTTATGACATAATTAACTATATATCAGTTTTGCAAGTAATTTCCAGTCTTTCTTTCCTGTGATAGTATGGTCTTTTAAAGTAATTGAGCACTGGCCGGGCACAGTAACTCATGCCTGTAATCCCAGCACTTTGGGAGGCCGAGGCGGGTGGATCACCTGAAGTCAGGAGTTCGAGACCAACCTGGGCAACATAGCGAAACTCCATCTCTACTAAAAATACAAAAATTTAGGTGGGCCGGGCGCAGTGGCTCACGCCTGTAATCCTAGCACTTTGGGAGGCTGAGGCAGGCAGATCAC
>NW_012123265.1:714543-714872 GCF_000951035.1 Colobus angolensis palliatus | reverse complement strand
GCTTGACACGGTGGCTCACACCTGTAATCCTAGCATCTTGGGAGGCCAAGGCAGGAGGATTGCGTAAGCCCAGGAGTTCAAGACCAGCTGGGCAACATGGTAAAACCTCATCTCTACAAAAAATAATCAAATTAGCCAGGCATAGTGGTGCACACCTGTAATCTTAGCTACTTGGGAGGCTGAGATGGGAGGGTCACTTGCACCCCTGCACTCCAGCCTGGGTGACAGAGTGAAACCCTGTCTCAAAACAAAACAGAAAAAATACATAAAGTAATTGAGCACAGAAAGACCTATTCCATATTCAGGAAGTCTCTGAAAGTGACCCCTGC
>NW_012123265.1:708502-709620 GCF_000951035.1 Colobus angolensis palliatus | reverse complement strand
GGCCTCCCAAAGTGCTGGGATTACAGGCTTGAGCCACCACGCCCGGCCTGGAGACAAAGTTTCACTCTTGTCCCCCAAGCTGGAGTGCAATGGTGTGATCTTGGCTCACTGCAACCTCTGCCTCCCAGATTCAAGCAATTCTCCTGCCTCAGCCTCCCGAGCAGCTGGCATTATAGGCACGTGCCACCATGCCGAGACATTTTTGCGTTTTTAGTAGAGATGGGGTTTCACCATGTTGGCCAGGTTGCTCTTGAACTCCTGACTTCAAGTGATCCACCCCCCTCAGCCTCCCAAAGTGCTAGGATTACAGGCATGAGCCACCATGTCTGGCTTTTTTTTCTTTTTTATAAAGATGGTGTCTTACTATGTTGCCCAGGCTGGTCTTGAACTCCTGGGCTCAAGCGATCCTTCTGCCTCTGCCTCCCAAAGTGCTGAGATTATAGGCGTGAGCCACCACACCCTGCCTGGCTCATCCATGGTGTAGCATATATCAGAGCTTAATGTTTGCAGCTGAATAAGGTTCCATTGTATAGGTATGCCACATTTGTTTATCTGTTTATCAGTTGATAGACATATAGGATGTTTCTACTTTTTGGCTATTTTAAATAATGCTGCTATGAACATTTGTGTAGAAGTTTTTGTGTAAATATATGTTTTCATTTCTCTTGGGTATATACCTAGGAGTGGAATTGTTGGGTCATATGGTAATTCTATATTTAACTTTTGAGGAACTGCCAGACTTTTCAAAGTGACTGTACCAGTTTACATTCCCACCAGCAATGCATGAGGTTTCCACATTCTCCACATCCTCACGAACGCTTGTTTTTGTCCATCATACATTCTAGCATGTATCAAGTATGAAGTGATAAGGTTTAGATTTTGCATCTCCCTCATGGCTGAAGATGTTGAACTTGTTAGGTTTTTGTTTTTGTTTTTTCTGAAATGGGGTCTCATGGTCATCCTGGCTGGAGTGGTGTGGCATGATCATGGCTCACTGCAGCCTCAAACTCCTAGGCTCAAGCAATCCTTCCACCTCAGTGTCCTAAACTATGCCACCATGCCTGGCTAATTTTTTTTTTTTTTTTTTGAGATGGAGTCTCTGTCACCCAGGCTGGAAT
>NW_012123265.1:706452-708452 GCF_000951035.1 Colobus angolensis palliatus | reverse complement strand
CCCTTTGCAATTTCTCCTCCTCTTTTATTTGTCTATTTCTCTATTTTCCTTTTACCAGGGAAGGCCTCAAACCTCTTCCCTCGATGGATTCATCCAAATGAGTCTGTCAACAGGGATTTTGTAGCAGGAAAATGACCTTGTTTGTATCTTCAGTGTATGTCTCTATTACCTCAGTAACATTGACCAAACTATATACTAACTGCTGGAGAAAAACCAGAGCACAGGGTTGTAGATTGAGGCCCTGAATCCTGGCATTGTCCTCATTGTTCCAAGGTGAGCTAGCTAGAACACATTCACCCTGCCTCTGCAGCCTGAACTTCAGTGACTTGCCTTCCTGACTCATTTAATTGTTCACTCTGAATTACTAAAGGGCCTCATTGAAGATGTTTCCTTTCTAGCTGAGTTCAATCCATGACATGTTAGTTGCTGCATAAATTAAATTTTCTTCCTCCTTCAAGAGGGTTTGGCTGGATTTCTCCCCAGTGTATGGCCAATACAGGAAGAAAGTATATATTTACATATATACTTTTACATGTAAGTATAATATGGAAACACATTCCCAGTTGACTTCCTATGGAAAATTTGCATTAATAATTCACCACCCAGTATCCACAATGCTCATCTGTGGCTAACACATCAGTATTTAACCAAGTGTCAGTGAAGCCATTATAAAAGTGATTCTTTTAGGCCGGGCTTCGTGACTCATGCCTATAATCCCAGCACTTTGGGAGGCCGAGGCAGGCGGATCACCTGAAGTCAGGAGTTCGAGACGAGCCTGACCAACATGGAGAAACCCCGTCTCTACTAAAAATACAAAATTAGCCAGTTGTGGTGGCGCATGCCTGTAATCCCAGCTACTCAGGAGGCTGAAACAGGAGAATTGCTTGAACCTGGGAGGCAAAGGTTGCAGTGAGCCGAGATTGCGCCTTTGCACTCCAGCCTGGGCAATAAGAGTGAAACTCTGTCTCAAAAAAAAAGAAAAGTGATTGTTTTGTCACACACATGGGCTTTATTCATCCTAGAATGTTACCATATGGAGTTTCTGATGCCATTTTTGTACAGGCATGGACTCGGTAAGTTATCCCCTTCCTTTCCTACACAGCCACCTTTTCTCTTTACATAGCGACTTGCTGTTGTTGCAGCCCACTAGCGAGGCTGTTGGATTTCCCAGTGCTTTGGGAATAGTGCTTTACCCTCAGCTGCATTTCTCCCCCTTCTCCTCCGCCTTGTGTAGGTTAAGGTTTGGATTGAATGAACTTATCTGCTATGAGCCTGTTCAACTACAAATTAGAAAAACTTCAACTACAATGTCCTAAACAAGTAAGGATTTTTCTCACATCACAAGAAATATGTAAGTAGGTGGTGTCTGTTTAGCAGCTCAGTATCAACAGCATCAACATTTCTATAATCCTTGTGGCCTTTGCCTCATGACTACAAGATAGCTGCTGCAGCTCTGGCCATTGTGAATGATTTAAATGAGTAAGAAAGAAGATAAGAGAAGGACAGCCGTAGGTGCTTTTGTTTCTTATTTTGGGGGACTAGGACAGTTTCCCAGAACCCCCCAGGAGAATTTCTATTTCGTTGGCCAAAACTGTGTCACACAATTATTTCTAGCTGCAGAGGAGCCTGACAATGTATTTAGTTGGCACATTGCTACTCTGAATGAAATTGAATTTTAGTCAGCAAGGAAGATGGCAGGAAATGGGTATGGGGTGGCAACTAATAGTGACACAAAGGAATATGGGGAAGATCTGGCTGACTCATAAAAACTTCTGTAGCTGGGCACAGTGGCTCACACCTGTAATCCCAGCACTTTGGGAGGCTGAGGCGGATGGATCACCTGAGGTCAGGAGTTCGAGATCAGCCTGGCCAATATGGTGAAACCCCGTCTCTACTCAAAATACAAAAATTAGTCAGGCGTGGTGGCAGGCGCCTGTAATCCCAGCTACTCAGGAGGCTGAAGCAGGAGAATCACTTGAACCTGGGAGGCAGAGGTTGCA
>NW_012123265.1:699777-701912 GCF_000951035.1 Colobus angolensis palliatus | reverse complement strand
TTTTTTTTTTTGGAGACAGGGTCTTTCTCTGTCTCCCAAGCTGGAGTGTAGTGGCACAATCTCAGCTCACTGCAACCTCAGCCTCCCGGGCTTAAGCAATCCTCCCACCTCAGCCTCCTGAGTAGCTGAGAGGAGGCCAAGCTGAGGAAGTCCCAAGCACACACCACCACACCCAGCTAATTTTTGTGTTTTTTGTGTAGACTGAGTTTTGCCATGTTGCCTAGACTGGTCTTGAACTCCTGAGCTCAAGCCATCTGCCCACCTCAGCCTCCCAAAGTCATAGGATTACAGGTGTGAGCCACTGCACCCAGCCTTGATTTTTCAGTTCACTTGACCTCCTAGTAGATCTCATGTATAAAAGTGAGCCCCCTCAGCTTCTGTTCCAAAGGTGGAAAAACTGGCCTATGTGGGAGGGATGAAGAAACAGTCCAGTGGCTTTGGCTTCAAGTATGGACTCTGGAGCTGGATGTCCAGGCTGAAATCCCAGCTTTGCAACTTGCTGGCAGTGAGACCCTGCACAAATTAGTTGACCTCTCTTCTCAACTTCCTTATCTATAAAATGGAAATAATAATAATAGTACCACTTTATAGAATTGTTATAAGAATTAATTGAGTTTATCTATGAAAAGCATTTAGCATGTATAGGTTCTAAAAGCTCAATATGTGTTCATTATTATTATTATTATTAACATGCTCTCACAAATATATATATTCCTCCTCTCCATTCTATTTAGTTACATTACGGGTTTTTAATATCAGCATTCAGTGTTTATATTATTATGACTAAAACTGTTATCTATTCTATGATCACATTTCCTTTCTTGTTTGAATTTTAGTTTTCTCTGAAGTTAATAAATGTCTCATGTTTACATCTGTTACTTTTCTATGAACCTATCATTAATTCATCCCCAATCTTTGCTGAAAGTTTATAAATCTCATAAAAGGTTCAAACACATCAGGTAATCTAACAGCTTCATCTTCTTGGAGGCATGTCTCCTATAAGCCTTCATCTACTGCTCTTGTCTGGACTGGTTACTTCTAAGCCTGCTACAAGATTTAAGAACAGAGCACTCAAAAGCTGATGATACTCTGTGTACAAGGACTTATTTATGGACTAGAGGACTTTATAAGAGGGTGATGATCTGGTCAGGTGATTTCACTGGGAGACACCGTACTGTGACTAGGTTGAAGTCTTTTTTGGGGGCTTGGCAGAAAAGAATCTTAATCTCGGCCAGGCACAGTGCCTCACGCCTGTAATCCTAGCACTTTGGGAGGCCAAGGCGGCTGGATCACCTAAGATCAGGAGTTCCAGACCAGCCTGGCCAACATGGCAAAACCTATCTCTACTAAAAATACAAAAAAAGTAGCTGGGCATGGTTGGTGGGGGCCTGTAATCCCAGCTACTCAGGAGGCTGAGGTAGGAGAATCACTAGAACCCTGGGGGCGGAGGTTGCAGTAAGCTGAGGTCACTCCATTGCACTCCAGCCTGGGCAACAGAGCGAGACTCTGTCTCAAAAAAAAAAAAGAGAATCTTGGTCTCCCATAGAGGATAAAAGCCTCACTGGAGGGTTCCGGAAGATGAGTGGAAAGAGAATGATGGAGGTCTCACCATTCAGTATGTAGACTTTCACTTATCCTCCTGTTTTTACCATCGCACTCCCGTCTGTGTCTGTATCTAATCCAGAGTCTCTCTGGTAGAACCCTCCAAAGGTAAACACTCCCGGCTTCTGCTGGTTGCGGAGGGGCAGTTACCTGGATGCAGAGAGTAGTAGAAGAGGGCTCAGGGAACCTGATTGCTACTCAGACATACTCTCAACCAGGTCTTCTGTTCACCCTGATTTTAAGAGGCATGGTGCCATCAACTCCTAAAATTTTCTGAGATTCTGTGGTATGTTAGGCCTGCTTCTGGGACTCTTAGGCTTAATGAATCAATTTATCAGCCAGACTGGGACACTTTTGAGGGTGAAACAGGATACTATTAATTATTACCAGGGCATCAGGCATAAAATGTATTATCCTGGGCAGATCAAGACCATGACCCTAGGATTCATCCAACTACTTTCTAGTATCAAAACTTTTGTTGCTGTTGTCTTGTTAGTTCTTTTTGTTCTGGTAACTTTTTTTTTTTTTTTTGA
>NW_012123265.1:698187-699727 GCF_000951035.1 Colobus angolensis palliatus | reverse complement strand
ATGTGCCTGTAATCCCAGCTAGTCAGGAGGCTAAGGCAGGAGAATCACTTGAACCTGGGAGGCGGAGGTTGCAGTGAGCCAAGATCACGCCACTGCACTTCAGTCTGGGTGTCAGAGAGAGACTCTGTAAGTGCACACACCCTTACTGAGTGAGAGAGTAAAAGTGAGAGCAAGCGAGAGAGCAAGTGAGAGACAGAGCGAGTGTGTGTGTTTGTGTGTGTGTAGCAGAGGAAAATGTCTGGTTAGCAAAGTCAGAGAAGAAATAGAAACTCTATCCAGATTTCTCACATCTGTGTGTAGCCAATGAAACCAACACCACTTGTCTCACCAATACTAAAATAATTTGTGGCCATGGAAGATTTTTGTCACTTTCAAAACCCATGTGAATGAAAAACCTCCGCCTGTTCTCTAAACCGTCTCTAGTCTGCACTCACTGAAACGTGTAAGTTGTGCTTAGTGAATAAAGAAAAGGAAATGGGAAGGGATGAACAGATGATTCCTCTTCCTAGTACATCCTTGAGACCAGGTGTGTTAAATCTTGTAATCGTAGGTGTGATTATAATCAGGGGTGCTTTAATGAGAAGCAGAGATAACCACAAAGCTTTCAATCTGGAATTTCTCTTTATGGCTCTGTTTTGCCCCCAGGAACAGCTGAAGTGAAAATGCCACACTGTTGATGAAGTTCTATATTTTTCCCCCTTCTAATCACCATCTCTCAAGCTATAGAGTGCCGAAAGATAATACCAGGTTTCTGTGAATTCTCTGTTGCTTGTGGATGCGTCAGCCAAGGGCCTCTGTGGTTGTGGCAGCTGGAAAAGGAGGTAGGGGTTCAGGAGATAGAATGGGATCAGAGAGGGGAAACTACAATGCCCCTAACTCATGAGGCAGTTTTTACCTCTTTCCCATTTGAACGTAGCCAGAGTTTTGTGCAGTCAACACAATATCCACATTGAAGGGAAATACTGCATTCACTTTCTTTTTTTGGGACAGGGTCTCACTCTGGTGCCCAGGCTGGAGTGCAGTGGTGTGATCTTGGCTCACTGCAACCTCCACCTCCTGGGTTCAAGCAATTCTCATGCTTCAGCCTCCTGAATAGCTAGGATTACAGATTCGCACCATCACGCTCTGCTAATTTTTGTATTTTTTGTAGGGACAGGGTTTCACAATGTTGGCCAAGTTGTTCTTGAACTCCTGCCCTCAACAGAGCCACTGTGCCTGGCCCTGCATTCACTTTGTTATTGAAAAACTTATTTTCGCTGGGTGCAGTGACTCACGCCTGTAATCCCAGCACTTTGGTGGGCTACCTGAAATCCCTGGAGAGGGATTAGAAGCAGGCCAGTTCTGATCTGGAGAGGGATTAGAAGCAGGCCAGTTCTGATGGGGAGTTCATGCTTAGAGGAGAGGTGATGCACACGATGAGTTCCATTTGCTTGTTTTAACCTAGGGACAAGTATACTTGGCAAGGCATGCGATATAGTAGGGGCACTGGCAGAGAGATCACAGCTTTTCTGGCCTGAGGAACCAGAAGACCAAGTCTGGG
>NW_012123265.1:690649-693337 GCF_000951035.1 Colobus angolensis palliatus | reverse complement strand
TAGCCAGGATGGTCTCGATCTCCTGACCTCGTGATCCGCCCGTCTCGGCCTCCCAAAGTGCTGGGATTACAGGTTTGAGCCACCGCGCCCGGCCAATTTTAGTGGGATTTCAAGAGAGAGCAGTGATGTGTGCATATGTTCAGTCCACCAGCTTTCGGGAGACAGGCTTCATTCTTCCATCTTTATCAATGGAGAAAGTAGGTATGAAGGGACTGTGTGACTGTAATCAGAGTTCTTTGGTTTTAAGTAAAAGCAACGTCGTCTAAACAAGCTTGAACAAAGGGAGTGTTTAACCTGTTGCATCCATAGAAGGGCTGAACAACCACGTTGTGGGAAAAGCAGAGAGAGAGCTGGGGGTCAGCGACTCAGAATCGCAAACTGGAATACTCTGTCTCCTGCCCATGCTTCCCCTTCGTTTCAGCTTCAGTCCCCTGTCCTGGAATCTGGCTTTCTTCCTGTTGCAGCAACATAACCACTGATGGTGGCCCAGTGTTATATCCAACACTCAGATTGCCTTTCTAGACCCAAATGCAAAAATTGTAGAAAGGAAGCTTAATGTTCCAACTAAGACTACATGTTCATCCCCAGATCAGCCAACTTGGCTGGGCCAAGTGCAGTGTGTGGGGATGCTGGTTTATGTAAAATCAGGTTCAGCCTCCACCATAGCCATTCGTGCAAAGTCAGGCTGGGGCCAGTGCCTAGGACTAGGGAATAATCCCATAGATTTCCTCAACAGTAACTTGGCCAAATCCACACGATGTTAGTGATGGGCTTGGAAAGTAAAGCTGAGCCGGGTGTGCTGGCTCACGCCTGTAATCCCAGAACTTTGAGAGGCCGAGGCAGGTGGATTGCCTGAGGTCAGGGGTTCGAGACCAGCCTGGCCAACATAGTGAAACCCTGTCTCTACTAAAAATACAAAAAAATTATCTGGGCATGGTGGTGGGCGTCTGTAATCCCAGCTACTTGGGAGGCTGAGGCAGGAGAATTACTTGAACCCATGAGGCGGAGGTTGCAGTGAGCCGAGATCGTGCCATTGCACTCCAGCCTGGGCAACAAGAGTGAGACTCCATCTCAAAAAAAAAAAAGAAAAAGAAAAAAGAAAATTAAAGATGAGGACTCAGTACCTTACTGGGATTGCTAAGCTATAAATGTTCAACCTTTGCTAGTGATGACATAAGGGACAGTGTAGAAACTTAACATTTAAAACTATTCCCTTTCTGCCTCTTCTGCAAAATCATTTACATAGATCTACATGTGTCAGAACTTGGTTTGTTTTCCTCTTCTACATCAGACTTACAATGTTTTATTTTCTGTAGGCTAGCTTTTGCTTTACTCTTCTGATTGTTATTTAAAATGGCCAAGATTCTCTCATTTACACATTTAATGTCACAGAATTTTAAGATGTTAGAAGTGGAAGAGGACTTAGACTATTTAATTTATATTTCACAGAGATGTCCCTGGCACACTAACTTCATGAGCTGCTCCTTTGAAATAAGGTCTTCCTGGTCAATAAGTTTAGAAAATGCTGTATACAACTAGACATTCTCCTCTTGGAGACTCAGTACATGTTAGCCTATTAAGGAGTCTGCGAAGTCCTGCAGCAAAAAAACCCAACAATTTCCTAAATTCATTTACCAAGGGACCCTTTTTTCATCATAAGCAGGCCAAGTTCCTTGGAAGATACTTTGGGAAATAATGCAACCATCTTGTTTTATGAATTAGGCAACTAAAGCTCATGAAGAGACAATAGTTTATAATTTTCCAAAGTTAATGCCAGGAAGAATTAGCACTCATTAGCAATGCAAGTTACCAGTTGTTACTGGTAACTTACCTTGGCCAAATACTAATGAAATAGAATACTTTCCCTCTTCTTCCTCTTATTTAATTCCCTCCTTCATCTTGTTCATCTGGAAGAAGGTTTGTCTGATTATCCGTGGTATTTTAGGTAACATCGTTAAGGTGAGTTAGAGGACAAATTAAGCACCAGGTTTGGGAAAGTCTACTCCGTCAGCCTCTTTCTGTATATCAGACCCGATGTACTTTTATTATAACAAAGTCTTATAACCAGTATTTTTTAGTGCTCTATTTATTTTCCCAAAATAAAATTTATAGCTTAACCTACATGCATATTTTAAAAATCAATATCATGCCCTAATTGTAATACCAAGAAGAAATAAAAGGATAGTCATTTGTAATAAAATACTATGCATTTTAATGTGTCTAGGCTAACTCTAAGATATAATGAACTATTCAGTTGCTTTTATATAGAGTGACCACGATTGATTCAGACATATTGGCAACTCAGGAGTACCATGAGAGATACTGAATGGCCTGATTTTCTGTTTGTTGTTGTTGTTTTTGTTGTTGTTGTTTTTGAGACGGAGTCTCACTCTGTCACCCAGGCTGGAGTGCAGTGGCGCGATCTTGGCTCACTGCAAGCTCCACCTCCTGGATTCACACCACTCTCCTGCCTCAGCCTCCTAGTATCTGGGATTACAGGCGCCCGCCACCACTCTTAGCTAATTTTTTTGTGTTTTTAGTAGAGAGCGGTTTTCACCATGTTAGCCAGGATGGTCTCAATCTCTTGACCTCGTGATCCGCCCACCCTGGGCCTCCCAAAGTGCTGGGATTACAGGTGTGTGTCTCCGCGCCCAGCCTTGAATGGCCTGATTTTCTTTTTTTTTTTTT
>NW_012123265.1:689326-690599 GCF_000951035.1 Colobus angolensis palliatus | reverse complement strand
GATCTCAGCTCACTGCAAGCTCCGCCTCCCAGGTTTACGCCATTCTCCTGCCTCAGCCTCCCGAGTAGCTGGGACTACAGGTGCCCGCCACCCCGCGCAGCTAGTTTTCTGTATTTTTTTAGTAGAGATGGGGTTAGCCAGGATGGTCTCGATCTCCTGACCTCGTGATCCTCCCGTCTTGGCCTCCCAAAGTGCTGGGATTACAGGCTTGAGCCAGTGCGCCCGACCCAGGATTAATTTTTTTTAAAGAGATGGATGTCTTGCTCTGTCACCCAGTCTAGAGTGCAGTGGCATCATCAGAGCTCACTGCAGCCTGAAACTCCTAGGCTCAAGCAATCCTCCTGCCTTAGCTTCCCCGGGGATTAATTATTAATTGATGGCTGGTTTAAGTTCTGAGGCAAACTCAGGCCTCCACACAGGAATGATTTTTAATCACGTGCGCTCGGTATTGGACTCTGATGGCCGAAGCCTCTTCCTAATAAGGTTATTTATAAATGGTGGGTTCACCATTAATACTGGAGATTCCTACTTCTCTGTGAGAGAGAAGGCAAACCCTGGCTAAATAAAATAAATAGTTTGTATATCATGCTCTGCCTTTTTAATTACAAGAGTTACTCCTAGAGATTTCAGGGGCTTATTTGTCCCAGGATTTGAGTCAGGGTCCTCAGAGAGCAGGGCCAAAAGGATGTCGGAAAAGGAGCAGTACTAGGCTGGGGACAGACCCAAGCTGAGGGAAGTTGATGAACAGCAGAAAGTCAAAGCCAGGCCCAGGCAGATGGGGCCGGCCTTCTACAAGGCTCCTGACCCGAAGGAGGTAAAATGAGTGTGCTGTCTTCATCAATAGCACCAGAACCCCCTCTTCCCCTTACCTTGTATTTCTTGTCACAGTTTCTTAAATTGAGATATAATTTATATAGCATAAAATTCACCCTTTCAAAGTATATAATTCTGCATTTTTAGCATATTCATAAAGTTATGCAACTATCATCAATATCTAATCCCACAACATTTTCATTGCCCCCCAAAAGAAACTCCATACTCCACTCCCCCCTTCTCCTCTCCCCCATTGTCCTCTCCGCCAAGCCCCTAGCAATCACTAATCTACTTTCTCACTATGGATTTGCCTATTCTAGACATTTCATATAAATGAGTCATACAATGTAGCCTTCTGTGTCTGCCTCCTTCTACTCATTTAGTATCGTGGTTAAGGCTTATCCATGTTTTCTGTCTTTAAAAAATTTTTTTCTTTCTTTTTTTTTGGAGACAAAGTTTC
>NW_012123265.1:686222-689252 GCF_000951035.1 Colobus angolensis palliatus | reverse complement strand
TTTTTTCGAGATGGAGTCTTGCTCTGTTGCCCAGGCTGGAGTGCAGAGGTGTGATCTTGGCTCACTGCAAGCTCTGCCTCCCGGGTTCACGTCATTCTCCTGCCTCAGCCTCCTATTAGCTGGGACTATAGGTTCCTGTGAATGGCCTGGTTTTCGAAAATGGTTAATTGCTCTTTGTGAAATCCCAAAGAAATAAAAATATTCTCTCAGTTTATATGGTAGTTGTGTTTCTGAAAAATAGAGTATAAATTAAAACTACACAAAAACACTTTGATTTAGGCATTTACTATATGACAGCACTTATATCTGTGTGCTTTACATTAATTAATTCACCAGATCCTCATAGTAACCCCATTTCAGTATGATTACTATCACTATTTTTTCTTTTATTTACGGCCAGCTTCCTAAGCCAAATAGGCTCACAGAATTCTACTATCCCTATTTTAAACATGAGGAGACTAAGACAAAGAAGATAAGTAACTTGTTCAACAACTATTAAGTGTCAGGGCAGTAGATAAACCCAGGCAGTGTAGCTCCAGAGCTCACACACCATCTTCTATGTCCCTGTCACCTGAAGGACTCCAATTCTGAGTCACCTGGGCATTCCCTGCACAGATCATGGCCAACAGAAGGCTGCTTCCAATCCCAGAAACCATGGTATCCAAAAGGAAAAGAGGCCAGACCACATTCCTTTGGCATACTTACTGCCAGCCCAGGAGAATGATGAGACAGTGACGGGAAAGCGTTCAGGCACCCAGGTTTCCTGACCTCCCAGGACCTGCCAGCAGGAGCTCTATAAGAGAGCAAAAGCAGGAAACAACCTTGGCTTCTTTTTTTACCCTGCCTCATGCTCCCCTACCTCTTGCCAAAAGCACAGTCCAACCGCAGACTACGCGATCCAGCAACTTCCCACAATGTACACAGAACTAAAAAAAGCAGGGGGTTAGAGAAAAACTGAAAGAGACCAGACGCCTTCAGGGCTGCCAAGCTGGGGAGTCAGTCCTGGGACTTTTCCTCCCTGTCTACAACCTGATTCGGGGATTATTTCTTCCCAGAGAGTGATTATTGCTGATAATCAGATGGGCCTATGGGTTGCAAAACCCATTTATCTTTGCTCCATCCTCTGAAAGGGGGGAGTTCTGACTAAGTGTACCTTCCTTGGGGTGACGCGAAATGACAGTCTGGATTGATGCTCTGGGGTTTGTTCCAGCTCATTGCTCATCACCCCATGGATTGTTTGCTCATAGCAAATCTGCGCCAAGTAAATTCCATGTCCTCCAATGTTTGATTCTTAATAGTAATATAACTAACCCTGATTAAGGGTTTATTGTATGACAGGCAGAGAGCTAAATTCTTTACATTATTATCTCACTGAGTCCCCCTAACAACCTTTGGAGAGACATATGCTTATTAACTCTATTTACAGATAAGAAAATTCAGGTCCAGAAGGTTTACATTCGGATGCCACGCAGCCAGTAAGCAGGAGAACTGAACGCAAACTCAGGCTGTCTTATTGCCAGCTTGACTGTTCTGAAGGAACTAATTAGAACTGGCTTGAGATTATACTTGAGGAAGAGGTGAAGTATTACAAGTGCAGTAGGACAAACCTGGGTTCCTGGGACTTCTGCTTCCTTAGCCATTGGACTTTTCTCTTTTTTTTTGAGATGGAGTCTCACTCTGTCACCCAGGCTGGAGTGCAGTGGAGTGATCTCGGCTCACTGCAAGCTCCGCTTCCCCGGTTCACACCACTCTCCTGCCTCAGCCTCCCGAGTAGCTGGGACTACAGGCATGAGCCATTGCACTTAGCTCTTTGTATATCATCTTTGGAGAAATGTCTATTCAATTTCTTTGCCCATCTTTTAATTGGGTTGTCTTTATTGTTGATTTATTTTCTAATTTAATTTTTATTCCCCCAAATAAAAATATTATGTAATTAAATTACATATTAAATTGATGGCATAATTTAAAATATAATGTAATTAAATATTATGTAAAATAACAATAAAATTGCATAAATATATATATTTTTAAAACAATAGTTTTATAAAGCTTATTTCTCACTCAGTGTTCCTATTCCCCATCAGCAACCATTTTCCACTTGTTTCGCTGTTTTGTTTTGGTTTTTAAATTTACTTCCGGCTGAGCATGGTGGCTCACACCTATAATCCCAGCAGTTTGGGAGGCTGAGGTGGGTGGATCCTGACTTGAGGTCAGGAGTTCAAAACCAGCCTGGCCAACATGATGAAACCCCGACTCTACTAAAAATACAAAAGGCCGGGCACAATGACTCACACCTGTAATCCCAGCACTTTGGGAGGCTGAGGCAGGCAGATCACCTGAGGTCAGGAGTTTGACCAACATGGTGAAACATGGCCCACATGGTGAAACCCTGTCTCTACTAAAAATACAAAACTTAGCTGGACGTGATATTGGGCACCTGTAATCACAGCTACTCAGGAGGCTGAGGCGGGAGAATTGCTTGAACCCAGGAGATGGAGGCTGCAGTGAGCCAAGATCACGCCATGGCACTCCAGCCTGGGCAACAGAGCAAGACTGTCTTAAATATATATATATATTTCCATATTTACAGATGATATGCTTATACTGCTATTTCTTGATTTTCCTTTTTTCTTTTTTCTTCTTTTTTTTTTTTGAGGCACAGTCTTGCTCTATAAACCCAGGGGTGAGTGGCACAGTGTCACCATCATGGCTCACTGCAGCCTTGACCTCCTGGGCTCAGGCAATCCTCCCACCATAGCCTCTGAGTAGCTGGGACTACAGGTGTGTACCACCCACCTGGCTAATTTTTTAAATTTTTTGTAGAGGTGGGGTCTCCCTATATTGCCCAGGCTAGTCTCAAACTCCTAGGCTCAAGCAATCCTGCCACCTTGGCCTCCCAAAATGTTGGGATTGCAGGTGTGAGCCATCGTTCTCAGGCCTTGATTTTTCTTTTCTTTTTCTTTTTTTTCCTTTCTTTTTCTTTCTTTCTTTCTTTCTTTTTTTTTTTGGAGACAGGGTCTTTCTCTGTCT
>NW_012123265.1:673093-680052 GCF_000951035.1 Colobus angolensis palliatus | reverse complement strand
TCACCATGTTGGCCAGGCTGATCTCGAACTCCTGACCTCAAGTGATCTGCTTGCCTTGGCCTCCCAAAGTGCTGGGAATACAGACGCGAGCCACCATGCCCAGAAATGTTTGCGTTTTTAGTAGAGATGGCGTTTCACCATGTTGGCCAGGCTGGTCTCAAACTCCTGACCTTAGGTGATCCACCCACTGCGACCTCCCAAAGTGCTCAGATTACAGGCATGAGGCACCACGCCTGGCCACTTTTCTTTTTTTTTGAGACAGAGTCTTGCTCTGTCACCAGGCTAGAGTGTAACGGCACAATCTCTGCTCACGGCAACCTCCGCCTTCCAGGTTCAAATGATTCTCCTGCCTCAGCCTCCCGAGTAGCTAGGATTACAGGTGTGCGACCACTACGCCCAGCTAATTTTTGTATTTTTAGTACAGATGAGGTTTCACCATGTTGGCCTGGCCACTTTTCTACTCTTTAATTCTCCTGGGTCGACAGGTATTTAGTTACCCAGGGATGGTAATGGGACTACAGCCAGAGAGATCTTTCTGAGATGCAAATCTGCTGAAGTCTGGTCTCGACTAATAATTTTTCAGTGGTTCCTTGTGGTCTATCAGATGAAGGTCAGACCCCTTTGCATGACATACAAGGCCCTTTGTAATCTGGACCCACCTGCCTTCTATGACTTTCTGTCCCATGCTTGCCTTCTTACGCGCTGAGAAGCTCGTGGCAGCCCCAGAATAATCTGCCATCCTGATCCCTGCCTCCACATCTTGGCCACATCTTGGTCCATACTGTTTCTTACGCCTCAAATTCCCCCAGCTATCTGTCTGATGAGTTTGTATTAATCCTGTAGGACTCCACTACATGTTATACTCTTTGTGTAAAGGCTTTTCTTTCTTTAAGTTTAATTAAAGTATAATAGAGATGAGGTTTCACCATGTTGCCCAGATTACTCTTGGACTCCTGGGCTCAAGTGATCCACCCATCTCAGCCTCCCAGATTTCTAGGACTACAGGTGTGAGCCACTGCCCCCAACCTCCATTCACTTTTATATTCCCAAAAGCTAGCACTTTGCCCTGTTTATGAGTGAATGAAATCATTTCTGTAAGAGGCATGGCCAACGTGGGCAACATAGTGAGATCTCATCTCTACTAAAAATAAAAAATTTAGCTTAGTATAATGGTGCATGCCTGTAGTCCCAGCTACTCTGGAAACTGAGGCAAGAAGATCACATGAGCCCAGGAGTTCAAGGCTACAGTGAATTGTCATTGTGCCACTGCACTCCACCCCAGGCAACAGAGAAGACTCTGTCTCCAAAAAAAAAAAAAAAAGAAAAAGAAAAGAGAGGCATAGAACATTGCTCTTACATTTCTTGGTACCCACCTTTGCAATAAATTACTTTTTAAATCTTGATCTTAAACCGGGAATTCTAAGCTGGGCAAGGTGGCTCACACCTGTAATCCCAGCACTTTGGGAGGCCAAAGAGGGAGGATCACAAGGTCACAAGATCGAGACCATCCTGGCCAACATGGTGAAACCCCATCTCTACTAAAAATCCAAAAATTAGCTGGGTGTGGTGGTACACTCCTGTAGTCCCAGCTATTCAGGAGGCTGAGGCAGAAGAAATGCTTGAACCCAGGAGGCAGAGGTTGCAGTAAGCCAAGATAGCACCACTGCACTCCAGCCTGGTAACAGAGGGAGACTCTGTCTAAAAACACTGGGAATTCTGGGACTTCCAAAATCCTCGTGACAGAGGGAGACTCCGTCTAAAAAAAATAAATAAATAAACTGGGAATTCTGGGACTTCCAAAATCCTCGTGACAGAGGGAGACTCCGTCTAAAAAAAATAAATAAATAAACTGGGAATTCTGGGACTTCCAAAATCCTCGTGACAGAGGGAGACTCCGTCTAAAAAAAATAAATAAATAAACTGGGAATTCTGGGACTTCCAAAATCCTCGTGACAGAGGGAGACTCCGTCTAAAAAAAATAAATAAATAAACTGGGAATTCTGGGACTTCCAAAATCCTCGTGACAGAGGGAGACTCCGTCTAAAAAAAATAAATAAATAAACTGGGAATTCTGGGACTTCCAAAATCCTCGTGACAGAGGGAGACTCCGTCTAAAAAAAATAAATAAATAAACTGGGAATTCTGGGACTTCCAAAATCCTCGTGACAGAGGGAGACTCCGTCTAAAAAAAATAAATAAATAAACTGGGAATTCTGGGACTTCCAAAATCCTCGTGACAGAGGGAGACTCCGTCTAAAAAAAATAAATAAATAAACTGGGAATTCTGGGACTTCCAAAATCCTCGTGACAGAGGGAGACTCCGTCTAAAAAAAATAAATAAATAAACTGGGAATTCTGGGACTTCCAAAATCCTCGTGACAGAGGGAGACTCCGTCTAAAAAAAATAAATAAATAAACTGGGAATTCTGGGACTTCCAAAATCCTCGTGACAGAGGGAGACTCCGTCTAAAAAAAATAAATAAATAAACTGGGAATTCTGGGACTTCCAAAATCCTCGTGACAGAGGGAGACTCCGTCTAAAAAAAATAAATAAATAAACTGGGAATTCTGGGACTTCCAAAATCCTCGTGACAGAGGGAGACTCCGTCTAAAAAAAATAAATAAATAAACTGGGAATTCTGGGACTTCCAAAATCCTCGTGACAGAGGGAGACTCCGTCTAAAAAAAATAAATAAATAAACTGGGAATTCTGGGACTTCCAAAATCCTCGTGACAGAGGGAGACTCCGTCTAAAAAAAATAAATAAATAAACTGGGAATTCTGGGACTTCCAAAATCCTCGTGACAGAGGGAGACTCCGTCTAAAAAAAATAAATAAATAAACTGGGAATTCTGGGACTTCCAAAATCCTCGTGACAGAGGGAGACTCCGTCTAAAAAAAATAAATAAATAAACTGGGAATTCTGGGACTTCCAAAATCCTCGTGACAGAGGGAGACTCCGTCTAAAAAAAATAAATAAATAAACTGGGAATTCTGGGACTTCCAAAATCCTCGTGACAGAGGGAGACTCCGTCTAAAAAAAATAAATAAATAAACTGGGAATTCTGGGACTTCCAAAATCCTCGTGACAGAGGGAGACTCCGTCTAAAAAAAATAAATAAATAAACTGGGAATTCTGGGACTTCCAAAATCCTCGTGACAGAGGGAGACTCCGTCTAAAAAAAATAAATAAATAAACTGGGAATTCTGGGACTTCCAAAATCCTCGTGACAGAGGGAGACTCCGTCTAAAAAAAATAAATAAATAAACTGGGAATTCTGGGACTTCCAAAATCCTCGTGACAGAGGGAGACTCCGTCTAAAAAAAATAAATAAATAAACTGGGAATTCTGGGACTTCCAAAATCCTCGTGACAGAGGGAGACTCCGTCTAAAAAAAATAAATAAATAAACTGGGAATTCTGGGACTTCCAAAATCCTCGTGACAGAGGGAGACTCCGTCTAAAAAAAATAAATAAATAAACTGGGAATTCTGGGACTTCCAAAATCCTCGTGACAGAGGGAGACTCCGTCTAAAAAAAATAAATAAATAAACTGGGAATTCTGGGACTTCCAAAATCCTCGTGACAGAGGGAGACTCCGTCTAAAAAAAATAAATAAATAAACTGGGAATTCTGGGACTTCCAAAATCCTCGTGACAGAGGGAGACTCCGTCTAAAAAAAATAAATAAATAAACTGGGAATTCTGGGACTTCCAAAATCCTCGTGACAGAGGGAGACTCCGTCTAAAAAAAATAAATAAATAAACTGGGAATTCTGGGACTTCCAAAATCCTCGTGACAGAGGGAGACTCCGTCTAAAAAAAATAAATAAATAAACTGGGAATTCTGGGACTTCCAAAATCCTCGTGACAGAGGGAGACTCCGTCTAAAAAAAATAAATAAATAAACTGGGAATTCTGGGACTTCCAAAATCCTCGTGACAGAGGGAGACTCCGTCTAAAAAAAATAAATAAATAAACTGGGAATTCTGGGACTTCCAAAATCCTCGTGACAGAGGGAGACTCCGTCTAAAAAAAATAAATAAATAAACTGGGAATTCTGGGACTTCCAAAATCCTCGTGACAGAGGGAGACTCCGTCTAAAAAAAATAAATAAATAAACTGGGAATTCTGGGACTTCCAAAATCCTCGTGACAGAGGGAGACTCCGTCTAAAAAAAATAAATAAATAAACTGGGAATTCTGGGACTTCCAAAATCCTCGTGACAGAGGGAGACTCCGTCTAAAAAAAATAAATAAATAAACTGGGAATTCTGGGACTTCCAAAATCCTCGTGACAGAGGGAGACTCCGTCTAAAAAAAATAAATAAATAAACTGGGAATTCTGGGACTTCCAAAATCCTCGTGACAGAGGGAGACTCCGTCTAAAAAAAATAAATAAATAAACTGGGAATTCTGGGACTTCCAAAATCCTCGTGACAGAGGGAGACTCCGTCTAAAAAAAATAAATAAATAAACTGGGAATTCTGGGACTTCCAAAATCCTCGTGACAGAGGGAGACTCCGTCTAAAAAAAATAAATAAATAAACTGGGAATTCTGGGACTTCCAAAATCCTCGTGACAGAGGGAGACTCCGTCTAAAAAAAATAAATAAATAAACTGGGAATTCTGGGACTTCCAAAATCCTCGTGACAGAGGGAGACTCCGTCTAAAAAAAATAAATAAATAAACTGGGAATTCTGGGACTTCCAAAATCCTCGTGACAGAGGGAGACTCCGTCTAAAAAAAATAAATAAATAAACTGGGAATTCTGGGACTTCCAAAATCCTCGTGACAGAGGGAGACTCCGTCTAAAAAAAATAAATAAATAAACTGGGAATTCTGGGACTTCCAAAATCCTCGTGACAGAGGGAGACTCCGTCTAAAAAAAATAAATAAATAAACTGGGAATTCTGGGACTTCCAAAATCCTCGTGACAGAGGGAGACTCCGTCTAAAAAAAATAAATAAATAAACTGGGAATTCTGGGACTTCCAAAATCCTCGTGACAGAGGGAGACTCCGTCTAAAAAAAATAAATAAATAAACTGGGAATTCTGGGACTTCCAAAATCCTCGTGACAGAGGGAGACTCCGTCTAAAAAAAATAAATAAATAAACTGGGAATTCTGGGACTTCCAAAATCCTCGTGACAGAGGGAGACTCCGTCTAAAAAAAATAAATAAATAAACTGGGAATTCTGGGACTTCCAAAATCCTCGTGACAGAGGGAGACTCCGTCTAAAAAAAATAAATAAATAAACTGGGAATTCTGGGACTTCCAAAATCCTCGTGACAGAGGGAGACTCCGTCTAAAAAAAATAAATAAATAAACTGGGAATTCTGGGACTTCCAAAATCCTCGTGACAGAGGGAGACTCCGTCTAAAAAAAATAAATAAATAAACTGGGAATTCTGGGACTTCCAAAATCCTCGTGACAGAGGGAGACTCCGTCTAAAAAAAATAAATAAATAAACTGGGAATTCTGGGACTTCCAAAATCCTCGTGACAGAGGGAGACTCCGTCTAAAAAAAATAAATAAATAAACTGGGAATTCTGGGACTTCCAAAATCCTCGTGACAGAGGGAGACTCCGTCTAAAAAAAATAAATAAATAAACTGGGAATTCTGGGACTTCCAAAATCCTCGTGACAGAGGGAGACTCCGTCTAAAAAAAATAAATAAATAAACTGGGAATTCTGGGACTTCCAAAATCCTCGTGACAGAGGGAGACTCCGTCTAAAAAAAATAAATAAATAAACTGGGAATTCTGGGACTTCCAAAATCCTCGTGACAGAGGGAGACTCCGTCTAAAAAAAATAAATAAATAAACTGGGAATTCTGGGACTTCCAAAATCCTCGTGACAGAGGGAGACTCCGTCTAAAAAAAATAAATAAATAAACTGGGAATTCTGGGACTTCCAAAATCCTCGTGACAGAGGGAGACTCCGTCTAAAAAAAATAAATAAATAAACTGGGAATTCTGGGACTTCCAAAATCCTCGTGACAGAGGGAGACTCCGTCTAAAAAAAATAAATAAATAAACTGGGAATTCTGGGACTTCCAAAATCCTCGTGACAGAGGGAGACTCCGTCTAAAAAAAATAAATAAATAAACTGGGAATTCTGGGACTTCCAAAATCCTCGTGACAGAGGGAGACTCCGTCTAAAAAAAATAAATAAATAAACTGGGAATTCTGGGACTTCCAAAATCCTCGTGACAGAGGGAGACTCCGTCTAAAAAAAATAAATAAATAAACTGGGAATTCTGGGACTTCCAAAATCCTCGTGACAGAGGGAGACTCCGTCTAAAAAAAATAAATAAATAAACTGGGAATTCTGGGACTTCCAAAATCCTCGTGACAGAGGGAGACTCCGTCTAAAAAAAATAAATAAATAAACTGGGAATTCTGGGACTTCCAAAATCCTCGTGACAGAGGGAGACTCCGTCTAAAAAAAATAAATAAATAAACTGGGAATTCTGGGACTTCCAAAATCCTCGTGACAGAGGGAGACTCCGTCTAAAAAAAATAAATAAATAAACTGGGAATTCTGGGACTTCCAAAATCCTCGTGACAGAGGGAGACTCCGTCTAAAAAAAATAAATAAATAAACTGGGAATTCTGGGACTTCCAAAATCTAGTGTTCAGGTTTCCCAAGAGCAAAAGTTGTCTGAACAAGTTTTCTTAAGGTCTCTTAAGGAGGGAATTTTGCCACCTTACTTGGAAACACCTACAGGGTTTTTTTGTTGTTGCAGTTGGGTTGTGGACATGCTATCACCAAAGCAGCTGAGTGAAGGAGTCCTGAGGCAGAGTGACAGAATGAATACTGATGTTTGGCTAGAACCACTCTGCTTTTCAAAATTTGGCTTCTAACAACAGGTGTTGGAGAGGATGTGGAGAAATAGGAACACTTTTACACTGTTGGTGGGATTGTAAACTAGTTCAACCATTATGGAAAACAGTAT
>NW_012123265.1:672593-673043 GCF_000951035.1 Colobus angolensis palliatus | reverse complement strand
GGGCGTGGTGGCTCACGCCTGTAATCCTAGCACTTTGGGAGGCCGAGGCAGGTGGATCACCTGAGGGTCAGGAGTTTGAGACCAGCCTGGCCACCATAGTGAAACCATTTCTACTAAAAATACAAAAATTAGCTGGGTGTGGTGGCATGCACCTGTAGTCCCAGCTACACAAGAGGCTGAAGCAGTACCTGGGAGGCAGAGGTTGCAGTAAGCCGAGATCGTGCCTCCGCACTCCAGCCTGGGTGACAGAGTAAGACTCTGTCTAAAAAAAAAAGAAAAGGCATCTTCCCATTATATTTATATTTATTTAGCTGTCAAAATTTTAGCTCATGTATTTCCTTTAATTCGTCCCCTCTGGGCAGAGGTTTTTGCCATAATGCTTGCTCCCAGCCAAGGAGGAGCTGCATTTATCTTATCCTTTCATCTTCCTACAGAATGCACTTCAGGGCC
>NW_012123265.1:667741-670863 GCF_000951035.1 Colobus angolensis palliatus | reverse complement strand
GATCCGCCTGTCTTGGCCTCCCAAAGTGCTGGGATTACAGGCTTGAGCCACCGCGCCCGGCCAATTTTTGTATTTTTAGTAGAGACGGGGGTTTTACCATGTGGGCCAGGCTGGTCTGGAACTCCTAACCTCGTGTGATCCACCCACCTCGGCCTCCCAAAGTGCTGGGATTACAGGTGTGAGCCACCGTGCCTGGCCCATAAAAAGAAATTAAAAAAAAAAAGAATCAGCTGGGCGCAGTGCCTCATGCCTGTAATCGTAGCACTTTGGAAAGCCAAGGCAGTGAATCACGAGGTCAGGAGTTAGAGACCAGTGTGGCCAACATGGTGAAACCCCATCTGTATTAAAAATACAAAAACCTGGCCAGTCGCAGTGGCCGCTGCACTCCAGCCTGGGCGACTGAGCGAGACTCCATCTCCAAAAAAAAAAAAAACAGAGTTCTTCGGGGAATTTTAATGAGTAATGAGGATAGAGAATCATTAACTAGAATGATGGTATCATTCAGAGGCAATGGTATACACTCTGGATGGTGTAGCCATACTTTTCTTTATTATTATTATTATTACTTTGTTTTGAGGTGGAGGCTCTCTGTTGCCCAGGCTGGAGTGCAATGGTACAATTTCGACTAACTGCAAACTCCACCTCCCGGATTCAAGCAATTCCCCTCCCTCAGCCTCCTGAGTAGCTGGGATTACAGACATGTGCCACCACGCCTGGCTAATTTTTGTATTTTTAGCAGAGACGGGGTTTCACCTTGTTAGCCAGGCTGGTCTCAAACTTCTGACCTAAAGTGATCTGCCTGCTTTGGCCTCCCAAAGTGCTGGGATTATAGGCATAAGCCACCACGCCCAGCTCTATAGCCATACTTCTCTGGTGTGGGTGGGAGGTTGTTTTTTCCAGTCTGGATCATGCCATGCGTATATTAGCACATAATACAAACCCTTACCAGAGCCTCTGATGTGTCAGGGACTCTGGGTTTTTTGGCCTTTGGTCCTACTGCAGCACCTTACGTTCCTGAAGCATCTTGCAGAAAGCTGAATTCCCGTGAGCAAATGCCCTAAGGACTGCAGTCTGCACTTCCTCTATCCACAGAGGCATGACCTGAGGCTGTGTGACCAGGGCAAGCCTGAGGTGATTCAGGGTGCCCTAAAGCAAACTGGCATCCTAAAGGAAGCCTAAACCATGGAGTCAGCCACCAGCCCATCTGCTGCTCCCCATCTTCTCTCACCAGCCAGGCACCATCCAAATAAATAACTTCTGATGGTGCAGGAGGAAGATGGAATTCTCTGCATGGTGTCCTCATGCACATTGGATTTCCTAGTAATGCACATATGAAAAGCAAGGTTTGTGAACTTAGATCTGACAGATGCAGATTTAAATTCTAGCTATTTGTCCTTGAGCAAATCTCTAAACCTCCCTAACCTCCTGTGCCCTAATTCATAAACTGGGGCTAATAATACCTGCCTCATAGGGTTAAATGAGATAATGTGTGCCCAGGGCTTAGCACAATGACTGAAATGTAGTAAACACTCAATAAACAGTAGTAGTGAGCCTTTTTCAGATGCTGTCTGATCCCACGTGGGAGGCTTTCGGTGCAGAAAGGAAATAGAACTGTGGTGCCCTCAGTGGGTTGTCTGCATGGAGATCTTGAAGGACTGGAAACAATGAAGCCTGTTCCCCCATATGTGATAATTGAGTACAGTTTGAAAGCTGGGGTTGTACTCACCTTCTCAGGACAACGCTCCCAATCTCTTTTCTCACTAACAGTAGCCTGCTGCCTTTGCACACACTCCGACCATTTTCCCTGCTGCCTTTGTGCTATTTCAGGGCTTGTGGGGGTGTAGGAAAGCTGCTGCCTTCCTCAGGTTGCTATTTAAAGACATTCTGAAACATTTTGCCACCGCTGCTCCTGCCACCACGGCTGCCACTCCTGTCCCAGCTGCAGGTCACTGACTACTCCAGTCCTTGGGCAGCATGCCTCAGCATAAGCCAGCCGGGGAGCATACACAGTTAGGTGTTGGGAGTTCTGACCGCCTATTTTTGGTTTAGGACCCCTGAGCTGTCATCCCTCCCAAGGGTTAACTGCTACCCACAATCTTGGTCTTTGTCCCTAAACAACCTAGACTGTCCATGTCCCTGTAGCATTTTTGGCAGTTGGCCGGTTAAATATTTCTCCCTTTTTCTCAGTGCAAACCACACATGATACCCGCCTCATCCCCTTTCCACCCCATCTCCAGTTTGCAGTTTAGAGGCTCTCCCCATTTAGCAGCCAGACACAATCCAGAAAGGGTAAAACTGCCATTTATCTCTAGGTCTAGCAGAGAAAAATACTTTTAAAATAAAAGGTTTTTGAAAAGCTCAGTAACCTCCAGTTAATAATAATGCCACTGTGAACTTAAGTGTGTTTGAGATTCTCTATCTGTCAGGCATGGGTAGAAATCTCTTAGACATTAGTAATCCTGCTTTTCTTTACTCACCGTCCCGACGCTTTCAGTGAAGTGTCTCAAAAGCCTGGTCTTTCAGGTTTGAATTGGCCCTAATTTCTTTTTCATAGACCCATCAAAGTGAAAGTTTGGGTTTTATCAGGAAAGCATTATTCTTCTTCAGTCCAGAGCTCCTGAATGAGGTCCAGATTGTCTGTGTCCATTCTGCTTCCCCAATTTATTTGTTTCCTGCCCATTATCTTAGAGAGGCCACTCGCCTCAAAGACCTTGGAGTCTGGCCCCTTTCTGCTTGCCGGGCAGATTTCTTCCTGATGCTTTCCATTCTGCGGCATAGCTTGTTCAGAGCTTCCAGTATGCCAGCCACCAACATCATCTGATCCGCGCTGGCCCGATACTGTGCTCAGACCACATTAAATTCATTTCCCCGCATCTACGCCACCTCCCTCTTCCTCTCAATCCCCTTCATTTATTCATCCGCCCAGCCACTCTGCCTTTGGCTTCTGCTCTCTGTTCTTTGTTTTCAGAGCTGTGCCTTTCCCCTCCTATTCATTCATTCATTCAGTCATTCATTCATTTTGAGATGGAGTCTTGCTCTGTTGCCCAGGCTGGAGTGCAGTGGCATGATCTCGGCTCACTGCAACCTCTGCCTCCCAGGTTCAAGCAATTCTGCAGCCTCAG
>NW_012123265.1:664102-665691 GCF_000951035.1 Colobus angolensis palliatus | reverse complement strand
TGCAGTGAGCTATGATTGTGCCACTGTACCCCAGCCTGGGTACAGAGAGAGACTCTGTCTCAATAGTAATAATAGCCATAATAACAACTGCTTTGAGAGACGGTACAGTATAGTGATTAATAAAGAATACTACTCTAGAGTCAGGCTACCAGGGTTTGAATCCTGGATCTACCCATTACTAGCTGTGTGAACCTGGGCAAATTGGAAATGATAATTGTGTTGTGGGGATTGAGTTAATGTAGACAAAATGCCTAGAATCAAACCTGGCATATACCAAGTACTATGTAAGGATTAGCTACCATTGCCATTCATTCATTCTTCAAAGATTTACTACATGTTAGGCTCTCTTCCAGGCCTCAGTGATGTAAGAGTTACAGGATGGACATGGTCTTGACCCTCACAGAGGTCACAGTCTTCATTGACAAACCATCACTTCTTTAGCACCCACCATTTGCAAGTCCTTGTGCTTGGATCTTTGTTTTTTGTTGTTGTTTTGAGACAGAGTCTCGCTCTTGTCCCCCAGGCTGGAGTGTAGTGACGCCATCTTGGCTCACTGCAACCTCTGCCTCCCAGATTCAAGCAATTATCCTGCCTCAGCCTCCCATGTAGCTGGGATTACAGGTGCCCGCCACCATGCCCAGGTAATTTTTTTCCTATTTTTAGTAGAGACAGGGTTGTGCCATGTTGGTCAGGCTGGTCTCGAACTCCTGACCTCAGGTGAACCACCCGCCTCAGCCTCCCACAGTGCTGGGATTTCAGGCATGAGCCTCCACACCCGGCCATGTGCTTGGATCTTTAGATACATTAATTCTTACTGCAACCTTCAGGAGGCAAACTTATTCCCATTTTACGGATGAGATCACCGGGGTTCCTAGAAGTGGTTTGTTCAGAATTTCCTAGCTAGTAATTGGAGCTCTAGGGTCCACTTCACCCAGTTTGCCTGCCTCCTGACCATTAGGTTTAACTCTGTGTGTCTGCTTCTCCAGCAGGGAGTGAGCTCCTGGGTGTGGGAGCCATTCAGCAGAGTACTTAGCCTAGTCTCCTGCACACAATTTGGGAAATTTTGCTGAGTTGTTCTCTACTGACGATTCTTGCCTCTCTGCCCCATAATAGTCTCATCTGTCCCCTCTCACATCTCTCAGCCACAAAATCACATCTTGGGCAAGATGAAGGTGCTTAGAAGATGGACTGTTGCTTTCTGACAGATTCATACCATACCTAATGCTTATTCCAACATGTTTTTAAACAGAACTAGTCGGATTCTGGAGTCTTCTCATGGGCCTCAATCTAGAGAAACTTTTTCTTCCAGGACAATCTCCAGCCAACAACTCCAGTTCACCTCTTTCCCCTGTCTTCACCTGTCTTTTATTTCGGTGTATAACTTCCCTGTTACTCCTCTGTTTTTGTCTGTGTGCCTCTTACTTATTTCTCAGCCACAAAGGGAGTCACAATTGGTGGTTGATAGGATTGTGTGGAATGTAGCCTTCTTTCTTTTTGATCTTTGTTTGCTTCATCTCTTGGTTCTATAGAAGATGGAATTTCTTTTTCTTTTTTTTTTTTTTTTGAGGCGGAGTCTCGCTCTGTCGCCC
>NW_012123265.1:658648-658977 GCF_000951035.1 Colobus angolensis palliatus | reverse complement strand
CAGGATGGTCTCGATCTCCTGACCTCGTGATCCGCCCATCTCGGCCTCCCAAAGTGCTGGGATTACAGGCTTGAGCCACTGCGCCCGGCCAGAAGATGGAATTTCTAAATACAATTGTTACAGGAAAGGGGTCTCTATCCAGACCCCAAGAGAGGGTTCTTGGATCTCGTGCAAGAAAGAATTCAGGGCAAATCCACATTGCAAAGTAAAAGCAAGTTTATTAAGAAAATAAAGTAGAGGGCCGGGCGCAGTGGCTCATGCCTGTAATCCCAGCACTTTGGGAGGCCGAGGTGGGCAGATCACGTGAAGTCAGAAGTTTGAGACCAGCC
>NW_012123265.1:650859-658104 GCF_000951035.1 Colobus angolensis palliatus | reverse complement strand
GGTGAAACCCTGTCTCTACTAAAAATACAAAAATTAGCCAGGCATGGTGGCACGTGCCTGTAATCCCAGCTACTTGGGAGGCTGAGGCAGGAGAATCACTTGAACCTGGGAGGCGGAGGTTTCAGTGAGCCAAGATCACACCACTACACTCCAGCTTGGGTGACAGAGGGAGACTCCATCTCAAAAAAAAACAGAAAACAAAAAAAGATCTTGGGGAGATGTGCTCCAGTACAAGAGTTTGTGATAAAGGATTAATTTTCTTAATTGCTGTAGTTTGCAAAAATATTATTATTATTTTCTGAGATGGAATTTCACTCTGGTTGCCCATGCTGGAATGTAATGGGGTGGTCTTGACTCACTGCAACCTCTGTCCCCTAGATTCAGGCAATTCTCCTGCCTCAGCCTCCCAAGTAACTGGGATTACAGGCACCCACCATCATGCCCAGCTAATTTTTGTACTCTTAGTAGAGATGGGGTTTCATCATGTTGGCCAGACTGGCCTCGAACTCCTGACCTCAGGTGATCCACCCGCCTCGGCCTCCCAAAGTGTTATGATTACAGGTGTGAGCCACCATAATATTAGGAATGCCTTAGTTAAAGCAAAATTGGAAATGCCTTTGTTCCCAGATACTGGGATATCTGGACACTCCAAGTCTGGGTCTGTTTGGTAAACATTATCAATCTGTTCCCCTAACCATAAACATGTAGAGGTTAGGAATGCCTAACTTTCTGGGAATGCAGCCCAGCAAGTCTCAGCCTCATTTTCCCAGCCCTCACTCAAAATGAAGTCGCTCTGGTTCGAACGCCTCTGACACAATGAGTGTATGCTAGCATTTAATGTTTTTGTCCTTTTCTATTTAGCAACTCATTTCCCTATTAAGTTATAGATGGAAAAGCCTCTGCTAGATCACCATTTCCAGAGTCCTTATTTCTGTAAATGTCTTATTTTTGACCATTCGTGTTGTGTCTTGTTGATCTCACACAATAAGAACAGAATAGCCATTTCATTCACTAAGTTCCAGTAGTAAAAAACACCTTGAAATGTAAATAACCCTTAAAATATTAAAATAATTTTTAAGTATAAATGAATCTACTCATTACTGTCTTTACTCATGGAGCTTGTGTTAGAGAGGTAGTCTAACTAGAGCCTTTTTTCTTTCTTTCTCTATTTTTATATATTCTGGATTGTGGTAATACGGCTTTTATAATCAAACAAATACATTTAGGAAGTAAAGAGAAGAAAGATATTTGCCATTTATTTCTTCTTTTGATCTTAAAGATACAACCAGTCCGCAAATGTTCCAGGTCAAGCTCATTGAAAGAGTCAAACATTGTCTTCCTGCTTTTCCATTGAAAGTGCACCTGTGTGCCCAAGGCAGTCTTTTACTCACACCGTTCCCTTTTCAGTTTGCCAAGCCTCTTCTGGTCCTTTCTGAGCCACGTCTAACCCTAAAGACTGCCCTTGTTCTGAAGCTTCATCTTTGTGTGTTTCAGGGCAACTGGTGCCTGAAGAGAGGGAGGGTGGAGAAGAGAGAGGGAGACCGTGTGTGTGTGTGTGTGTGTGTGTGTGTGTCACATGCGCTCTCTAAATTCTTTTGATAAAGAACCTGAATGCCACCCCCTTCCAAAGAGTTTTCAGACCAGGAGTCTGGGTACTTCTTTAAGATATCCTTGGCCTAAGCTTCTCAGATGGCGAAAGTGTTTGTTTCAACCACTGACTGCAAGCAGCTAAACTAGCTTTCCTGTGGATGAGACGCACCCAGCCTACTCACAGCCATACCCGCTCCACCTTGCCCTGGAGTCCTTGGGCCTGATACAGTCGGGGGATGAACAGCAGGTGTGCTGAACTCATAATGAGAGGTTTCCGCTGTGGGATTGCCTATATCCTGCCCCCCACAGAGGCTCCTGTCACTTTACCTTTGAACTCTCCTTGTATTCAGCCCCTGATCCAAGGGATTTGGTGACAATCCCTGGCTGGCAGGAAGCTTTGATCCTTGGGGAGTCCAGAGGAAGTCCTGTGATGTGTGGGATCCCTAGAGTCACAGGGATTGGGAAGAAGCTCTATACCAGGGTGGGTTGCTAAGATAGACCCATTAATTAAGCAGGAGCCTTTGCTTAACACTCAGTTACTAAAAAAAGAGATCCGGTAACTGATAACAGGGAGCTCAGCACCCCTCAAGTGTGGAGTGGGTTTTGCACAGGCAGTATTGTTATTTTAAGGACACAGCAGTGCCCGGGGGGGAACTCCTACCCACAAGGAGAAAGAACAGAATACCTGTGAGTATCCCTTTTTAACAAGTAAAAGCTGACTTTACTTTGAATGTTAGGAGGCTCTAGCAAAAACATCTCAAAGATATTTCTAAGTGAAAGATTCCTCTAGAAGGAGAAAAAAAATGACCTTGTAACAAACACTGGAGGATGGGGCACGGAAAGCCAGGAGACCAGCCTGGGTGACAGAGTCAGACCCTCTTTAAAAAAAAAAAAAAAAAAAAGTGGAAGCTCTAGAATTTCTATATATAGAGACGCTTTGGGCTATAATCCATTGGAGAGGGTGTTGGGCGATTTGTCTTTAGGCTGTACCTGCATAGCAAGCATGCTGGTTTTGCTTAGAAACTGCCTTTTTTTGTGTGGTGGCTTGGGAGCTAGAAGACTTACTAAAGTTCCCCCAAGCCATTTCCTTGGTGCCACCCATTGGCTAGGAATAAATGTCAGAGTGAAGGCACTTTCACATAGCAGGCGCAGGTTCCTCTGCCTCCACCCACCTCCAAAGGCAGAAATGACTTCCTTTACTTCTACAGAATTGCCTGCATTTCTCTCTTAGAACGGAGATCACTCCATGTGGGGTGTGTGTACTGCCTCCCCACAGGGCTGTAGCTGCCACCTGGGAGGGTTCGTGCCTTATTCATCTTTTGTATCGCCTGCACACTGCCTGGGCATGACAGAGTCCCATAGTACTGATTATTGAATGAGTGAGTAATCATGAGGCAATAGCGGTGAAGAGTCATCCCCTGCTGGGAATTAGCTCATTTTCATGCTGCCAGCCTCAGGAAAGATAAGACTTCCTCGCCCAAAGACAGGTTAGAAAGGGCACTCGAAGCCAGGCACAGTGGCTCACGCCTGTAATCCCAGCACCTTGGGAGGCCGAGGCTGGCAGACCACAAGGTCAGGTGTTTGAGACCAGCCTGGCCAACATGGTGAAACCTCGTCTCTACTAAAAATACAAAAATTAGCTAGGCGTGGTGGTGGGTGCCTGTCATCCCAGCAACATGGGAGGCTGAGGCAGGAGAATCGCTTGAACCCAGGAGGCGGAGGTTGCAGTGAGCCGAGATCACGCCATTGCACTTCAGCCTGGGCACAGAGCAAAACTCCATCTAAAAAAAAAAAAAAAAAAAAAAAGGCACTCGGGCGAGGCCACAGAGTCAGGCCCCTGACCTAGGAGACCTGACTGTGGCTCAGAAGCTCCCTGAGAAAGCCCAGGAAGTAACTGCCCAGCAGGGACCAGGCAGCATCTTCCTGAGGTTTGCTCACAGGACTCAGACGCTTCACATGGTGACACTGGGCAAGGAGCAGTGAGGGTTGTTTGCAGGCTGACCTTATCATATGTGGGTCCCAGTGCAGATTAAAATGCAGGGCTCCTTGCTGGGGAAAACAAATAACAAAACAAGAAGAAGAAAGTACCATTAGTGGTGTGTGTGTGTATAAATATGTGTATGTGTATATATATTACAGAAAATGGGTCCCGATCCAGACCCCAAAAGAGGCTTCTTGGATCTCATGCAAGAAGGAATTCAGGGCAAGTCCGCAGTGCAAAGTAAAGCAAATTTATTAAGAGACTAAAGTAGTGAAAGAACAGCTACTCCATAGACAGAGTAGGACGTTCCCGAAAGTAAGAGGAGGAATGCGTCCATCCTGGATACAACACTCGTATATATGGGGAGATGTACTCCGCTTCAAGGGCTTGTGATAAAGGATTAATTTTCTTAATTACTGTATTTTGCAAGAATCAATATTATTATCTTTAAAGCAAAATTAAAAAT
Organism: Colobus angolensis palliatus; assembly: GCF_000951035.1. Taxonomy (NCBI): domain Eukaryota; kingdom Metazoa; phylum Chordata; class Mammalia; order Primates; family Cercopithecidae; genus Colobus; species Colobus angolensis. Next base: position 654,067 of record NW_012123265.1, on the reverse strand, counting down.
GTCTTTGTTCTCCAGGTATCGGGATATCTGGACACTCCTAAGTCTGGGTCTGTTTAGTAAACATTATTAATTTATTCCCTTAACCATAAACGTCTAGAGGTTAGGAATACCTAACTTTCTGGGAATACAGCCCAGCAAGTCTCAGCCTCATTTTCCCAGCCCTCACTCAAAATGGAGTTGCTCTGGTTCAAATGCGACCACCAGAATCCTGTGCTTATGGGGCACAGTGAACTCCAGATGCAAATGCTCTGGCAAAGAGGAGTGGACACAATCTTACCTCCTCCACTGACATTCATGCTCCCTGTCCCATTGGACTTCATTTACAAAACACAAGTTCACAGGAGGCTGAGGCAGGAGAACCGCTTGAACACAGGAGGCAGAGGTTTCAGTAAGCCAAGATCGCGCCATTGCACTCCAGCCTGGGCGACAGAGCAAGACTGTCTCACAAAAAAAAAGTTCAAAAATAAGATTATTATGTTTTTTGTATTTTGTTTTTTGAGATGGGGGTCTCACTCTGTCTCCCAGGCTAGAGTGCAGTGGCACGATCGTAGTTCAGTGCTGTCACAAACTCCTGAGCTCTAGGGATCCTCCAGGCCAAGCCTCCAAGCCCTAGACTGCAGGCGTGTGCCACCATGCCTGGCTGATTTTTTTTTTTTTTTAGTAGAGATGAGGTCTTGCTATGTTACCCAGGCTGGAAGAATTTTAGGATGGCAACAGGAGATCATTAGACCAAGCAAACCTGGCTGTCTTGAGCACGGGACCTTGTGTGACTGCAGGTCGCATACCCATGAAGCCGGCCTTGGTTGTCTGGCAGTGTTTCAGTTGACATTCTTAGGAGTTTCTGCTTTTACCAAGTGAGAGACTAGCCAGAAGTAGCACGCATGAATGTCTATTCATTTATAATTTTTTTTAGGTATGAGCAATGTACCAGTCATTTTCTGAGGCATTGGGGTTATACCAGAGTGAAAAAGGCAAGGGCGCCAGGCATGGTGGCTCACGCCTGTAATCCCAGCACTTTGGGAGGCCAAGGTGGGTGGATCACTTCAGGTCAGGAGCTCGAGACCATCCTGGCTAACACGGTGAAACCCTGTCTCTACTAAAAATACAAAAATTAGCCAGGCATGGTGGCACGTGCCTGTGATCCCAGCTACTCGGGAGGCTGAGGCAGGAGAATCGCTTGAACCCAGGAGGCAGAGGTTGCAGTGAGCCGAGATTGTGCCATTGCACTCCAACCTGGACAAAAAGGGTAAAACCTTGTCCCCAAAAAAAAAAAAGAAAAAAAGGCAAAACATGGCCTCAGTGTCAATAGTACTTACCATCTAGAGAGGAAAACCTTTTTTAAAGTTACACAATCAATATTTATTTTATGTTTTATTTATTTATTTTTTACACCACCTGCCTGCCCCCCAATGTTTCCATTACAGTCCTGATAGGGGCTACAGACAGAACTCCTAGGAGGGCAGGAGACTGACCTGGGGCGGGGGTGAGGGGAAGAGTCCCAGAGGCCAAGAATATAGGAGTCCTAGCAAGAGGAAGCAAAATATTAATAGCCTCCCAGGCTGAGGGACTAGCATATGCAAAGGCCTTGAGAGGAGCTTTGTTCAGGCAAGAAGAGAGAAAAGGAGCACAGGCAGCCAGAGGCAAGTCGGCTGTGGGGAAGGGTCGGCCTGGGGAGCTTGTTCTATGTACCCCTTTCCCCTGACTTCCTGCCTCCACTCCCCAGTGCCCATGCTGATCAGGAATATCAAAAGATAGAAAGACTCTTGCTCTCTTCTTACAGCAAGTCCAAGACGCGTGGTGCTAGACACAGTCTACCTGGTGGAATGTTCAAGGAACCCTGGGCCCAGACCATGTGTTTGTTACCCGCTGGATTAATTGTTTCCCATCATTTCCATTCACCATCTCCAGTGTCCTGTTCCTAAAATGTGGCCTCTCTTTTCTCTGATGTCTCATCACCCTCTCTCTGCTCCATATGACCCTTACCGTGTTCTATCCTGTATTGTCTGTCTTTACGTGAACATCTTCTTATTCATCCCCACTAGACCATAAGCCTTTTAAAGGCAAGATCTAGATGTTTCCCTTGTTAAATGGCCTTACAAACTCTTTGCTTCGAGTTTATTAAGTTAAATATATGTTTATATATTTTATTTTATTTTTATTCTTATTTTTATTTTTTGAGACGGAGTCTTGCTGTGTCACCCATGCTGGAGTGCAGTGGCGCAATCTCGGCTCACTGCAATCTCCACCTCCTTGGTTCCAGTGATTCTCCTATCTCAGCCTGGCATTATAGGCATGCACCACCACGCCCGGCTAATTTGTGTATTTTTAGTAGAGACAGGGTTTTGCCATGTTGGTCAGGCTGGTCTCGAACTCCTGAGCTCAGGTGATCTACCCGTCTCGGCTACTGCACTCCAGCCTGGGAGACTTGGTCTCAAAAATAAAAAATAGGCCGGGTGCAGTGGCTCATGCCTGTAATCCCAGCACTTTGGGAGGCCAACATGGGTGGATCACCTGAGGTCGGGAGCTCAAGACCAGCCTGACCAACATGGCGAAACCCTGTCTCTATTAAAAAAAAAAAAAATACAAAATTAGCCGGGTGTGGTGGTGCATGCCTGTAATCCCAGCTACTCCCGAGGCTGAGGCAGAAGAATGGCTTGAACCGGAGAGGCGGAGGGTCCAGCGACACAAGATCGCTCATTGCACTCCAGCCTAGGCAACAAGAGCGAAACTGTCTCAAAAATAAATAAATAAATAAAAATTAAAATAAAATAAAGAAACATTGCATAGTATAATGGCTAAGATTGTAGGCCCTATTTCTTTTAAGCAAAATACAAAATCCAGAAACCACAAAGGAAAACACTGATAAATTTAACTACATCAAAAATGGAAATTTCTTGACTAGAATAAAAAATTTCACATAGAAAAAATGCCGACTGAGGATTTTTTACAAATCATTAAGGAGAAGCTGAATTATACATACTAGAAAAAAATACAAATTTATGTTTATATATTTGTTAGAAGTATGCAAATTCATAACAGCAAAATGCTATTTTTTTCTACCAGATTAGCAAAAATAAGGAGTTTACAGTACGTGGCATTGATAAGAATACGGTGAAACAGGAATTTTCTTTTTTTTTTTTTTTTGAGGTGGAGTCTCGCTCTGTCGCCCAGGCTGGAGCGCAGTGGCCGGATCTCAGCTCACTGCAAA
>NW_012123265.1:643005-643464 GCF_000951035.1 Colobus angolensis palliatus | reverse complement strand
TCGGCCTGGTGACAGATTTTAAAAGTAGGAGCAAGGAAAGGCATGATTGCTCAATAAATAGCCTCCTAGGCCAGGCGCGGTGGCTCATGCCTGTAATACCAATACTTTGGGAGGCCAAGGCGGGAAGATCACTTGAGGCCAGGAGTTCAAGACCAGCCTACGCAATGTAGCAGGACCCCATCTTCAAAAAACTGTTTATTGTAACAATATTTGCAATAGCAAAAGATAAAGAATTTAAATTACTTTCATTGGAAAGATGAGTAAATAAATTGCATTACATTCATCCTCTGCAGCTGTAAAAAATAAGTTATTTCCATATGTGGCAATTATACAAAAATTTTTTTTTTTTTTGAGATGAAGTCATGCCCTGTTGCCCACACTGGAATGCAATGGCACGATCTCGGCTCACTGCAACCTCTGCCTTCCCAGTAACTGGGATTACAGGTGCACGGCACCACA
>NW_012123265.1:640965-642529 GCF_000951035.1 Colobus angolensis palliatus | reverse complement strand
GGTCAAGAGATTGCGACCATCCTGGCCAACATGGTAAAACCCCGTCTCTACTAAAAATACAAAATTTAGCTGGGTGTGGTGGCATGCACCTGCAGTCCCAGCTACTCAGGAGGCTGAGGCAGGAGAATTGCCTGAACCCGGGAGGTGGAGGTTGCAGTGAGCTGAGATCACGCCACCGAACTCCAGCCTGGCAACAGAGTGAGACTCTGTCTCCAAAAAAAAAAAAAAAAAAAGCCTCCTGGGTTTCGTAAGATAGTTGTGTTCTGTGGGTGGCGGCAGAGGGCTTTATGGGGAGCTGGGGAGGAAAAAATGCTGGTAATCATTTGCTCTGGGAGGAAACATATCTGGGCAGTCTTGCCTGTCTATGGTCCTGAGGTCTCTGCCGTGCTTTGGGACTGAATAAAGGAGTCTGGGAACTATGATTGGGCCTGGGAGTAAAGGGGAGCAGAAGCCCCAAGGCCATGTAACTAGGCATGGGGTGAGTGATAAACACAATGGGAAACCTATCTCAGTACAAGGGCCAGCACCACCCCTACCTCCTTCTCCAACCCAAGATGGCCATGCATTATCTTCTTTTTTTTTTTCTTTTTTCCCGCCCAGGCTGGAGTGTAGTGGCACAATCGTGGCTCACTACAGCCTTGACCTCCCAGGCTCAGATGATACTCCCAACCCCAGCCTTCTGAATAGCTGGGACTACAGGCATGCGCCACCAAACCCGGCTAATTTTTGTATATTTTGTAGAGGTGGGGTTTTGCCACATTTCCCAGGCTGGTCTCAAACTCCTGGACTCAGGTGATCCACCTGCCTTGGCCTCCCAAAGTGCGGATTACCGGCATGAGCCACTGCACCCAGCCACATTATCTTCAGGAAGTCTGTGGATGTCCTCACAGATCTCCTCAGGCAGGAGGAGAGGGCAGTTCAGTCGTACTGAGAAATGCCAGCACAGTAGACAGGTGGTCATGGCTCTCTCTCTCGTGCAGGTGCTGAGCGCCGTCCTCAAGGATCTCTACCACCTGCTGAAGCACGTGGTGCGTCTGGAGCCCGATGACGTGGCCAAGCTCCATGCCCAGTTGGCCCTAGAAGAGCTGGATGACATCATGAAAAACTTCCTGTTCCCTCCACAGAAGCTGGAGAAGAAGATTGTGGTCCTGCCATAGACCTGGCTCCAAGGACATGGAGGAGGCAGGCAGGGCCAGGCACCCAGAGCCATGCCCAGGTCTTCCGGCAGGTGTCCCTGCTGCCTCTTGAGTGCTGGCAGCATGGCTGACCCTTGGGGTTGCTTTATGGTGCTGGTCACTTGGGTCTTCCCAAGTGGGAAGGTTAGGGTCCCTTCCTAAGGCATCTGTTTAGCACTCCCTCATTCAGCCTGAAGGGTGTGCAGTTAAGAGAAAACAATTAGCCTGGCGCGGTGGCTCACGCCTGTAATCCCAGCACTTTGGGAGGCTGAGGCGGGTGGATCATGAGGTCAGGAGATCAAGACCATCCTGGCTAACACAATGAAACCCTGTCTCTACTAAAAATATAAAAAAATTAGCCAGGCGTGGTGGTGGACGCCTGTAGTCCC
>NW_012123265.1:637955-640675 GCF_000951035.1 Colobus angolensis palliatus | reverse complement strand
TTTGGGAGGCCGAGGTGGGCGGATCACCTGAGGTCAGGAGTTCGAGACCAGCCTGGCCAACATGGCGAAACCCTGTCTCTACTAAAAATACAAAATTAGCAGGGCATGGTGGCGCATGCCTGTAATCCCAGCTACTCGGGAGGCTGAGGCAGGAGAATGGCGGGAACCCGGGAGGCGGAGCTTGCAGTGAACTGAGATCCGGCCACTGCACTCCAACCCTGGCAACAGAGCGAGACTCCGTCTCAAAAAAAAAAAAAAAAAAAAAAAAAAAAAAAAAAAAAAAAAAAAAAACAGAAAACAATTACAAATCTCATTAATCTGCACATTTTTCACTGTCTTCTAGCTTTGAGAGAAGGATGTCTACCTGGTAGAAGTATATTTTAACATGACTGATGGCATTTGACTAATTGTCCACTCTCTTGGAACTTGGGGAAAAGAGATTGGCCACCCATATGTCACCTAGCTCTATATTCTTCCAGGCTGAGATTCTTCTTCCTCAGAAAAATGAGGAGCAGAGCTGGCCACCCTTGGCTACTCAAGAAGCATTTCAGAGTAGGAGATGCAGTTAGAGGTGGGGAGGGGAAGGGAATAGTTGTCAAATAATGCAAAAGGAAATAAAATTATCTTGGATGGAAAGAACAACAGGGCTAAAGATGGTCCTCTGGTGTCGAGATGGAAAACTATGGAGTTGAAGAGGCTGTGATGCCCAGAAAGGACAATCAAGCTGGTTGACTCTTCCAGAGAAAAAGGGTAAGCCCTGTATTTGTCCTCCCAGGCCATTTTTCTCCACTCCCTCTGCTGCTGTTTGCAGAGTTGCCCTGATTATCAGGAGAAAAGAACCACAAGCATCCAGAGAGTTTACATCCTGCCTTCTGTCCTCTGCTCCTTCAGAAAGATGAATGCCTAGACAATGGGTTCACACTGAATGCAGGCTGGAAAGAATGCATGCTGGTGGCCTGATGCCAGGGCTGTTGAAACAATTTCAGATATAGCACTGTGGTCTCCGCTTTATTTCTTTATGTATTTTGGCCGCTGCATTTTGATTGCAGCTAAAAGAGATAACAGAAAGGACATACTGGCTGGCTGCTTCAGATTATACCTCCCCGTTGTCAACACCTTGATGAGGCCAACCCAGAGCTGCTTGATCAGTCCTCAGCTTTGCGGGGCTAGGTACAGAATTTTATCACAGGATTTTATCCCTCTCTCTGGGTGACCAGACCCACAGGAACCAAAACGCCGTTTCCAAAAGCTTGAGTGACTGAAGGATCTATGCACAAACATGGCCATTTGCTAGTTAACAACAGAATATTTCTCTCTGGCCAGATCACAGACATGGTTCTGAGTTCAGAACTTCCGTGATGGCATCCCTTTAAAGAGGCCGTCTTAGGAACAGAATCACAAGTTAGCTTAGTGAGCAGAGAATTAGAACAAACCTAGCTAGGTGTGTTTAAGGAATATTTCCATTCAGCTAGTGTAGCTGGATTAATTTCTATTCTCCAAATCAAGGATGTCTAGAAAATGGGCATTGTGGCTTTCAAATATAAGAAGAATCTCCTTTGGGCCAGCTGCATATACAATAAAAATGCTTGTTTCTTGGCCTTCCTTTAACTGGACTCCACAACCCACTTCAGATCAGCAGGTTGAATGTGTTACACAATCCGTTTCACTTACAACTTCATTTGCATTAACTGCATTCCAGTTCTGAGGACAGATCCTGATTGACCACCTTGATTAGTCTAAGACACTATCTAGTCCAAAACCCTCGAGTGCCTCATGAAGCATCCTAGTACCTTTATCTCTAGTTATAGATCACCTCTTAATTTGAACTGTTTGGCGAGTGGCTAAAAACATCTGTTCTTTATTCGTTTTTTTTTTTTTGAGGTGGGGTCTCACTGCATTGCCCAGGCTATTCTCAACTTCTGGACTCAAGCAGTCCTCCCCACTCAGCCACCTGAGTACCTGGGACTACAGGTATGTGCCACCATTATGCCTAACTTTATTGATTTATTTTTTCTTTTTATTTTTCTTTTCTTTTTTTTTTTTGAGACAATGTCACCCAGGCTGGGAGTGCAGTGGCACAATCTCGGCTCACTGCAGCCTCCAACTCCTGGACTCAAGCGTCAGCCTCCCAAGTAGCTGGAAGCACAGGTGTGCACCACCATGCCCAGCTAATGTTTGTATTTTTAGTAGAGACAGGGTTTCTCCATGTTGACCAGGCTGATCTCAAACTCCTGGCCTCAGGTGATCTGCCCACCTTGGCCTCCCAAAGTGCTGGGATTACAGGCATGAGCCACCGTGCCTGGCCTTTATTTTAAGACAGAGTTTTGCTCTGTTGCCCAAGCTGGTATAGAGTAGTGCAGTCATGGCTCACTGCAGCCTTGACCTCCTGGGTTCAAGGAATCCTTCCACCTCAGCCGCCAGAGTAGCTGGGATCACAGGTGTGCACCACCACTCCTGGCTAATTTTTAAAATTTTAGCAGAGATGAGGTCTCGCTATGTTGCCCAGACTTGTCTCAAACTCCTAGACTCAAGCACTCCTCCTGACTCGGTTTCCTAAAGTGTTGGGATTACAGGCATGAGCTACCACGCCTGGCCTATTTTTTTTTATTTTTAACAGGGTCTCACTTTGTCACCCAGGCTGGAGTGAAGTGGCATGATCCTGGCTCACTGCAGCCTCAACCTCCTGGGCTCAAGCAGTCCACCCACCTTAGCATCCCAAG
>NW_012123265.1:636363-637536 GCF_000951035.1 Colobus angolensis palliatus | reverse complement strand
AGACCAGCCTGACCAACATGGAGAAACCCCGTCTCTACTAAAAATACAAAATTAGCAGGGCATGGTGGCGCATGCCTGTAATCCCAGCTACTCGGGAGGCTGAGGCAGGAGAATTGCTTGAACCTGGGAGGCGGAGATTGCGGTGAGCCGAGATTGTGCCACTGCACTCCAGCCTGGGCAAAAGGGAAACTCTGTCTCCCCCAAAAAATAAAAGCACAAAACTTAAACGAAATACACGGTAACAAAAGTGACACTTTCCTGCATGGACCCTGTGAGGTGTGTCTTGCCTCCCACCCCCACCCTGCTCTTCTCCCTCAGAGACCACCTTCCCACTTCCCACCACCCCTTCTACTGCTGCCTCCACCTGGCCCGCTGAGGCTCTGCTGGCCCCTCACCTGCAGCGTCCTCCACCACCCAGTGGCCCTTCTCCTAGACTCCTCTGTGACACTCACTCAGGGTTCTGCTTGGCTCCGTGCCTCCTCCTCTCCTTTTTCCACTCCTAGGCTCTTCCTCCAGTTCCCAGGCCCGCCATCCACCACCCCCTTGCTCTACAGGGGATGGCTCAGCCTCAGGAGACATGCAGAGACCCCACTTGTGGCTACAGCCAAACCCCAGGCTTCTGCCCAAGCTTCAACTGCTTTTTCAGGTTAGACTTCCTGAACTTTCTGGAGAGTTTCCCCTCTCTGCTTTGTTTTTCTTCCTCCTTGGCACAAACTTGCCCTTCTCCAAGTTCAGTGTTATTTAATCAGAAATCTCTTATCTTTTGCTTTGCTCCTTATCATCTCTCCACACTCATAATTTCCCATATTTCCCAAACTCCTCCTCCACGTCCCTTGCTTCGTTGTTTTTTTTCTTTTTGTATTTTTAGTAGAGACAGGGTTTCACCATCTTGGCCAGGCTGGTCTGGAACTCCTGACCTCCTCATGATCCACCCGCCTTGGCCTCCCAGAGTGGTGGGATTACAGGCGTGAGCCACCATGCCTGGCTTTTTTTTTTTTTTTTTTGAGACTGAGACAGAGTTTTGTTCTTGTTATCCAGGCTGGAGTACAGTGGCTTGATCTCAGCTCACTGCAACCTCCACCTCCTGGGTTCAAGTGATTCTCCTGCCTCATCCTCCCGGGTAGCTGGGATTACAGGCACCTGCCACCATGCCCAGCTAATTTTTTTGTATTT
>NW_012123265.1:633547-635897 GCF_000951035.1 Colobus angolensis palliatus | reverse complement strand
CCAGCACTTTGGGAGGCCGAGGTGGGCGGATCACCTGAGGTCAGGAGTTCGAGACCAGCCTGGCCAACATGGCGAAACCCTGTCTCTACTAAAAATACAAAAATTAGCCAGGCATGGTGGGGTGCGCCTGTCATCCCAGCTACTGGGATGTATGGTATGAGAATCTCTCATACCATAGAGATACCAGGCTGAGGTATGAGAATCTCTTGAACCCAGGAGGCAGAGGTTGCAGTGAGCTGAGGTCGTGCCACTGCACTCCAGCCTGGGTGACAGAGCAAGACTCTGTCTTAAAAAAACAGAAGAAAAGGAAAAAAAAAAAAAATCAAGTGGTGAGAGATGCTATGGAGAAAATAAAGTCAGGAGGGAGGAGGGTGGGAACAGTAAGCTGAGATTTGTTGTTCAGAGGTAGCCTTGCTGAGAAGTTGCTATTTGAATAATGATCAGGAGGTGAATTAGCACTGAAATAATGGGGAAAGATCGTTCCAAGTAATGGGAACAGCAAGTGCGAAGGCCCAGAGGTAAGAGCAGGTCTCAGGAGGGAGGGGTGCTGAAGTAAGAGGATCGCTTGAGTCCAGGAGTTTGAGGCAGCAGTGAGCTATGACTGCACCTCTGCACTCCAGCCTGGGCGACAGAGTGAGGCCTTGCCCCAAAATGGAAAAAATGAAAGAAATACATATAACCATACCCAGCCAGTTTTTCCCCTCCATAAAAAGGAAGCAGTGATCCCCAGCCCCCTTCATGCCGTCCCCCAACTTGGCCTCAGGGGCTCTGTTGTTTCAGCTCCTCTTCTCTGGTAGCAGCAGTTTCTCCTCAGTGGCCCAAAAAGAGGAGAGCAAGCGTGTTGATCTACCCTGGGCCTATCCACCTGTTGTGTCCCTTTGTCTGTGAGGGTGACTGAATGAAGCACTGCCTGCCACTTAAATGTGCCTCTTGCCCAACTGTTTGCCGCATTGGAGGGCTGGCTACAACATGTGAAAGTGGATCAATTGATAAGCCGAGAGATGAGTCATCTGACCTGTGAAAACCAGATAAGCTTCTGCAGTCTGCACAAAAATCTAAAATCTCAGCCAGAATTTCTGTGGCAAAGGGAGAGAGTCAGAAAACGGAACTGTGAGAGGTGCCACATTTCCCTGACCATGAGGGGTCTTCTTCCCCAATACGTCCCTTCCCCCAGCAGCAGCCTTGACCTCAGAGGGCCCGGCTGTGTCCTCAGCAAGCTCTGCAGCCACAGACATGCTGCAGTCACATGCAGCAGCCACACTGCAGTGCGCGGCACCTCTGCCTGCCATGCTCCACTCTGTTGGAACTGAATCACCGCTTGGGGGTTGGGAACCTGTGTTGCTCCTTACAATACCCGGTGCTGCCTCTTTCCTGCAGGCAGAGCTCAGGGCTGTGCTCAGCGCCCTCTGCACAAGCTAGCAAGGTGAGAGGGGAATGCAGACCCCACCTTCGACCCTGGAAAGCTGAAACTTATCATTCGAGGGGTCATCACCTGTGTCCTCCCCAGTTCTTCATAGGGAGTCAGTAGCCCCACGCTGCCAGGCCTTAGTTTCTGTGCCCCTCCCCCAGAATGCCCTCTGCGGTTCTTTGTAACACAGTGTTGCAGGATCAGTGTTTGCATTTCCTTTAGTTTGGAAAGTCATTTTCCATCCATAAGCTTGTCTGATTCTCACAACAATCTTGAAGAACAGGGAGGCAGGCTCTTGGCATCCTCCCTTGGTGGGATTTGGCTCCAAGTCTGCTGGGTCGCAGCCAGGAGCCTGTTTACTACATCGGAAGACCCTCCATGAAATGTTTTGAACATCTGTTGAATACAATGGAGCTTCTCCCGCTCAAAGTGAGTACAGAAGTAAAAGCCTTTCAAGCAGAGTAGAGTTTGAGATGCAAACTCAGGTACTCACATATACACATGAACCCCAACACGTGGGTCCCACCAAGAAGGCGTTTGCGCTCTGCTGACACATGGGCTGCCTACCACCTCCCCTGTGCTGGCCCTTTGCCTTCAAGTCTGAGGGGCAGTACAGCCCACAGGTACAATGCCCGGCTGCTGTGCGTATTTGTGTACATTTTCAGACGATATGTGATGTGAATTAGAACAAGTTTAATGTATATGTAGTTTGGCACTTTTTTTTTTTTTGGAAACAGTCTCTCTTTGCCGCCCAGGCTGGAGTGCAGTGGCACAATCACAGCTCACTGAAATCTCTACTTCCCAGGCTTAGGTGATCCTCCCACCTCAGCCTCCCGAGTAGCTGGAACTGCAGACATGCAGCACCACACCCAGCTAATTTTTTTTTTTTTTTAGATGGAGTCTTGCTCTGTTGTCCAGGCTGGAGTGCAGTGGTGCAATCTC
>NW_012123265.1:630195-632896 GCF_000951035.1 Colobus angolensis palliatus | reverse complement strand
GACAGAAAAAAAAAAAAAAAAAAAAGAGGCAAATTACTTGCCCAGATTACATGACCTGTAAGGAGAAGCTAAACCAGTATTTGGACCCAGGTAGTCTGGCTCCAAAGGCTGTGCTTTTTACCACTGTGCTTTGCTGCTACCCAATAGATACTGTATTTCCAAAGAAAGAAAAATTCCCACAATCTCACCTCAACTCCTACCCAAGATTACCACTGACAAACTGGTGCAAAATCCCTCTAGATCTTTATTTTTTTTATTTTATTTTATTTTATTTTTTTTTTTTGAGACAGAGTCTTGCTCTGTCGCCCAGGCTGGAGTGCAGTGACGCGATCTCGGCTAACTGCAAGCTCCGCCTCCCAGGTTCCCGCCATTCTCCTGCCTCAGCCTCCGGAGTAGCTGGGACTACAGGCGCCCGCCACCTCGCCCGGCTAGTTTTTTGTATTTTTTTTTAGTAGAGACCGGGTTTCACTGTGTTAGCCAGGATGGTCTTGATCTCCTGACCTTGTGATCCGCCCGTCTCGGCCTCCCAAAGTGCTGGGATTACAAACTTGAGCCACCGCGCCCGGCCTAGATCTTTATTTATTACCATATTTTATTACCCCAAATAGTGTCCCACATCATTTTTTCTGAGTCATATACCTTGGAGACACTCATATCAGTACTCACAGATCTCTTCCTTTGTGATGATGGCATGGCTTCCATTGTTTGGGTAAACTGCAGCTCATGCATTTGTTTATTGATGGTTCCATTGACTTGTTTCTAACTTCCAGTGGTTTTTCAATGGTTCTCAAACATAACTTTGCATACTGAAATGTTACTATGCAATAGGTCTTAAAAGGTTGTAGTGCCAGATCAAAAGAGTGTAACCATTTCAAATGTTAGTACCAAATGTCCCCCTAAAAGTTTGTACACGTCTACATTCCCCCACCCTCGGCTGACTTTGCTTTAACACCCGTGAAATGCAAAAGCTCAGTCTCAAAGCAGTGTTGATACCATTCTCTAAATAATTCAGGACTAGGAAATCTTCAGGCCTGGAGTTTTCTGTGTACCAAAACCACCATCAGGGACACACTAATATGCTTTGCAAGTTACACCCACCAGCAGCCATGTCCCAGGTGCAAATACTAATTAGTGGCTTATAATTACTAGTTAGTGGCTTATAAGTACTCATCCGGGAGAGAAATCCTGAGCCCCTGCAGGTCTATTTAAAAGAGGTTTCTCATCTCTGAGACTCTGCCCTTAGTGTATAGGGTATGCCTTCTCATAGGGTTTGGAATGTCCCTAGAATAATGACTGTATTTCCCAAATCAGATTCAGGACATAAGGTCTGATGGCCCCTTAAAGTACTGGGTTCATCTGGAAAGTCTAGGTTGAATGGTTGTACCTCTGCATCACTGTATGTCAAGATCACGATTACAGTTAACACTCTACAGAGCTTATTATGCTCTTCTGTGCATGTGACACATATTAATCCCTTTAACCGTCACACTGGGCCTGTGAGATAGGTCTTACTGTGACCCTGTTCTACAGATCGGAAAACTGAGGCACACACGAGGCTAACTGCCTCAGATTACATAGCCAGTTAGAAGCAGCCAAACCAGTACTGGACCCAAGCAGTCTGGCTCCAAAGGCTGTGCTTTTTCCCACCGTGCTTGCTGCTACCTGATACATAGATACTATATTTCCAAACTGTTAAAATCTGCTCTTAGTGGAAGTGTGGATAAAGAAAGTGGTTCCCACGCGGTGGTCATGCCTGTAATCCCAGCACTTTAGGAGGCCAAGGCAGGTGGATCTCTTGAGATCTGGAGTTTAAGACCAGCCTGGCCAACATGGTGAACCCCATCTCTACTAAAAATGTAAAAATTAGCCAGGTGTGGTGGTGGGCACCTGTAGTCCCACCTACTCGGGAGGCTGAGGCAGGAGAATCACTTGAGCCCAGGAGGTGCAGGTTGCAGTGAGCCGAGATTGTGCCACCGCTCTCCAGCCTGGGTGACACAGCAAGACTGCGTCTCAAAAAAAAAAAAACAGTGATTCCCTGCTTGTTTAAATGAAACACCTACGTCAAGTTAAGCTTTAGCCCAAATAGCCTCAAAAGAGTGTCCTAGTACATTAAAACCCAAACTCAAGCCAGACACGGTGGTTTGTAATCCTAGCTACTCGGGAGGCCTTGGCAGAGGGATCATTTCAGCCCAGGAGTTTGAGGCCAGCCTGGGCAACACAGCAAACCCATCTCTGGGAAAACAACCACAGAAACAACCTCAGACACCAAAATTTGTTCTACCTCTTGTGTTTGACCTTGTAGTTTGCCCAGAAGCTGGAAGGAGGTGTATGAAAACTCCACAGCCCACCTGCTCCTGCACTTTGGCAGCTTTGGTAAATCGCTTATGGAAAAGCTTCTTTTGTAGGATGGCCAAGATAGTAAACATCCAAGACTGCCTTCCTGGGAGCAGAGGAAGCAGAAAGCCATGTGGCAAGTGTGCAACATAGAAAATGTAGCAAGTCTTCCCATGAATTCCAGCAATGTCTTTTTTGAAGGTTGTTGCTTTCCTATTCATTTCCTATAAGCAGGGCTTCAATTTTCAGATATCATTCTCAGAATAACGTTGTATCATTTTTGTTTGTTTGTTTTTTGTTTTGTTTTTTTGAGACAGGGTCTCACTCTGTCATTCAGGCTGGAGTGCAGTGGTGCAATCTCGGCTCA
>NW_012123265.1:618233-629675 GCF_000951035.1 Colobus angolensis palliatus | reverse complement strand
CTCAAACTCCCGATCTCAGGTGATCCACCCACTTTGGCTTCCCAAAGTGCTAGGATTACAGGCGTGAGCCACTGTGCCCGGCCTACAGTGTATCATTTCTAACAGTTATTCCTTACAAGAAGCTCAAAGCATAAATACATTAATAGCTCTATTCCCATACCATTCCTTGAGAGAGGAAAAAGAAGCTGGGTTAATGGCCCTCTTTGGAGAAGGGAAAAATAAGGTCCAGAGAAGTCAATTACTGCAAATAAAAAGTCAACCAGTTGGCCAGCCCCTAACTCCAGCACGGAGCTGCAGGAGGCTGAGGGCAGGAGCCTCAGCACCTGTGTGGTGCCGGAGTGACAGGAGCACCTCTGCTGGGGAACTAGGAAAGCTACTGGGCCTTGAAGTGGTTTATTAAATGATGTCAGATTTCATCTTTACTGTCTACCTTAAGAGCAAGAGCTAGCTCAGAAGAGCTCCTGGGTGGGGTTTTTCTAATATATCATCATACACACAGGTAGCCACCTGGCGCTGGGGAGAACAAAGCGGCCTGCTCTGTACTCCCAGAGTCTCCAGAGCCACCCCCAGCACACACACACACCTTTATTGGACCACACACCACCTTCAGAACTTCAAAACTTGGCGGCCATGTTAATCCTAGAGAAAGGCCAGCCTGAAAATAGGCTGTCTATGAAGAGAAGAGAATGGGAATGCTAATGTTTCAAAGACCTGAGATTTTTGCTGTTCCGAGATTTCAACGGACAGGCGCTAAGTTGTGGGTCTTTCTCTGTGGCCAAGACCAGGGCGGTGTGAGGGAGAGTCACAGGGACTCTGTTCCCCAAAAGAGAGCAGCTCAGACCCCTCACGAGTCTCTAGAGACTACCCTTCCCCATGTCTGGGTGAGGAGAACCCCACAGTGCAGAAGTTCTGTCCTTTAGAAAACAAAGTGAATCCAAGTTCTTTTGACAGCTCTGTCCTCCTACAGACAAGGGCTGGCTGGGTTTTTCCCAGTTCTCCTGGAAAGAAAGCAGACAGCAACTTAGCGAACGAAACAGTTGTTGAAATCCAATTCCAGGTGCATTGGAGAGACCTGGGGACTCATCTCATCCATCTGATCCTGTTCCTCTGTTTCTCCCTGGCTCTCCTTCCTAATTTCCAACTCAAATCCACATCCTTCCTTCTTTTATTTTGTTCCTTCTGGCTTGACAGCTCATTAGTCCATTGTTAACTTTTTTGTTTTTGTTTTTGAGGCAGTGTCTCACTCTGTCACCCAGGCTGGAGCGTAGTGACACAATCTTGGCTCACTGCAACCTCCGCCTCCCAGGTTCAAGGGATTCTTGTGCCTCAGCCTCCCGAGTAGCTGGGATTACAGGCGTGCATCACCACGCCTGGCTAATTTTTTTTGTATTTTTAGTAGAGACAGGGTTTCGCCATGTTGGCCAGGCTGGTCTCAAACTCCTGGCCTCAAGTGATCCACCAGCCTCAGTCCCTCAAAGTGCTGGGATTACAGGCGTGAGCCACTGCGCCCAGCTCATTGTTAAGTTTTTAAGGTCAGTAAATTAAACAGGTGCCAACACCGTGGCAGGCCTGGTGCTGGAGGAAAATGGACAGACACTCTTCTTATGTGCTCTAGAACTCACCGCCTCACTGGCTGGCTCTTGACTGGCCTCTCGGTGCCAGAAATGCACTTGTAAGTGTGAGCTGAGGAGAACCCTTGGGCTGTTTTCTCAACCCTGGATGCAGAATAGAATTGCCTGGGGAATTTTTTTTTTTTTTAATTCAAGCCTGTGGTCCACCCCCAGTGATTCTGATTAAATTGATCTGGGATGGGTTCCAGGCATTCGTGATTTTTAAAAAGCTCTGCAGTTTTCCAAAGCCTACTGTGCAACACCCTGCCAGACATGGGAATCACTACATTGGGTTATCTGATGAGAAAAGATATTTGGGGAGTGGGGGTCCTAGCCAAAAATAAATAAAGTTAACTGCTGCAAGTAGGACATATTTTGGCAGGGGGTCCCCTCCAACAAAGGCACTGATGGGAATGGTCCCTACCCTCAGCTCTGCTCTAGCTGCTTTTATAAAGGGTCTAACTGTGGACCTCCTGTGTGACAGTGACTAATGATGTCTTTCATCAAGAAAGAAGACATAAAGCAGAAGTGCCAGCACAATTAAGAATTGTGGGACCATGGCCAGGTACGGTGGCTCACGCCTGTAATCCCAGTACTTTGGAGGCTGAGGCAGGTGGATCACTTGAGGTCAGGAGTTTGAGACCAGTCTGGCCAATGTGGTGAAACCCCGTCTCTACTAAAAATATTTTTTAAAAATTAGCCAGGTGTGGTGGTGCACGCCTCTAGTCCCAGCTACTCAGGAGGCTGAGGCAGGAGAATTGCTTGAACCCGGGAGGCGGAGGTTGCAGTGAGCCAAGATCACACCATACATTCCAGTCTGGAAGACAGAGGGAGATTCTGTCTCAGAAAAAAGAATTGTGGGGCCAGGCTTGGCTCACACCTGTAATCCCAATACTATTTTTTTTTTTTTTTTTTTTTTTGGAGAGTTTCGCTCTTGTCACCCAGGTTAGAGTGCAGTAGCACCACCATCTCAGCTCACTGCAACCTCTGCCTCCCGGGTTCAAGTGATTCTCCTGCCTCAGTCTCCCAAGTAACTGAGACTACAGGCGAGTGCCACCATGCCCAGCTAATTTTTTAGTAGAGACGAGGTTTCACCGTGTTAGCCAGGATGGTCTCAATCTCCTGACCTCCTGATCCGCCCACCTCAGCCTCCCAAAGTGCTGGGATTACAGGTGTGAGCCACCACACCCAGCCTAATCCCAACACTTTAGGAGGCTGAGGTGGAAAGATCGCTTGATCCCAGGAGTTCGAGACCAGGCTGGGCAACATAGTGAAACCCCATCTCTACAAAAAATACAAAAATTAGCCAGGCATGGTGGCACGTGGTCCCCGGCTATTCAGGAGGCTGAGATGGGAGGATCACTTGAGCCCGAGAGGTTGAGGCTGCAGTGAGCCGTGATGGCACCACTGCACTCCAGCCTGAGCAACAGAGCAAGACTGAGGAAAAAAAAAAAGAATTGTAGTTGATGTTATTGTAACAAGAGCCAAACAAATTCGGAACAAGCTTACCTTAAGTGTAGACAGGGATTGTGTTCCGCCAGTCTGGGAAAGAGTGTACACTTGTGTGTCCATTTTGTGTCACATCACTGTACACGTGTGTGGTGCAGACACTTGCGTGGGAGTACGCTTACAATGCCAAAAGGAGAGAACCTCTCCCTGGGACTTCCCTGGGTGGGAGGACATTGCTGCTGACATCACCAGGCTTGGAAATCCTTTCTTCAGGGAAAAGACTCCTTCTAGGGGAATCCTAGAGCCGTATTTAGCATGTGCCTCCCCCTCTTGTCCAGGACCACTGTGGTCCTCGATGAGGAGGTCAGTGTGGGCTGCCCCAGCGGGGGTGTGCCAGCCGAGCCATGTGCCTTTTTATAATTCCCTCAAAGGTGCCAGAAGAGCTGGCACAGCTCTGCAGACTCCGCCTTTCTCTGCTAAATTCTCTCAAAGGAACAGTGGGAGGAATTTAAATAAAGGAAATCACTCCATTTTTGGCTACCACTAATTCTAAATCCTGGCCCTTCCACTTTATTTACTGCTTTCATTGTAAACTGAGGTTGTGAAAGCTTTTTCACATGAATCCATGTATGATAGAGACTGCACCCCACCCTGCCCCAGCTTATAAGGAAATCCTGTGAACTGAGAATTTATCTTTATTTTTTTTTACAACATGGGGTCTTTCTATGCTGTCCACGCTGGTCTCAAACTCCTGGACTCAAGCAATCCTCCCACTTCAGCCTCCTGAGTAGCTGGGACTATAGGCACATGGCACTGTGCCTGGCCTTAAAATACCTTTTTATTACAAAATTGTTTTACTTATTAATAGAAATTTGAGAGAAAAAAATCCATTGTTCTACCACTTGATTTTAATATCAAACCTATTAATATGTTATTAAACCTGAATTTTTTTTTTTTTAGTTTCACTCTTGTTGCCCAGGCTGGAGTGGTGCAGTGGCATAATCTCGGTTCACTACAACCTCCGCCTCCCAGGTTCAAGTGATTCTCCTGCCTCAGTCTCCCAAGTAGCTGGGATTACAGGCATGTACCACCATGCCCAGCTAATTTTATATTTTTAGTAGTGACATGGTTTCTCCCTGTTGGTCAGGCTGGTCTTGAACACATGCCTCAGGTGATCTGCCTGCCTCAGCCTCCCAAAATGGGATTACAGGTGTGAGCCACTGCGCCCAGCCTAAACCTGGTCTTAATGATCAGACCTGACCCTGATATTTGGGTGAACTCACCTGCCTTTAATTCATTTTTTTTTTTTTTTTTTTTTTTAGATGGTGTCTTGCTCTGTCGCCAGGTTGGAGTGGCAGTGGCGCGATCTTGGCTCACTGCAGCCTCTGCCTCCCGGGTTCAAATGATTCTCCTGCCTCAGCCTCCCGAGTAGTTGGGACTACAGGTGCATACCACCACGCCCAGCTAATTTTTGTATTTTTAGTAGAGGTGGGGTTTTACCATGTTGACCAGGATGATCTCAGTCTCCTGACCTTGTGACCCACCCACCTCAGCCTCCCAAAGTGCCGGGATTACAGGCGTGAGCCACTGTGCCTAGCCTAATTCATACGATTTTAAAGAAAACAACAACATAAATGTAGGTATGCATACATAACAATTGTGTCTCCTGTTCATTACTTAACACTGCATAGGTGTCTGGAGTATTCCTCCATTGTCCTCATGAACATATTTTTTAGTAGCTGCACCATATTCCACCAAAGATAGATAAGTGTTGAAAATTGCCTTCCGGGTTTTTTTTTTTTTCTACACTCTCCTAGAGGAGGGAGAGAAAAGAAAGATGGCTGGGAAGAGCTTCTGTTTAGGATTCCGAGAAAACCATCTCCAGGTCTGATTTGATATTCGGTTATCGCTCTAGTGTGCCCCTCCTAATCCTGACCTTCAAGCCAGCATAAAAGAACCTGGCCCCTTAGCAGGGGCTGACCGCTTTGCCTCCAGCAGAGCAGAGGCCCCTTAATTTGAAATGAAACGATTCTTCCATCAAAGGAGAGAGAGACTGGAGTTAAAATTGAACCATTCTAACGGCAGCACAGGAAAGTCCTTAAGCCTGCTTCTTCAAACATAGCACCTGGAAATGGTCCTGATTACAGAGTGCTTGTCAGTAAGAGGGGAAAGTTATGAAAGAATAACTTTGTTTGGTAGTAGCTGCCTTGCTGTAGTCAAGACACGCACTTGCCACTTTGAATTATGTATTAACTAGTATTGCAGCTGAAGCCGCCTTGAAGAGAAAGCCCTGTTTGGTCAGCTGGGGGAACATAACCTGCTACTATTCAGGAGCCATTTTCAGTTCACTCTCCTTAGCTTCAAGAGGTTTTCATGGTGGTCAGCCCAGGGAAAGTGGATGGGGATGAAACCTGGAGGGTTGGAGGCAGCCTGGGTAGCTTGGCTGCCATCCTCTATTCTGTTTTGCTTTGCTGGAAGTGATGGGCTGGATGCCAGGGAGGAGCAGTGAAGCGTGAGGGCAGAGGGTGAGGGGGCAGCCTGTAGAGCTTGGATGCCCCTCCTCCCACCTCCCCTGCTCAAAGCCACTCACTAGGGGACAGCAGAGCAGAACTGTGGGACGCTGGAGCACCTGGACCCTGGCAAGGCTGCTCTGCAGCTTCCAGCACCAGTGATGGCAGAGAGGTTACAGGTACAAGATATTTGAGCATTTCGTGAGTTTGGATTTGAAATTTCATTGAAAGGTGAAATCTTTGTGGAACTGTCAGCTTCAGTTACCTCCCAGCCGCCAAAGCTTTGAGAAAGGCCCCTTGAATTCTCTGCGCTGCTGAGTACTTTTCTCTTGGTTATGCCTCCCGTGTTGGAGGATTATTCCTGGCGTCCAAGGAACTCATTTAGAATTAGTCCTTGTCACTGCCTGTCCTCAAGTCCACCTCCAGAAGGCAGCACCCACACTTCTCATCGCGGCTTCTCCTCAGCCTTTTGTTCCATCTGCCTCCTAACAGATCTCCCATACCCCGTTCCTAGTCCTTACCCCAAAATGCTGCCAGCCCAACCTTCCCCAAACAGTACTTGCAATCTACTCCTATCTTGCTCAGACATGTTCAGTAATTCTCCATAACCTACTGGATACAATCCAAACTCCTTATTCGGTCACTGCAGGTCCTCCGCTCCGATCCTAACATCCTCCTCCTCACAGCAGCTAGAGGGTACCAGGCACTTCCTACACAACAGGCCCTGCTGGAAGCTCCTTTTTTTTTTTTTTCCGAGGCCAAGTCTTACTCTGTCACCCAGGCTGCAGTGCAGTGGTGCGATCTTGGCTCACTGCAGCCTCCGCCTCCCGGGTTCAAGGGATTCTCATGCCTCAGCCTCTTGAGTAACTGGGATTACAGGCATGTGCCACCACGCTTGGCTAATTTTTGTATTTCTAGTAGAGACGGGGTTTCACCATGTTCGTCAGGCTGGCGGAACTTCTTTAGTGTAGATTTCGTCTTCCACCCTGGCCTCTCTTGGCTGTCCTCTAAACACACGTCCCCCATTCTTACACCTGGCCTTGTACTTAAGCTATCCTTTCTACCTAAAATGTTCTTCCCTTTCTATATAGCAGCTCAGGTTCCCCATGAAACTCTGCCCAGCCTGTTTCAGCTTACAGAGACCTTTCCTGAAATCCTCAAACTCTTCACGTTGGACTCTCTCATCAATATTTAATTATAAACTATCTTGTACAGTTTATACTTACACTTTTTTTTTTTTTTTAAGACGGGATCTCATCCTGTCACCCAGACTGGAGTGCAGTGGCGCGATCTGGGCTCACTGCAGCCTCCGCCTCCCAGGTTCAAGCGATTCTCCTGCCTCAGCTTCCCAAGTAGCTGGGATTACAGGTGCACGCTGCCATGCCCAGCTAAGTTTTTGTATCTTCAGTGGAGACGGGGTTTCACCATGTGGGCCAGGCTGGTCTTAAACTCCTGACCTCGTGATCTACCTGCCTCGGCCTCCCAAAATGTTGGGATTACAGGCGTGAGCCACGGTGCCCGGCCTATACTTGTACTCTCAAGCACATTTGTCTTCAAAATGGGTAACGTTCTAGATGGCAGGGACCAGCCCGAGATCTCCAGGTGCCAAAGCACTGTTCTCTGCTCAGAGAAGGCCTTCAGCATTTGTTAAATGAGTGTTGTAAGTGCAGCGTGAATCTTCTACTACTGAGCCACATAGGAAGGCTTATCCTCTGGAACCTGTGGAAAAGCCAATTCAGCAACATCTGAATTCACGTTTTTAAGTGATTGGGTATGGAATTAGCCCTATTTCTAAATCCCCAGTGGTAAGCAGAGATAAACTCGAGCTTGATTGTAACAGCCCCTTAAATAAACCCCTCCCCACCTCCCCGTGAAGGGATGAATGCAAATAGGACACCACAAACTGGATGCTAATTACAGGCAAATCCTCCCTGGCATAGACTGCCACAAAGGTAAAGACTCTCTTATCTGCCTGGTAACACCAGGTCCTTGGCCCTGCAGATCAGAAAAAGAGAGAGTGCTCCCTAGGGTAGGCCATTTAGGGGGCAAAGCCAATTAATTGGTACGGGCAGGGTGTTTGTTGTCCTCATGAGGTTCTATCTGGACCCACTGTTGATTTAGGAGGTTTTAATGGACTCGTGGGGTGGTGCTGAAGCAGCCCCACCACCTGGAAAACTCCGTGGAGCTGGCGGCGTGAGAAGGGCAATAAGCCTTGGGACACAGTTGGAGTCTAAGAAACTAACTAGGCATGAGATGATCCTGGCCCAGCCCCAGGGAGATAAACTTGCACCCAGAGAAGTCATGTTGCTGCTGAGTGTGAGGACAGAAGGGATCCTTCCAAACTGGCTGCTCCATTCCTTGGGCTTCTAAACAGGTCACTTACAAGCAGCCAGTTGGCTGGATACGACTCAGACACATTATGTCTGGCGTGTGTGTGTGTGTGTTTCCTTCAACATTTGAATTACCAGTGCTTAAAAAAGTTAGGAGATTTCACATACAAAATCTGGATTTCTGGCTTCTCTTGACAACAGAGCACCTGGCCACATGGGGCCTGCCCTCCCCAGGGAGATGAGCCTCTAAGAGGAGCGTCTGCTCTCCACCAGGCTGATGCACTCATTTTTGCCCCTGCCCAGCCCCTGCTTATTTTCTCTGATGTTGCAGATTGCAAATCTAAGAAGGAGGAAGGATCAGAGATATCCTCGTCTGCAGCAACTCCAGGGGTCTGTGATGCCTCTGGATGTGGAGGAGGTAGCCCAGGGTTCCAGGGTTCATAATGTAAGACAGACAAGCCGTTTTTCTTTTTTTTTTTTTCTTTCTTTTTCTTTTTTTTTTCTTTTGAGACGGAGTTTCACTCTTGTTGCCTAGGCTAGAGTGCAGTGGCACGATCTCCGCTCACTGCAACCGTCGCTTCCTGGGTTCAAGTGATTCTTCTGCCTCAGCCTCCCGAGTAGCTGGGACTACAGGCACACACCACCACGCCCGGCTAATTTTTTGTATTTTTAGTAGAAACGGGGTTTGACCATGTTGGCCAGGCTGGTCTTGAACTCCCGAACTCAGGTGATCCACCTGCCTCAGCCTCCAAAAGTGCTGGGATTACAGGTGAGCCCCCACACCCAGCCAGGCGGTTTTCTTTTTCTTTTCTTTTTTTTTTTTTGAGACGGAGTCTCGCTCTGTCACCCGGGCTGGAGTGCTGTGGCTGGATCTCAGCTCACTGCAAGCTCCGCCTCCCGGGGTTCACGCCATTCTCCTGCCTCAGCCTCCCGGGTAGCTGGGACTACAGGCGCCGCTACCTCGCCCGGCTAGTTTTTTGTAGTTTTTAGTAGAGACAGGGTTTCACCGTGTTAGCCAGGATGGTCTCGATCTCCTGACCTCGTGATCCGCCCGTCTCGGCCTCCCAAAGTGCTGGGATTACAGGCTTGAGCCACCGCGCCCGGCCAGCCAGGCGGTTTTCTTTCATTCAAACACTGATCCTTGAACCTGCTGTCACTGAGTGCTCTAGACGGATGGCCATGTAGAACCCGTAGCATGGGCAAAGGATGCTGCTCTCTGGTTGAGTAACACTTACTGAGTGCTTACCCTCACACAATCTCTTCAAACTTCCTATTAGTCCACCTAGCAATCCCATCTCTGGGATGAAGACACTGGGGCTTACTGGCAGACTCTAAAGCCCTCCCCTCCACCAACCTAAGGCTTCTTCTCCATCTTTGTGTAAGTAGGAATGGCTCTGGTAGGGCCCCTCACACCATCTGAAGTTCAAAACTTGTAGCTGGGCTGGATAGCATGCCTATAGGACTAGGCCCTAGGGAGGCTGAGGCGGAAGGCCTGCTGGAGTCCAGGAGTTTGTTTTTGAGACAGGGTCTTGTTCTGTCACCCAGGCTGGAGTGCAGTAGTTCAGTCATAGCTCACTGCTGACTTAACCTCCTGCGCTCAAGCAATTCTCCTGCCTCAGCCTCCCTAGTAGCTGGGACTATAGGCACACTCCACCATGCCTGGCTGATGCATTTTTCTTTTCTTTTTCTTTTTTTTTTTGAGATGGAGTCTCACTCTGTTGCCCAGGCTAGAGTGCAGTGGCACAATCTTGGCCCACTGGAACCTCCGCCTCCTGGGTTCAAGCAATTCTTCTGGCTCAACCTTCCGAGTGGCTAGGACTACAGGCGTGTGCCACCACGCCTGGCTAATTTTGTATTTTTAGTAGAGATGGGGTTTCACCATATTAGCCAGGGTCTCGAACTCCTGACCTCATGATCGGCCTCCCAGAGTGTTGGGATTACAGGCATGAACCTGCACCCGGCCCTGGCTAATTTTTTAATTTTAATTTTTGTAAAGATGGGGGAAGTCTTGCTTTGTTGCCCAGGCTGGTCTTGAACTCCTGGCCTCAAGTGATCCTCCATCTTCAGCCTCCCAAAGTGCTGGGACTACAGGTGTGAGCCACTGTACCTGGCCAATAATGTAAGATGGGATTGTGTGGAGTAGGTGTGCCTGGGGTCTTTGCTTGCCTTTGGGGACTGAGGTGCCAGCTCTGTGGTCGAGACTGAGTGATGGTGGGCAGGCAAGTCCCTGAGCCCCTAAAACTTCAGAGAGGAGAAGTTTATAGACTGCAGCTCAGGTGCCTATAAATTTGTTGCAGCTTGGGAAGAAGTGATAGAAATTATATCAGGTGTATTTGGAAAACAGGTAATTTTTTTTTTTTTTTTTTTTTTTTGAGACGGAGTCTCGCTCGGCTGCCCAAGCTGGAGTGCAGTGGCGCGATTTCAGCTCACTGCAACCTCCGCCTCCGAGGTTCAAGCGGTTCTCCTGCCTCAGCCTCCCGAGTAGCTAGGATTACGGGCATGGGTCACCACGTCCGTAATGCCCAAAGTGCTGAGATTAAAGGCTTGAGCCACTGCGCCCGGCTACTCATTTTTAAAAAACTAGTTATTAATTATAGTTTCTCTTAAAGTTTTCCTGCGATGTAAAAACTCAGCGCCTTCAGCTGGCTCTAAACTTGTCTCTGCTAACAACTCCCCTCCCCTCCTCGATCTCACCCCACCCCAGCGCACCCCAACTCACTTCATCTCACTTTACCCAAGTCTAGTACCATCTTTTAGGGACCTGAAAACTACTGGCAATAAGGTCAGTTGGGAATTTAGGAGGTCATGGATGTCGGAAATAAAGGTGTGAAAAAGAAGAAGAGGAATTGTTTTGGCTTGAAGACACCGGAACCTCCAAGGTTCCTGCAAAACCATTTGCAGCTTTTGCAAACCGCCTTAAAGTCATCAGCGCCCCACTGCGGAATTCAAAGCTAAGCTGTCACAATTGTTAACACCTTCTTTGACCAGCCTTTTTACATTTGACAATTCTCTTCTGCGCCTCTTTCCTGCCAGCAGGAAGGTTCTGCTGCCTTGGTTTTAGGGAGCCCCCTAGACAGCGAACTGCCCCTTCGCGAGCAGAAGTCGGGGAAGAGTGCTCTCCGCTCGCCTTCCTTGCAGGGTGAGTAGGTTTTGCGGGTTAGAGAGCGGGGCGTGGGGGCGGGGAGGGAGAGTAACAATTTTGGAAGTCCCTGCGTGGTATCTGGAAAGTTAACGACGCTTCAGGTTCTAGGTTGAGTCCAATGACCGTCTCGCCTTGGCAGCTGGTCCCAGGGCGATTGCGGAGCCGCGCGGCCTTCGGCCCCACTCGCAGGACCCAGCTTCGGAGAGGGCGCAGGGGCTGCGAGTCTTGCGAGCCAGAGCCGCGTCCACCCGGGACCAGGCGTCCCATCCAAGCGCCGGCCCGTGGCGCTCCCTCGGACCGCGCGGGGTCGGGGGTGCGCCCTCGGGGGCCCTCCCACTCTGGTCAACTTTCCCGGCCCCAGGGCCGGGGGAGGCGCCTCTCCTGGCGGGCACGCGCGGGTA
>NW_012123265.1:614057-617933 GCF_000951035.1 Colobus angolensis palliatus | reverse complement strand
TTGGGGGCGGCGGCAGCCCCGGGCTTCCCGGCGGCCGTTCCCGCAGCCCCCTCCCCACTGACCCCTCCTCCCTTTCTTCCTGCATCCTCTCCTCCTCCAGCCTCGCCGCCTTCCTCCCCGGCGGCTCCTGTTTTGTGAATGAATTAGGAGGCGGACGCCGGTGCGGGGCTCCAGACTGGTTGGGGTACCCCTCCCCCGCACCTTCTACGACTGCCCGGGGGTTCGCACCTGTCTGGGCACCAAGGTACCAGGCGCCCAGGTTCCTGCGGGTCGACCAGGCCGCGGCAGCACGTGTCCGGGGGACTGGGCTCCTCTCCCCTGGCCGGCTTGGAGGGGTCCGGAGGGCGGCCGGGCACAAGAGGAGGAGCCCCGCTGGGCGCACAAGTTTCCATGCCGCCGCGTGTGGCCCTGCCGCGGGGCGCACCTGTCAGCGGGAGAGACGCTGCACACCAGCAGCCCCTCAAAGTTTCCGAGGCTGGATGGAGAAGCGTGCGTCCTTGACTGGGGGTTCCCCTTCCGTGGTCTTGGGAACCGGACTTGAGCGCGCCCCCAACCTTGTGCCCTTGAAAGCCGAGTGCGCGTTAGTTTGCCTGGGCTGGGCTCCCATGGATGAGCGAAGGGCATGAGGAGGAGGCTGTCCAGGCTGTAGGATCACCCCCCCAGCCTCTGCCGGCTTGGGGTGACACAGCCCCCCGCCCCAGGTCTGGGCAGGAGAACCTCGACCACAGCCTGCACCAGCGCCTGATTGCACGTGGGGTATCCGGTTGAGGGACATTTTAGGGACCTCTATTTGGGGTTGGGGGTAGTAATCTGGGTAATGCCTCTAATTCCTGCGGGGGAGGGGTCCCGCCCAGGGAAGAAGAGGGCCGGCGACACCGGGGCTGCGCCTTTGTCTACAGGCACACTTTGCCAAGGTAGCTGGGGTTCCGGGAAGAAGAGCAAGGCCTGGTCCGACAGGGAATCCTTGGGTTTTCCGTTCCTTCCCGGGTGGGTCGTGGGAAACCGGCACGTGGGTGTGGCCGGCGCCGCCTTTGCCAAGAGGCGAGGCTCGAGCGGGGATGAGAAGCGTGGCGAGTGCGTTCGCGGCCGCTTTGACCTGGTGGGCGCCGCCTCCGGCACTGCACCGAGGTGGGGCGCCAGCGCCCAGGTTGCCGGGCTGGCCTTGGCACCCCCTTCCCCTACCCAGAGCGCAGGCAGGCAGGGGGGACCCGCTGCGTCCCTTCAGCATGTAAGCTCCGGAGGGGAATGGGGGCGCTCCTGGGCTGCGGATGCAGGCTTGGGGACTCCTGGGCCGCAGGCGCGAGCAGTAGGGTGGGAACAGGGAGGGATGGGAGTCCTGTGAAGGAAGCACGCGGCGGGCTCCCCGGGACGGTGGGGCAGAGCGCCCGGAGGCCGCGGCTTCCCGGAGAGGCAAGGCTGCCAGCAGCTCTTTCCTGGCCAAGGCTGCTGGTGCCTGAGTCTCAGGTCGATTTAGGCAGTGACTGCGTGTTCTTCGCCCCTTCCATGTGAGAGGCGTCCCGACAGGAAAGTGTGTTTGTTTTGGGGGCCCCATTTTCTGAGACCTAGAGTTGGAGCAAGCTTGGAAGTGAGGCATCATTGCCTGTAGACCTCAGTGAACAGGGGGTTCTCTAGATCAGGCAGGTGGCAGACAGGAGATAGTGTGGGTCAGAATGGGAGGGCCGGCAGCCATCCTTGTCACCTCTTCTTTCCCCTCCCTCACATCCCCCTCCCCACCTGCTCTGGAGGAAACCAGTCAGCCTCGCCACTAGGGTAGCTCTTGGGGCCGGAAGTGTTTCCATTTTTGGGGAAATGACTTACCTGAGACATGAGGCAGGAATCCATTAGAACTCCCATTGTGCTATGGGGAGACCAAGTCTCAGAGAACTGGGGCAAGGTCAGGCAACCAGGAGGCAGACGTGCTGTCTTAAACCCAATTCTCTGGTGCCAAGTCCTGGGCTCTTCTTATAAAATACAGCTGTTTCCAACAGGGCAGATGTTAGGAGCCCCGACTTAGTTGCAGATGGAAAGTGGGCATTGTTTCCAGGAGTGGCTGGGCAGGGGACATGCACAGAGGCACAGAGACGCATGCTACACGGGCACTAGGACCAAGCGGATGGGATGCCCAGGCAGCCACTGTGGAGGCTGCTGCAGTGGTGGCTGCAGTTCCCTGTGCGCTCTTCAGCCCTGGGCTCTAGGAGGCTGTCTACTCCTCAGCTCGCATTTCCTGGTCTGCCTCTCCCCCTGCTTTCCCTTTCTTCCCTGCCTCTCAAGTAAAAGGTGAGAAAGTGGAGGACGGGGCAAGTTTCTCTGACCAATAACTGTCTTGAGAAAGGGAAGCTGCTGCTTTTTCCCCAATGCCCCTTTGTTTGCTGTTTCTTTTCCTCCTGCACTTTTTTCTGGGATCTTATTGGTGGCTGTGCTTTACTGGTGAATATCCCCTCCAGGAGTGGGTGCAGGGCAGGGGGAAGTTTTTAGGCCACTGGCTACCTCCCTGGCCTTCAGGTGCCCAGAGCTGCCTCAGGCTCACCCCCTTGAAGCTTTACCTCTTCAGCGCTTTGGGCCAGGTACAGCCCAGTTATGCCACCCACCAGCAGGTGTCACGTGACCCTCTGGGCCTTGGCTTGTCTATCCCAGTGCTACACGAAGGGCGTTGTATATGTCGCCCATTTAACACTCAAAGATGCCTTGAGGTTAGTCCTGCAACCCACATTTTACAGAGGACATGACTAAGGGGGCACAGAGAGCAAGTGGCAGAGCTGGGATCTGAACCCCAGTAGGCTGGCTTGAGTCTACCAAGTCTTACGCTCAGTAGGCGGTAACGGTGACGGTTTTGATTAGTGGGTCATGTCCACTAGTAACAGAGAATGCCCCTGCTCCCACGGACTGGAAATGCTGCCTCCTGCCTGACCCTCCATCTCCTGTCTTCTCTTGCCAGATGCCGGTGCAGCTGACGACAGCCCTGCGTGTGGTGGGCACCAGCCTGTTTGCCCTGGCCGTGCTGGGTGGCATCCTGGCCGCCTATGTGACAGGCTACCAGTTCATCCACACGGAAAAGCACTACCTGTCCTTCGGCCTGTACGGCGCCATCCTGGGCCTGCACCTGCTCATTCAGAGCCTGTTTGCCTTCCTGGAGCACCGGCGTATGCGGCGGGCCGGCCAGGCCCTGAAGCTGCCCTCCCGGCGGCGGGGCTCGGTGGCACTGTGCATTGCCGCATACCAGGAGGACCCTGACTACCTGCGCAAGTGCCTGCGCTCGGCCCAGCGCATCTCCTTCCCTGACCTCAAGGTGGTCATGGTGGTGGACGGCAACCGCCAGGAGGATGCCTACATGCTGGACATCTTCCATGAGGTGCTGGGTGGCACTGAGCAGGCCGGTTTCTTTGTGTGGCGCAGCAACTTCCATGAGGCGGGCGAGGGTGAGACGGAGACCAGCCTGCGGGAGGGCATGGACCGTGTGCGGGATGTGGTGCGGGCCAGCACCTTCTCGTGCATCATGCAGAAGTGGGGAGGCAAGCGCGAGGTCATGTACACGGCCTTCAAGGCCCTCGGCGATTCGGTGGACTACATTCAGGTAAGGGCGCCTCCCTAGAAGCGTGCGTACCTGGGGACGTGTCTGGACAGCCTGGCAAACTCTCTGCCAGGAATCTGAGGTCTGGTCTAGGTCCCTTGGGTTGTGCACACACCTCGTGCACTTAAAGGCAACAAGGCGGCTGGGCGCGGTGGCTCGTGGCTGTAATCCTAACACTTTGGGAGGCCGAGGCAGGCGGATCATGAGGTCAGGAGATTAAGAGCATCCTGGCTAACACAGTGAAACCCCATCTCTACTAAAAATACAAAAAATTAGCTGGGCGTGGTGGCGGGCACCTGTAGTCCCAG
>NW_012123265.1:601235-613447 GCF_000951035.1 Colobus angolensis palliatus | reverse complement strand
GGGTTTCTTCATATTGGCCAGGCTGGTCTTGAACTCCTGACCTTTCGATCTGCCTGCCTCGGCCTCCCAAAGTGCTGGGATTACCGGCGTGAGCCACCGCGCCTGGCCTTATTATTTTTTAAAGACAAAGGGTCTCACTATGTTGCCCAGGCTGGAGTGCAATGGCTGAAGGCATCATCAATATGCACTATAGCCTCGAAATCCTGGCTTTGGGCAGTCCTCCCACCTCATCCTCCCTAGTAGCCCTGACTACAGGCACATATGCCACTGTGCCCAACTCCATGTTAGCTCTTTTAATACTCATAACACTCCCAGGGAATAAGTACTATTATTCTCCACCCACAGAAGGTGAAAGTAAAGCATAGAGAAGCTAAGTAACTCGCTTCATGTCCCACGGCTAGTAGGGTGCAGAGCCGGGATTTGCGCCCAGGCTGTGCTGTCTCATGTCTGCTCTTACCCGTGATGTAGCACTGCTTCAGCAATGGCAATGTGGAGCTGAACCTCTTCATAAGAAAGCGTGGTGAAGAGCAAAAGAAACCATCCTCAAAAACTCAAAATATTCTAGTTATGGCCAAAAAGTCCCATTCCTCCTAGTGTCAAAGTCATGCCTGGGAGGTGAGATACACAGGTGTGAATGACCAGCTTCATTCTGTAGGAGCATCGGCAGGGCCGGGACCCTGACTAAACCCTACCCAGCTTCGGTCAAAGCAATCATTGACATAAGCCTGGAAACTGTACGAGGTTGGTATGGTTTCCATCTTCAAATTTAAAAACACTCAAGGGTTGAAAAGATAAAGTCCACATACTTCAGTACGAAGTAGAAACCCTAGGACCCTGGATTTCTAGGCCCGGATTTTTTTTTTTTTTTTTTTGGGGGGACACAGTTTCACTCTGTCGCCCAGGCTGGAGAGCAGTGGCATGATCTTGGCTCACTGCAACCTCCGCCTCCCAAGTTTAAGTGATTCTCCTGCCTCAGCCTCCCGAGTAGAGAAGCTGGGATTACAGGCGTGCACCACGACACCCAGCTACTTTTTGTACTTTTAGTAGAGACAGGGTTTCTCCATGTTGGTCAGGCTGGTCTTGAACTCCTGACCTCAGCTGACCAGTCTGCCTCAGCCTCCCAAAGTTCTGGGATTACAGGCATGAGCCACCGTGCCCGGCCTAAGCCAGGATTCTTGATGGCATCCACGCTGCCTCTCTTCCTGACTCTGTTCCCTGACCTTCTCCACGGCTGCCAGAGTAGGGTACTGCCCATCACTTCATCAGTGCTTGAAGGCACAGTGGCTGTCCTGCCAGCCCACCTGTGTACCAACTCAGTCGGCTGACAGCATTTGGAGTCCTCTAATACTATTTACGTTTTCTCTGGTGTACCCACCTGAAATTAGCTCACTCAG
The DNA here is from genome assembly GCF_000951035.1 of Colobus angolensis palliatus. Lineage (NCBI taxonomy): Eukaryota > Metazoa > Chordata > Mammalia > Primates > Cercopithecidae > Colobus > Colobus angolensis. The sequence goes on along the minus strand of NW_012123265.1, from coordinate 612,053 downwards.
ATTGCGGGTCTGGCTTTTTTGACAGTTGTCTCTGCGTGAGGGTTGATAAGTTTATCTTTTTCTGGCTTCCTAGGCCCAGGACCTCCCCAGTCATGGAGGGAGTGAGGAGAGCCTAGCAGGGTGTTTGACTGCAGTTCACTTGGGGTTGTGGGACCTTATGAAACTTTCCTGGAGACCCAAATGCTTAGGGAAGAGCCCTTGAGCCCTGGCACATGCTCAAGCCACAGGATCTAACCCGCACCCAACCCACCCCATCTCCCTTTCCTGGCCATCTGGGTTCCGGTGGATCAGCAAACAGGCTTATGCACCTGAGCTGTCTCTTTATGGCCGTAGGATCACTGCATAAGGTTGCCTTGGGCCAGAGCTAGTGAGTGCTTGCTGGATCTCAGCCTGTTTTCTAACCGCCTGCTGTGGAGGTCTCTCTCCCTCTGAGGCAGAACTCTGTCCCGGCCAGTGGGGAAACCCAGGCAGCACGAGAGCTCTTCTTCCCCTAACCTTGCTCAGTTAGAAAGACCTCCCTGGACTGAAGGAAGCAAAGCAGCATATAAAGAATGGGCTAGCGCAGGGGCAGGGAGGAGCAGTGAGACCAGCAGCAACAGCAGCAGCCCTGGGAGTCTTGGCCTGTAAGTGGAGGAGGCTCTGGGAGTCTGGCCTGAGGCTTCCTGGGCCCTTCCCAGGCACGGACCAGGATGTAAGGATGTGCCTGGTGGGGAGGTGGGAAGAAGCACATATGAGGGACTCAACCTGGTGCCAAGGCTGTTCTGATTCCCTCTTAGCCTTCTACTGCTTATCTGGCCACCTGTCCTCCAACATAGAGAAAGCTGGGTGTGGTTGTGGTGTCAAAGGCAGCCTCCTTTCCTGCAGGAATCTTACTCAGTAATTTTATTACAAGGATTTTAGGCTTCTGCAGAACAGGGTTTTGGTTTATCTATGGATTTCTTCATTGCTCTCCTAACAGTGACCACAGAGCGAATTAGGTCTGTAAACCAGTTCTTCTGGCCAATGCTTACTGGATTCTTTGTACCACTTCAGTAATTTTTTAGAAAACAGAAAAGGAGTCAGCCACTAGGGCAACTAGTGGCCTGGGTTCAACTCATATGGGACCACCTGTTAGAATCAGGCCATAAGCCTCCTAAGAGCTGGGCAGAGCTGGCCCTGGGGTCTGCCTGGAGGCAGCTGCTGCAGCTTCCATGCCTATTCAGAGCAGCTTCCAGGGGGAGCCCTCAGCCATACCGTGCCCTGGTCTGCGAGGCTCGGCCAAGGGAGTCTGTTGAGGGTGCAGAGGCCAGCAGCCTTGTTACTGGTCTCATGGAGGTGCCTTTAAGTAGGTAGTCTGGTAACCACCACTGGGCTGTGGGTTGTCCAAGGGGTCAGAGGCTGACATGGGGACCCCTGGGGTTAACTCTGGGGTCACTTAAGGCCATATGTAGCCTGTTAGTCCCGGGTTACCCTACTGTGCCTGCCATCTGATTTCAGTGACATGTTTCCCTTCTGCCGAAGGACCCCAGAGCAATCTTTTGCATCCAGTGCTAAGCACGTCTCCCTTTCCAGGCCTGGCACCTACCGTCTGCAGGGTTTCTCCCTCTCAGCCTAGTGGCTGTCAAGTCTGGCAGCTGAACACTTACTTTCATTTTACCTCTGGCACCTTCTGGTAGCGCAGATCTCTTAGCTAGAGGCTGGAAGTGAGTCACGTGAGAAGGGGTTATGTCTCTCAGGCAGTGAGCAGCCTGGCAGTGGGGTGGGAGGTGGGTGTGCAGGCCTGAGGTCAGAATGGGCTGACGGCGCACTCCCTCTGCAGGTGTGCGACTCTGACACTGTGCTGGATCCAGCCTGCACCATCGAGATGCTTCGAGTCCTGGAGGAGGATCCCCAAGTAGGGGGAGTCGGGGGAGATGTCCAAGTAAGATGAGACCAGGGCTATCTGGGGGAGGGTCTGGACTCTTTCCTAATCCAGCTGGGTGTGCCTCCTGGGAAATCTGGTGTCTTGACTGTCTAATATCTGGGGGGGGGAGGGTCTGGACTCTTTCCTAGTCCAGCTGGGTGTGCCTCCTGGGAAATGGGTACTTTCTAGTATTTGTGGGGAGGTTCTTTCCTGGCATTTTCACTGACACCAAAGGGCTCACCCCCCTCGCTGCCCAACCCCTTTCTTGCTCTTCGTCCACATGAGGGGAAGTCACTTAACAGGTATGCAGAAGAGTCTATACTGCAGGAGGGGCACAGTATTTTGAGGCCGTATATCCTAGAAGGTACTTCCTTTTTGGCTGGTGGTGCAGCAAGTAGCTCCCAAGTCAGAGCCTTGAGAAGCCCTTGCTCTTAGGGGATGGGCTGAAGAGCTCTGGTCAATACGGTAAGAATAAGGAGCCCAATCTGCCAGAGATACTGAAGCAGCCTCCCAGGTCCCCTAGTTACTTTCCAGCCACAGAAAGCTCACAACCGGTGGCTGTGGTGGTGTCTTGCATTCTTCCCAAGCCCCCTTCTCTACCACCACCACAGGCTGCCTCCTGAGACTGAAGGTGGCTTTGACTGCTAGAACCGCTTAGTGGGGAAAATCTCTGCAGATGAGATGACACAGTAGGGAGGTAGAGCTGGTGCTTGGGACAGTGATTGCGAGTGGTTAGCTCCTTTAAGCCTCAGGTTTCCCAGCTCCAAGGGAACCGATGGCCAGGTTTCTGAGCAGTGGGCCACAGAAGCCCTGGTAAGGAGGCCTCGTGGTCTCTGATGTCTGTCCTCCGGGCGTGTGTCCTTAGGTGAGGAGGCCCAGCATCTCTATTCCCTTGCAGATCCTCAACAAGTACGACTCGTGGATTTCCTTCCTGAGCAGCGTGCGGTACTGGATGGCCTTCAACGTGGAGAGGGCCTGCCAGTCCTACTTTGGCTGCGTGCAGTGTATTAGCGGCCCCTTGGGCATGTACCGCAACAGCCTCCTCCAGCAGTTCCTGGAGGACTGGTACCATCAGAAGTTCCTAGGCAGCAAGTGCAGCTTCGGGGATGACCGGCACCTCACCAACCGAGTTCTGAGCCTTGGCTACCGAACTAAGTATACTGCACGCTCCAAGTGCCTCACAGAGACCCCTACTAAGTACCTCCGGTGGCTCAACCAGCAAACCCGCTGGAGCAAGTCTTACTTCCGGGAGTGGCTCTACAACTCTCTGTGGTTCCATAAGCACCACCTCTGGATGACCTACGAGTCAGTGGTCACAGGTTTCTTCCCCTTCTTCCTCATCGCCACGGTCATACAGCTTTTCTACCGGGGCCGCATCTGGAACATTCTCCTCTTCCTGCTGACGGTGCAGCTGGTGGGCATTATCAAGGCCACCTATGCCTGCTTCCTTCGGGGCAATGCAGAGATGATCTTCATGTCCCTCTACTCCCTCCTCTATATGTCCAGCCTTCTGCCGGCCAAGATCTTTGCCATTGCTACCATCAACAAGTCTGGCTGGGGCACCTCTGGCCGAAAAACCATTGTGGTGAACTTCATCGGCCTCATTCCTGTGTCCATCTGGGTGGCAGTTCTCCTGGGAGGGCTGGCCTACACAGCTTATTGCCAGGACCTGTTCAGTGAGACGGAGCTAGCCTTCCTTGTCTCTGGGGCTATCCTGTACGGCTGCTACTGGGTGGCTCTCCTCATGCTGTATCTGGCCATCATTGCCCGGCGATGTGGGAAGAAGCCGGAGCAGTATAGCTTGGCTTTTGCTGAGGTGTGACATGGCCCCCAAGCAGAGCGGGTAAAGTGCAATGGGTGAGGGAGGGAAGGGAATGGAAAAGACGGGGTGGGAGGGAGGAGGGAGTGCTGTGTTTGAGTCTCTTAATGGTCCAAAGGACAAATCTAAAAGGCAAAGAATGGTGATGTAGTATGGCCTGGCAGCTCTGTTTAGAGGGGGCAACACTGATCCCCCTAGGTGCAGGGCTGCAGGGGATTCTGTGTTTTCAGATTGCCTGTCTGCTTGCATCTGCACATCCGAGCGCGAGATGGGGTTTCTGACAGCGACCTAAGGGCCCGGGAAGGGCCAGAATCTGCCAAGGCCCTTGTCCCAGGGTGGGGCCGATGGAACCCAAGGTAGAGGGAGCCAGCGGTCCGCTCTCCCCCTGGGCTCCAGAGGGCACTCAGAAGTGCGCTAAACCAAGTAAGTCCCATTCAGTGGCAACTTGTGATAGGTACCTGAGTGATGGCCACCTGTGGAAAGAGGTTCTCCCAGCTCATCTGAACACAACCAGAGGTGGCAGGAGAATTTCTACTGAGCGAGCTGGGCCGGTTAGTGTATGTCACCCCCACCCCACCCCTAAGTAGTCATCAATGCAATAAGATTGCGCCTGAGATACAAGGCCCAGAAGCCTGATCTTTGGGCATCAGAAAACAGGGTCCAGGAATGGTGCTTTATGTGAGATACCCCACTCCACATCAACATTCCAGGGATGAGCCAAACCAGCAGGGAGTTAGCACTGAACTGCTTTTAAAAGTGTACATTAAAAAGGAAAGTGCCAGGAGGAACAGAGAGATTGTGGTGGGGCTAAAGGAGGCCATAAGCTATACAGAGGCCTTGGGTGTTCCACCTGGAAATTGCTCAGACGTCTAGATGGGTTCTTAGCTTGTCTGTGATCTCTGCTGGGGAGATAAAAAGATTAAGCCCCAACATGTTCAGAAAAGAAGTGAAGTTTTGGGTATTTTAACCTATATACTCCTGAATTCCTCTCAAATTCAGCTCTGATCTGAGGCTAAGACACACTCCTCACTTCACTTTTTTCAAAGGCATATTTTTTGAGGTAACACTGCAGTCACCTACCCTCATCATCATGGGTAAGTTTTTCAAGGTGGCAATTGGGGCGGAGCCTGGGCTCTTATAGAACCCTCAGCAGGAGGCAAGCGTGTTCTCAGCACATATGGGAACTATGAGGAGCCTCTGATCAAATTGGCTACAATCTTGGAGCTGCTTGGACAGATTCCTTGGCAGCCGGGTTAGCATGTGTGACTTTCAGGCTACTGTTCTTGACAATCATCTCTAATGGAAAGCTTTTCGGTGTTCCCAAAGTGAACTTGCAAATCCAAAATGGTTATCTTTGAGAACATCCATTCTCCTCAGTGGCTTCTCCAGGCAGTTCTTACAGCCCAGTTGTGACAGTCACTGCATTTGCTTGCTTCTTTCCAGAAACCAAACTAGGAGATGAAACTGGTTCCTACATCCTAAGGTTGCTTTCTCTCTCATGCCTCCTGAGGCTGTTTTTGGCTGTTTTCCCTCTGCTGCTTTTGGGGAATGAGGGAAGCCATTTTCCAGTGACTTGCAATCCAGGCTGTTCTCGGTGTTGGAGTTTAAACCTGGGATCCTGACTAAGCCTTTGACTTAGGGGTTGCTGGCTTGCCCTCCAAATGTCCTTTCTCAGAGGCCAGCTAACCCGTGCAGAACCAGCACGGAGGTGGACAGCAGACGAGAGGGCGAGCCTCAAGTGTACCCAGGTGCTTCCTACAAAGACACAAGGTGTGCTCTGAGCCACAGATGGGCAAACCGTGGTGCTTTCCTTCATCTCCTATGAACTCAAGGGTTTCCAGGTGTAGCTAACAGTTGCCACATCACACAGACCTCGAGTTTCTGGTAAGACTGCTGGTTGACATCAGACTCAACCCATGAAGGCTGGAAGGCAGCAGGCATTTGCTAAGGCAGCTGATCCAGGCAATCGTTCTGCTGGCCAAGAAGTAAACTATTTTGAGCATTAGAATGGAGGAAATCCGGTCAGCCAAGTGCAGAGTTCAGACTTCGCTAAGGGCTTGTTTTTCTTCAGCATTTACTTGAAGATTAATGTAGGATGTCAGGCTCTCCTGGCTGTCCTACCATCAGCTCTGCCTTGCACTGTGGTCATCAACTTTCCTCAAATCAAAAATAGGCAGGTACAGGTAGTGGGCTCACAACGTTTGACCTCGACTGGTTTTTCTAAGTTATTTTGTACATTTTTCAGCAGCAAAACCAAACTGGGTCTTCAGCTTTATCCCCGTTTCTTGCAAGGGAAGAGCCTTTATACAATTGGACGCATTTTGGTTTTTCCTCATTGAGAATTCTAATCCTCTTTTGTATTGTTTCTACAATAATTTGTAAACATATTTATTTTTACTTTTTTTTTTTAATTTTCAGGTCAGGTTTTTTATACTGCACTTATTTGTCAAAATAAAGATTCTCACATATGCTGGTTATCTCGGAACTACTACTTCTTTGTACTTAATGAAAGCTAGCTCTTTATTCCAGTTCCCAAAGAGGGACTTAAAATACAAAGTTTAGTCAGGTATGACTCAAGACCTGGACAATGTCCATCCTGGTAACTACACCCATGGGGGCTTAACTTTTAGTGTAGAGAGAGGGTCTTTGGTGAAATAACTGGCAGATGAAGGGGCCCCTGCTAAGGCTAAAAAACCAAAGCTTGCTTCCTCTTGAAGCATAAGCATTTTAACCAACATGATGTAAGAAAGACTGGAGCCAAGCTGAAACAATGAAAAGCAAACTTCCTTCCCTAAGAAACAGGTAACAAAACACAGTGACACTAGCAGCCCTCTCATCCCATTTATTAAAGAAACAGTAAGAAAAGATACAATGCAGGAAAACCACCATCCTTGCACACCAGGCTGAACAAAGCACAGTGATTTCTTCCCTTCATCCCCCACCCCCACCCCCACCCATTCCCATATTCCCATCCACATCAGTTTAAACTTTGAGGTTCTTTGATTGGGAGTACCAGTGAAGAGGGCGTTGGATGAGTAGAGGGGCCTTAAATCTGGCCACCTCTAAGTCCCAGGAGAAGGGAGCTGCAGGCCCAGTCAGTCAAGCAGAAACTGCATTCAGTAGGTCTTTGAAGTGGTTGTCCATCTCCCTGTTCTGTGTTCAAGCCCCCAGCGAAAGGTATGGCAGTAGAGGATGACCAGGTCCAAGCTGCCCAGGTCAGAGCTACGGAAGCATGGTCCGTTCACCAACGCCACGTTTCTAGAGAGCAGTGAGCTGATTCTCCAATGGTGAGCAGGGGACTACATGTGAACTGGGACCTGCAGGCCAATGTATCCCTGAGGAAAAGTCCACAAGAACAATTCAAGAAACTGGTAAGAAACAATGGGCAGAAAGCTGTGGGACGAAAGCACAGCAGGCTTCTGGGAGGCTGGAGATCCTTTCTCTCAAGGCCAGGATTATTCCCACCTGCCACAGTTCACATGCCACAAATAACATCTCACCTTCAGTCAAGAAAAACGCAGAGGAAAAAGATGGCTCACTTGAACTTGAGCCCCAGCTATGTTCTTCAGACTGTAGCTCCACAACTACCCTTTTACCTAAGACAGCCCCTGCCGAGAACCACAGTGCCTAGAAACCAAGGTGGTCCTGGAGGGAAAACGGTGTTTAAGGGGGTAACATTCCATTTGGGTACATTGTAGCCATTGGACCCCCTGGTCTGGGGAAAGCAGCTGGGTTTGTGCCAGGGAGGCTCCCCACTCTAGGAAATGGGACGAAACTCTTGCCTGCAGGGCCATTCATCCTTGGAAAGGAAGCTGGGTTGAGACCGAGGGTCCCAGTTGGCCTTGCGAAAGGAGCCGGGTTGATACCCACAGGGCCAACTGGAGAAGGGCCCAGATGCCCGGCAGCTGGCCTGGGGAAAGTAACTTGACCAGGGCCTAATGGGCCAGTAGACCTTGGGAGGGTAGTTGGACTTGGACCCTGCAGGCCAGCGGCCCTTGGGAAATTAGCTGGGTTGGGGCCAAGTGGCCCAGAGGCTCTTGGGAAAATGGTTGGATTTGAGCCCTGGAGGCCAGCAGACCTTTGGAAGGTAGCTGGGTTTGATGCCAATGTGCCAGAAGACTGAGAAAAGGCAGATGAACCTGCTCCCCTGGGAAAAGAATTGGCATTTACCCCCATGGGGCCACCCGGCCTTGAGAAATGAGCTGAATTAGGGCCTATGGGGCCAGGAGCCCTTGACATGGGAGATGGATTTGGCCCTGGAAGGCCAATTCCCCGAGAGCCAGGACCCGAGTTTGGGCCCATGGGCCCAGGTACTCTTGCCATGGAGGATGGGCTTGTGCCCATGTTTCCAGAAGCCTGTGAGAAAGAAGCTGAATTTGCTCCTAAAAGACCGGCTGCTCTTAGAATGGGGGCAAGATCGAGGCCTTGAGGTCCAGCCATTCTTAAGTTAAGACCAGATCCTGTGCCCAAGAGGCCACCTGCTCTGGCATCTAGATTAGGGCCCGGGCCCAGGCCACTTGGTCTTGGGTTGGGCCCAAGGCCTGGGCCTGGAAACACACTTGACCTGGGGGCAGGGTTTGTCCCTAAAAAGCCTGATCTCAGATTGGGGTTTGGTCCTGGGCCCAGGCCAACTGGCCTAGGATTGGGAGGACCATTCCCAGAGGTCAACAGAACACCTGCTCTCAGGTTAGGTCCAGATCCAGGGCCTATGGGACCACCAGTTCTGGGGTCAGGACCTGCTCCTAGGAGACCACCTGCTCTTGGGTTGGACATAGGACCTGGTCCTGGGAGACCCCCTAACCTGGGGTTAGACAGAGGCCCTGGGCCTGGCAGAGCCCCTGTCCTAGGGTTTAGGGTGGGGCCTGGGCCTGGCCCCAAGAGGCCACCAGGCCTTGGGAAAGAAACTGCACCTGTGCCAGTGGGATTCATCCCTCTTGGAAAAGCAGCCATACTTGGGTCACGAGCACCAGCTGGGAAAGGTGCTGGATTTGAAGCCAATGAGCCTGATGAAGCTGGAAAAGGAGATGGGTTCCTTGGAAATGGGGCCAGATTTCCACCAAGAGAACCAGCCGCCATAAGGAAGGGATCCGAGTTCACACCCAGTGGGTGGCCTGCGTTGAGAACAGGAGCCCCCTGTGGTCCCAGGGAACCGTCGAGCCGTCCTCGAGGTGGCAGCGGAGCACGAGTCCAAGGAGTTGGCCGCTCTCTAGGGAAAATCCGAGGTTCTTTCATACTTTCTTGGGGACGTTGGTGATAATGGGCTTGGGGCGGGTTTTGAAAAGGATCTTGTCTTTGATGAGTGCTGTCACCAGGTACCGGGTGCCAGTCTCGCGGCCAAGCTCATCACAGTACTGATCCCCAGGAGTGTGTTTGACAAGGACTGCGAAAGGTTTCTCCAAGTGGATGATTTTCCCATACAGGATGTGATGGCCCACGATCAGCACAGGGGTTCCCTTCGGCAGAACAAAAACGAGATTCCTGAGGTTCGGGGCAAGGCCATGACACTCAGGCGCCTCCTAAAGCTGCTTCTGGCAGGCTCTGCTGGCACCTCCACTCCCTGATTTGGCTCTGCCATCGTGGAGCAGCCACACTGGACCACCCACCCATGTGCCATTTTTACTTTCTAGCCCCACATAAGATAATTTCCACTTTCAGAAATGTGAGCTTTCCAGATTCCCCAAAATTAAATTTCCCTGCTACTGCAGAGGTAGGGGGAGAACAAGCAGAGAGCATCGCAGATTAGCTAGACCTTGAATAACAAACCTGAGGCAGTCCTCACTCTGGGTCCTGGGAGCACCACCTTGGTGTAGCTTGCTTTCCTGAGGCATTAGGCAGGGAAAGAAAAGCCCCCTCACCTCAGTGGTGTAATGTAGGTCTCCCAGGAGGTTTCCAGCTAATCCAGTGCTGTAGCGAGCCTCGATCTCCCCCTGTAGCTCCATCAGCACCCATTCTGCCAGGCCTCCAGCCCTCGCACTGCAAGCAAAGGGCTGGCGGTTACAATATTTTTGAGGGGTGAAGGATAAATAGTGTCCTCACACCACCATTCGAGGCCCAAAGGACCTCTTCGTTGGGTCAAGTTCTTGGGAAACTGGGCAGTGCTAGGCACAGAACTAGAGATCAGAAGGCAAGGATTTGTGCAAGATGCACCTAAGGACCCTGATTCTTCCAGACACATGCCACACCTCTATAGCCCTCATCATTTCAAGCCAAATTTTAAAATCTCAAAATGTACTCACCTGGAAACAACAATTTGTACCATGAGCCTTCTGTCTTTAAAAAAGCAAGTGAAAACAAGCTGTAGAGAAAAAAGAAAAAGAGATTTAGCGTAACAATAATGACAACTAATGCAACCTCCACCTCCTCGGTTCAACAGATTCTCCTGCCTCAGCCTCCTGAGTAGCTGGGAATACAGGCACCTGCCACTATGGCCAGCTAAATTTTTGTATTTTTAGTAGAGATGAGGTTTCACCATGTTGGCCAGGCTGGTCTCGAACTCCTGACCTCGTGATTCACCCGCCTCGGCCTCCCAAAGTGCTGGGATTACAGGCGTCAGCCACCGTGCCTGGCCAACAACTAATATTTATTACTTACTGTGTGCTAAGTACTTTTCTAAGTGCTTTAGACACATTTTATCTTGTTCCTCTATCAATGCCGTAAGTGGGAAGTGTTCTTTTACCAATATCGTACACATGAGATAAGGTTGCTTAAGATCACCAATGGTTAACTGTATGTGCAAAACTAATCAAGATCACATAGCTACTAAGGCAATGATGATATGAACCTAACACATAACACTGCAAAGACCATACTCTTTTTGCTCACTATGCTAACGTGCCTTTCTCAAGGATTTTTTTTTTCTTCTTTTTTTGAGACCAAGTCTTGCTTTGTCACCAGATCTGAAGTGCAGTGGCGCAATCTCGGCTAACTGCAACCTCTGCTTCCCGGATTCAAGCATTCCTCCTGCCTCAGCCTCCCGAGTATCTGGGATTACAGGCGCCCACCACCACACCCAGCTAATTTTCTTTTTTTTTGAGAGGGAGTCTCACTCTGTCACCCAGGCTGGAGTGCAGTGGCATGATCTCAGGTCACTGCAACCTCCACCTCCCGGGTTCAAGCG
>NW_012123265.1:594454-600947 GCF_000951035.1 Colobus angolensis palliatus | reverse complement strand
TTGATCTCCTGACTGCATGATCCGCCCACTTTGGCCTCTTAAAGTGGTGGGATTATAGGCTTGAGCCACCGCGCCGACCTTTTTTTTTCTTCTTTTGAGACAGGGTCTCACTCTGTTGCTCAGGATGGAGTGCAGTGGCAAGATCACAGCTCACTGAAGCCTTTACTTCCTAGGCTTAAGTGATCCTCCTACCTCAGCTTCTCAAAGTGTTCGGATTACAGGTGTGAGCCACTGTACCCAGCCTAGGGTAGTCTATTTCCTACTCTGCATGTTTCTTTAAAAAGCCTATGGAGTTTCTTAAGACTTTACTTTTTTCTTTGGTGATGATACAAGCTTCAAGTCTACCTCCTTGGTTTTCAAGGTTCAAGGGGTCTCCCTTTAAAAATAAAGCCAAGGGGGGCCGGGCGCAGTGGCTCAAGCCTGTAATCCCAGCACTCTGGGAGGCCAAGACGGGTGTCACGAGGTCAGGAGATCGAGACCATCCTGGCTAACACGGTGAAACCCCGTCTCTACTAAAAAATACAAAAAACTAGCTGGGCGAGGTGGCAGGCGCCTGTAGTCCCAGCTACTCAGGAGGCTGAGGCAGGAGAATGGCGTGAACCCGGGAGGCAGTGAGCTGAGATCCGGCCACTGCACTCCAGCCTGGGCCACAGAGCGAGACTCCGTCTCAAAAAAAAAAATAAATAAAAATAAAAATAAAAAATAAAGCCAAGGGGGCCAAGCGCGGTGTCTCAGGCCTGTAATCCCAGCACTTTGGAAGGCTGAGGCGGTTGGGTCACTTGATGTCAGGAGTTTGAGACCAGTCTGGCCGACACGGTGAAACCCTGTCTCTACCAAAAACACAAAAATCAGCTGGGTGTGGTGGCAGGTGCCCATAATCGCAGCTATTTGGCAGGCTGAGGTAAAAGAATCGCTTGAACTCTGGAAGGCAAAGGTTACAGTGAGCCACGATTGCTCCACTGCACTCTACCCTGGGCAACAGAGTGAGACTGTCTCAAAAAATAAATAAATAAAGCCAAGGGAACTGAAAAAGTCCTCCAAACATCTTTAGTGAATGGTAGGCTGACTTCTGATGTGATTCTTATCAAAAGCTTTGACCATCTTTCACTTAGATATGAAAATATCCTGATACTTAGATAACAAGACTTTGGCTGGGAGCAGTAGCTCATGCCTGCAATCCCAGCACTTTGGGAGGCTGAGGTGAGTGGATCACCTGAGAACAGGAGTTTCAGACCAGCCTGGTCAACATGGTAAAATCCCGTCTCTACCAAAAACACAAAAAATTAGCTGGGTGTGGTGGCGCATGCCTGCAGTACCAGCTACTTGGGAGGCTGAGGCATGAGAATCACTAGGACCTGGGAGATGGAGGTTGCAGTGAGCTGAGATCACACCACTGCACTCCAGCCTGGGCAAGAGAGCAAGACTGTCTCAAAGAAAAAAAAATCTATGCTTTCATTATATACAACAGCAGCACCACCTGGTGGCAAATTTGGAGTACTTTTACAAGAACTGGACATTTTTGCCTAAAGACAACTGGCTTCACTTTCTGTGAAGGATAGATTCATCGGGGGTTGATGGGAGAAGGGACAAAACTACAGCTTCTGGCTAAGTACTGTCAACGTATATATGGAGTTTAGTGGAAGGTTATTAGTTCAATGTTTACGAACTGTAGTATGGAAAGTTAATAGGTATTAAAATCGTGCTCAAGCTTAGCAAACACCCAATTAAAATGTTAAGCAGATTTTTTTTTTTTTTTTTTTGAGATGGAGTCTCACTCTGTCGCCCAGGCTACAGTGCAGTGGCATGATCTCGGCTCACCGCAACCTCCACCTTCTAGGTTCAAGTGATTCTCCTGCCTCAGCCTCCTGAGTACCTGGGATTACACGCACGCGCCACCATGCCGGGCTAATTTCTGTATTTTTAGTAAAGACGGGGTTTTGCCATGTCGGCCAGGCTGGTCTCGAACTTCTGACCTGAGGTGATCCAGCCACCTCAGCCTCCCAAAGTACTGGGATCGCAGGAGCAAGCCACCATGCCCAGCGGATTTCTTTAAGAGACAGGGTCTTACTATGTTGCCCAGGTTGGTTCCAAACTCCTAAGCTCCAGGGATCCTCCCACCTCAGCCTCCCAAAGTGGTGGGATTACAGGCGTGAGACACTATGCAAGCTTGAGATTTCTTTATTAGTATGTTAATCTTCCTTTTGGATCTCCAGCCTTATAGTATGACTCTATTCCTAGAGCACCAAACACTGTGGCAACATGAAATTGGTCAACTCACTAGACTTTTTTTGAGATGAAGTTTCACTCCTGTTGCCCAGGCTGGAGTGCAATGGCACAATCTCAGCTCACCACCACCTCCACCTCCTGGGTTCAAGCAATTTTCATGCCTCAGCCTCCCGAGCAGCTGGGATTATAGGCATGTGCCACCATGCCTGGCTAATTTTGTATTTTTAATAGAGACGGGGTTACTCCATGATGGTCAGGCTGGTCTCAAACTCCCGACCTCAGGTGATCCATCCGCCTTGCCCTCCAAAAGTGCTGGGATTACAGGTGTGAGCTACTGCACCCGGCCAACTCACTAGACTTTTTAAATTCAAATATAAGTAGCAGCTAACATGTTTGGAATTTTTACTGCGCATATATATTGGTGGTTTCTCATTCAACCATGATGACAAGTCTATGATATAGGTATTTATTCCTATTTTGCAGATGAGGCTACTGAGGCATACACAGATTAAGTCACTTGCTTATATGTTGGACACACACAGCTGCTATGTGATAGAGTAGAAATCTAGGCCATCTGACTATCTACACTCATAATCACTACACAATTCTGCCTTCCCAAAGGAAAAAAAAGTATTAATGAGAACGAAAAGGAATCAAGGCATCAGGCAGGCATCAAGTACATGCAAGAGCTGGTCAGGGCAATATAGATTCAGGAGAGCATCCCTGAATTGAGTCAGACCTTCTGCACCAGCACAGGTTGTGGGACCACTGGAAAAGGGGTAATACACAAGCTCAGAACCCAAACATTCCAAAAGAGGCCCCACCACTACTGTCAACAGAACTAAAAGCACTTTAAAAATCCTTTTATAAGGTTTCTTGAAGAAGGATAACAGTTTAAAATCTAAGGCCTAAATTCAGCTCTCCTGCCTGTAAGTGTGGAGCTCTTTATTGTGTGGTCAAGAACAAGTCACTTTATGACTGTGACACCTAGATTATGTCCTATTAAATTACTGCAAAGACCAAATACAACACATGCTAAGGTGCTTTAAAGACTCCAAGTTCTATTGAGATGAGCTGTTTTTCTAAGACAGTGAGATAAGAAAATCAGCCTTTTGATCCATAATTTTGACTATAACTTAAGGAATGGTATATTTTAGCCACGAATCAAAGAAGGCTCAATAATGCAGACAGACAGAGAAGGGTTCTTGCAAATGTGCTTTTGATGATGATGGAGTATATTTTCCTGGATGGGTACAAGTGACAGTAAAATACAGGTGGTTTTAGAAAAGCGATAAGGTACACAGGTACACGGTATGTTCCAGGAAGATCAAGGTGGGGAAGGAGACAGAGCCTACTTCCTGACAACCAAAATCAATCGTCAAGCACTGTGACCATGTGCTTGAGAAAAATGCAGAAATATTTTCAGTGCATTCTCCATTTCCTGGACAGTCTCCTGTTAGAAGAGGAATTCACAACGGAGTGGAAAACCACTGTTGCTGGGATGGCACAGCTGTTACTTGCATACCAATCCTCTGTGCCTCAATAAGACTGCACACCTTTATACACTGATGTAGGAGGCTCTGCCTGTGTACTTCTATGGCATTACCAGACATCTAGCAATGCTCCTGCAAATAGTTCTGTGGCCCATAGACCTCAGCATCTTAGCGCCATACTCAGTCAGGCTGGTAAAAACTTGTCTTATCCTAGAACTATTGGGATGCTGCAGATGTATGTAGAAATGAAGTTCGAGCCCAGCTTCTAAGAGTTCACAAGAACTCATGGACTGCTCTGGCCACAGTTAGGTAATTTATACGCACATGGGTGTATTTACTAGTCAGGAATGTAGAGGAGGGCATCCTTTAATGAATTTTAAAATTCTACTTTAGCACCTTAAAATATCCTGTAACACCTGAATTCCATGATTTCTTGCTCCTTGAGATTCTACTCTACGCAACTGTTTGTAGGGCTCAGTACGTAGGGATACCCGAGTACTTCCCTGAGCACACACCTGATGGAGGTGGCAAGGAGCATGTACTTCATTCAGTGTGGAATTGATTAAATAGCATGAGGCTGAGCGCGGTGGCTCATGCCTATGATCCCAGCACTTTGGGAGGCCGAAGCGGGCGGATCACTGGAGGTCAGGAATTTGAGGCCAACATGGTGAAACCCCATCTCTACTAAAAATATAAAAATCAGCCAGGCGTGGTGGCGGGCGCCTGTAGTCCCAGCTACTCGGGAGGCTGAGACAGGAAAATTGCTTGAACCCGGGAGGCGCAGGTTGCATTGAGCGGAGATCACGCCACTGCACTCCAGCCTGGGCAACAAAGAGCGAAACTCCGTCTCAAAAAAAAAAAAAAAAAGGCATATGAGAACATGCAACCCAATGTGTCCCCATCCCCTTGAGAGTAGAGAGTAGGAAAAAGAGGTAGGGAAGAAGTATAATACAAATAAATCCCTATTAGAAATAACAAGCATAACAATGGAAATTCTGTTTAAGACGACTATGTCTAAGTCTTCAGTCTCAATTCATTCCAGCAACACTGAAACAACTAGAGCAATTTCTAGTTCTTTGTTCTAAGCTGTGGCTTATTTAGAAATTGCAGCTCTATCAAGAGCATTTGAAGGTACAGTTTGATGAATACACTATACATGATGTCAAGAAACTAAAAGGGAGTCAGTGGAAGAGCTCTCCCAGCAACTTTTTTTTTTTTGGTGAGACGGAGTCTCCCTCTGCTGCCCAGGTTGGAGTGCGGTTGCTCGATCTCAGCTCATTGCAACCTCTGCCTCCCAGGTTCAAGTGATTCTCCTGCCTCAGCCTCCCAAGTAACTGGGACTACAGGTGCCCGCCACCACACCCAGTTTATTTTTATATTTTTAGTAGAGATAGGGTTTTACCATGTTGGCCAGGCTGGTCTCGAACTCCTGACCTCAAGTGATCTGCCCACTTTGGCCTCCCAAAGTGTTGGGATTACAGGTGTGAGCCACCATGCCCGGTCAACTTTCTCTTTTTTTTGAGACAGAGCCTCACTCTGTCACCCAAGCAGGAGTGCAGTGGCACGATCTTGGCTCACTGCAACCTCTGCTGCCCAGGTTCAAGCGATACTCCTGCCTCAGCCTCCCGGGTAGCTGGGATTACAGGCACCTGTCACCACGCCCTGCTAATTTTTTTAATTTTAGTAGAGATGGGGCTTCACCATAAAGGCCAGACTGGTTTTGAACTGCTGACCTCATAATCCACCCGCCTCGGCCTCCCAAAGTGCTGGGATTACAGGTGTGAGCCACTGCGCCCAGCCAACTCTCTCTTAAGAGCAGAGTTCAATCCCAGATTTGGCTAGGACTGACATGTCTTTCGTTAAGAACCGTAATTCCAGGTTGACAAGGTTAACTGCAGAGCCGGGGAGAGACTTCTGTGATATCACTTTTCAAAAAGATTTAAATTCATTATATTACAGTGTGGTATCAGTCTCACAGGCCACAACTCATGTGTAGCCTTGAAGAGATAAAAAGGTGTAAAGAAAACCAAAACTTTCCCTGCAATAAATTATATATCCTGTCCCCATTCTCATGAGGGGGGAAAGTTTTCTTCTTGATCTTTACAGGCCTTTACACAGCTAAATGAACTAAACAATACATAAATTCTGTATTCCTGTTAGTCAAATGACTATCTCAGTAAAGGAAACTTTTTTCCCCTTAAAATGGCACCAGCATTCAAAGAATCAATCCAGATCCACAATGGGAATCCCAACCCAAACCAAAAAGCTTTGGCTGTCATCAGACCACTCTGGGATATAACTTATTTAACCAGCATTTGGCTTCTCTCTTTTGAAGTTAGTAACTACTATTATAAAAAACCTGCTGGGCGCAGTGGCTCATGTCTATAATCCCAGCACTATGGGAGTCCGAAATCAGCCCGACCAACATGGTGAAACCCCATCTCTACGAAAAATACAAAAATTAGTCAGGTGTGGTGGCATGCACCTGTAATCCCAGATACTCAGGAGGCTGAGGTAGGAGAATCACTTGAACCCGGGAGGCGGCAGTTACAGTGAGTGGAGATCACGCCACTGCACTCCAGCCTGGGCAACAAAGCAAGAGTCCGTCTCAAAAAACAAACAAACTAAAACAAAAAAAAACTGGTAAATCAAAGCACCACCATGATTTCTTAAGAAAAGTCCAGGCAGAGGCTGGGTGTGGTGGCTCACGCCTGTAATCCCAGCACTCTGGGAGGCCAAGGTGGGCGGATCACGAGGTCAGGAGATCGAGACCA
>NW_012123265.1:592161-594404 GCF_000951035.1 Colobus angolensis palliatus | reverse complement strand
GAGGTCAGGAGATCGAGACCATCCTGGCTAACACAGTGAAACCCCGTCTCCACTAAAAATACAAAAAATTAGCCACACCTATAGTCCCAGCTACTCGGGAGGACGAGGCAGGAGAATGGCGTGAACCCAGGAGGCGGCGGTTGCAGTGAGCCAGTATCATGCCACTGCACTCCAGCCTGGGCAACACAGCGAGACTCCATCTCAAAAAAAAGAAAAGAAATAAAGGTCCAGGTAGAACATTATTTTTATAATACAAAAAGCTTCATTTCTCATATAGCTAGCTTTGTTCAAACACTTATCTGGATCCTCTTATTTCACCCTAACACCCTATGATTTTTAGCATGGTCTTCTCACTCCCATTTCATAAATGAGGAAACAGGCTTAGAGGAACTAAATGTTAACTGGTCACACAGCTATTTAAGTGTAGAGCTGGGATATGAACCCTAACCCCTCCACAATCTTGCCCCTCTTGCAGTTCTCACACAGTCCCCTCTTGTAAAGCACCTCTATGTGAGAACTTCCCTTACTTTACAAATATTAGCCTCGTTCTCACAGCATCTCTTACAAAATGGCAAATAAGTAACCTATGGAAAGACGCTGCAACTTGCCACCAAAGTAACTATTGTATCTGTGGGGTAGGCAGTTAAAAACAAACGAGAAGCTTGCTTTTTATCATACCCAATTGAGATGTTTCAGTTTTTGAAACTTTTAGAAAAATCTACTCAATGCCACCTCTAGAACACAAAGCTTTACCCTACACCTCTGCTCCCGAGTGTGAAAGTAAGTGAAGAGAATAGAGGACATTCTTTGTCAAGTATTCATTTTAATCTTCCACAAAATTTAATTCTTATCCTCTGGTCTCTGAATTGTTAAATATTAAATTGTTAAAAGATTACTGTCTTACAGAGAACAGAACAGCCTGAGCAATGATCTTCATAAACCTTCAAAATAAAATGTGGCAGAAGAAAGTGTGATATGTATCCAATTAAACCAAACATACAGCTTATAGCAAAAAAAGAGGCTTTGACTCAATGATTTAACCTCAATATAAATAATTAAATTTTAATAAAGCTAAACAATATTTTAGAAATTGTTTCATTTTGTACTTTTTAAGACAGGAAACCAAGGCTTTAAATTCTCAACCCTTAAACATTCTTTTCTAAACTGGGGTGAAATCACTTAATTCTTTGAGTGTAAACATTCACAATTTTAAATTTTTTGCTAGACCAACAGTTGGCATTTATTGAGCTTTTGTTTTTTGATCCCAGGGTGGATACTTTGTTTAGGGATATAGTGAAGCATTCACTTGTCATACAGACCTGGATTCTGTGATTTTGTCACCTATCCCATATGTGACAGTGGGTAGTTTAACCTCACAGGTTTTCCTAACAACAAATTGAGCATAAACGCCTATTTCGAAAGGCTGTTGCAAGAACGAGTAATGAATGTAAAGTTTTTAGCACATTGTCTAACACACGGTAAACCTTCAGGGTCAAGCTATTGATTTCCCAGAGGAAGGTGGCATTTTCTTAGTATTCATCCAATAGAATGTCTTAATACGACTGTATTAGCATATTAATGTTTATAATGGACTAAAGCATTCTACGAAAGCAGCAGGTCATCAGAATAAAATGAAGTTTTCGTAACAGCAGCAGAATTCAAACATGGCAGTTGTGGTTCACCAAACTGCTTCAGGGATTAAGCTCTGGAAGGTAATTTCTCTAAATACAATGGCTATGTCCTCTATGTGCCTTTCCACCAAGTGAACTCTGAACGTTTTACATACAACTGAACACAGATTATTTTTATTTGTAGTGTTATCGTGGTTTTGTGACTGAGGGGGACAGGTCTATACTTTTGAAGGGGATCTTGTCTCTTGAAAGGCTTATGTCACTAAGTCTAAAATCCTGTTTCCAAATGAGAAGCTTGCTCCCCTCCAAAAGGGGGCTTATGGAGGGTTGGTGGAATTGAATGCTTCCAAACTTTACATTAGTGAAGAGTGTGTTCAAAAACGTATGTGGATGCTATGCATACACGTGATACTTCCCATCACATTTTAGGATTCCCACGTTGGAGGGAATCAATTACTGGTATTTGTAGCAATGGGTGGAAAAGATGGCTTCAGTCGATCTGAGTTACTGCAGTTTTCTCCATCTTCTGCTACTCTGCAGCCCCATCTTAGCCTGTCCTCCTCTTAATGCTACGGCCCCTTGTATTCCCCCAAACCCTTTCCTTTCCAGCCC
>NW_012123265.1:590499-591040 GCF_000951035.1 Colobus angolensis palliatus | reverse complement strand
CCACACCACCCACCGGAGTGGTCTTCCAAACCGTTCACCCTCCTCCCAAAGATTACTCTTTCAACGTCCTTTCTCTACCACCCTCGTTCTCCAAATTGTTCCCGGTTCTCAAGTACTCCGCTCCTCCAGGACCCCATCCCACTCGTCTCTACAGCTTCCCACCCACAAAAGAACCTGGAATGACTCTCCAACCACCCTTCCAATTACCTTTCCCAGAAGCCTCCCCACTCCACGATTACAAATGTTCCCTGGAACAAAACCTCACGGTCCTACCCCCCACCCCGAACTCCCCCTTCTGCTATTCCCGCTACTTCCTAGGTTCCAGTTCTACTCCGCTCCCGCAAGCACAGCGGGCTGGGCTCCCTCCCAACCCCGGGAAGAACCCCTTCCCGCACGTACCTCGAGGTTCCGGCCCGCGCCGCCCCCTTCTCCGTCCTCCGCCCGCGCTCGGCCACCCTTTCCGCCCTTCTCACGCTCCTCCCCGCTCGCTCCCTTCCTTCCCTCCGCCTTCCGTCTCCACACCGCTCCCTTCCCCCAAACT
>NW_012123265.1:574141-590219 GCF_000951035.1 Colobus angolensis palliatus | reverse complement strand
ACTTCCGACTATGCGCCAGGAGCACTTCCGGGGCAGAGCCTGAGAGCGCGCGCGCACGTGGGGCCGGGGCGGAGAGAGGCGAGCGCCGGGAAGGGGAGAGTACGGCAGCTGGTGAGTTGGGGAAGGGGCGTGGGAAGCGGCTGCGAGAGCTGGGAGTCTTACACGGTGGGCCGGCCCAGAGTCGGCGTCCGGCTGATCTCCTTGTCCCGAGGGTCTCCTTGTCCCGAGGCTGGGTGGGGGCTACTCTGTAGACTCTGGGAGAAGGAAGGGGAGGCGAAGACCGCGCGCGCCTCAGGCGCCCTGGCCCTGCCGAACGCGCCTGCTCTGTCTGCGGGTTCCTAATCTTGAAGCTAGACGAGTGAGGGGCGAACAAGACCCAGTCTCTACTCTGGCCCAGCATGTATGTTGGCCGGCGTCGGGGGGACGGGGTAGGGTAAGTGACAGACGTCAGACCAGGCAGCCAGAGTAAGTCAAACCCTGTCGCTTCTTCCTCAAGAGGAGCTCGGTTCTGCCTTCCCCATCAGCCTTACTATCACTACCTCAGTTTAGGTCTGTTGTTTGCAAACTTAGCAATAGAGTTGAGGAGAAATGCTTGCTAAAATGCTGATTCCTAGGCGCCCCGACATTGGAATTCTGGAGCTATGGAGTAGGACCCTTTTTGATTTTTTGCTGAAGCCTCCTTGTTATTCAAACCATCCTGAGCTTTTGAAGATTGAGCAATTCTTGGGGGTGGGGGGCATTGTTAGTAGCTATTTGGAAATGAACTTCAGGGAGATGTTGGAGCCTACTGTCCAGAACAGTGATATTAAGGAACTGAATACTATATGTGACATACTGCAGTTAACATTTAACAATAATGACTCTCTTTTCCCCCCCCGCAGGAATGGGTGAATTTAAGGTCCATCGAGTACGTTTCTTTAATTATGTTCCATCAGGAATCCGCTGTGTGGCTTACAATAACCAGTCAAACAGATTGGCTGTTTCACGAACAGATGGCACTGTGGAAGTTTATAACTTGTCAGCAAACTACTTTCAGGAGAAAGTAAGTCATTTGGGAGTCTGATATGGTGTTTTCATGTTAATTTCTTCTGAAGTTCAAGAAACTTGTCTTTTGTAATCAAACTAATAGAGGACTTCCTAGCCCCGCTGAAGTTGTTTAGAACTACCGAACTTCTGAGATCTCCTGTCTAACTGATGAGAGAAGCTCAGTTTCAATCTGTGTAATGTTGATTAGAAGGGTCCTACCTAGAAATGTGTCATCTCACTGCCTGTCATTGGAAACTGAGGTTTGTTGGATCTTTTGGCCACAGGAAGGGAAATTGTTGGTATATCAGTCTCAACACCATTGCAGCTTTGGTAAGCAACATTTCCTGCTGGGAGTGTCAGTACTGTTTCATTGTCAATTCAGAAAAAAATGATAAGATATTTTAATATCAGAAACTTTTTGGTGACATGATGGCAGGAAGGTGGATTCCAAAGTTCATCTGTCTGAGAGGATGTAGATCTACATGTCTACATTTGGTAGTAAAGGAGATTTAAAATTAGGTAAAATGTCCTTTGGGTGTATGCGGAGGTCTATTAGTCCTTTTTCTTCTCCCCTCCAAGGTCACTGACTAGTAATTTTCTTCAGGTTCAACATCTTAGTACATGTTGAATGACTGTTATGTACTGGGTACTGTGATGTAAATGAATAGATGGGCAAATGAGTGAATTCAGTGCCCAGCAGCCTGGTACCTGGAATTTGGGCATTCAGTAAATGTTTCTCAGTGAATGAGTGGCAAATACTGGGTACTAAGACAGACGTCAGAGGCCTTACCTTTACAGAGCTCAAAGACCAGTGGGAGAAACGTAAGTGTACAGTCTCCAACCTGTAAAATAAATACGATAAATTGAAACACAGGCATAGAACCTTAATAGAGAATTGCCTTCCCTGAGAGGTGGGTTTAGGAAATGTGGAAAGGGATGATTTACTAAGCTCACCCCTGAAGAACTAATCAGAATTTAAAAACTACAGGCCCACCACAAATGGGTTACATTCTGTGGTATGAAGAACATGTGATGGTGTGTGCTTATTGCATCCTGTGATTTTCTTTCTTTTTCTTTTCTTTTTCTTTTTTTTTTTCTGGAGACAGAGTCTCACTCTGTCACCCAGCCTGGAGTGCAGTGGCGTGGTCTTGGCTCACTACAAGCTCCGCCTCCCTCTCCTGCCTCAGCCTCCCAAGTTGCTGGGATTACAGGTGTGCACCACCACGCTCGGCTAATTTTTTTATTTTTGTAGAGACGAGGTTTCACCACGTTGGCCAGCTTGGTCTTGAACTCCTGACCTCAAGTGATCTGCCCACCTCAGTCTCCCAAAATGCTGGGATTACAGATGTGAGCCACCATGCCAGACTGGTTTTCTTTTTATTGTTTTTTTTTTTTTTAACAGTCATGGCTATATTGTGATTTTTGTGTTTGTCATTTATAACAGTTATAACTATATACTTTGTGTGTTTTTTTAATGTCTTCCATGCAGAACTTCCAGTTTTATGAGAATAGGAACCACGTCAGTGATAATCACATCTGCATTCCCACCATTTATCAAGTGCCTCGTACAGAGCCACTGCTTAGTAAATGTTTGTTGAATGGTTAAGTCAACCATTGCTTGCCTAGTGTTCCTTATTTTCTTTTCTCCTTCATCTGTTTTCTTTATTTTTCAATAGTTAATTAACTCAGGCTAGTTTCCTGCTTTCCTTATATTCCTTTTCCTACTAGATATGATTGCTTAGCTCTGTCAGTGACTCTCAGCAAGAAAAAATTAGTATGTTAAAGTGAAAACTTTAGGGCATAGTGGCTCACACCTGTAACCCCAGCACTTTGGGAAGCCAGGGCAGGCAGATCACCTGAGCCCAGGAGTGCAGACCACCCTGGGCAACATAGTGCGACCCCATCTCTAAAAAAAAATAATAAATTAGGTAGGTGTGGTGTTGTATGCCCATAGTTCCAGCTATTTGGAGAGTTGAGGCGGGCGGATCACTTGAGCTTAGGAGGTTGAGGCTACATTGAGCCGAGATCGGGCCACTGCACTCCAGTCTGGGTGACAAAATGAGACCCTGTCTCAAAAAAAAAAAATAAATGAAAGTGGCCCTGGTGTGGTGGCTCACTCATGCCTGTAATCCCAGCACTTTGGGAGGCCGAGGCGGGCAGATCACCTGAGGTTGGGAGTTCAAAACCAGCCTGACCAACATGGAGAAATCCCGTCTCTACTAGAAATACAAAAAAACTAGCAGGGCGTGGTGTCACATACCTGTAATCCCAGCTACTCAGGATGCTGAGGCAGGAGAATCGCTTGAACCCGGGAGGCGGAGGTTGCGGTGAGCTGAGATTGCACCATTGCACTTCAGTCTGGGCAACAAGAGCAAACCTCCATCTCCGAAAAACAAAAAAGTGAAAAGAATATGAACATACGAGCTAGGAGTAAGGAGACCTTCATTCACCTCATGCAATTGACTTTGGCACTTTTGGCAACCCACTTAACCAATATGTATCTTGGCCTTCTCAAGTTGAAATAGGAAAAATTAGAGCTGGGCGCAGTGGCTCACGCCTGTAATCGCAGCACTTTGGGAGGCTGAGGCAGGCAGATCATGAGGTCAGGAGATCGAGACCATCCTGGCTAACACGTTGAAACCCCGTCTCTACTAAAAATGCAAAAAAAAAAAAAATTAGCTGGGCATGGTGGCGGGCGCCTGTAGTCCCAGCTACTCGGGAGGCTGAGGCAGGAGAATGTTGTGAACCTGGGAGGTGGAGCTTGCAGTGAGCCAAGATCACGCCACTGCACTGCAGCCTGGACAATAGAGCAAGACTCCGTCTCAAAAAAAAAAAAAGAAGAAAAGAAATAGGAAAAGTTACACTTACTTAGTTCCTTTTTTGTCAAGCAGGTCTAAGAATAAAATGCCTTGATAGATATGAAAACTTTTGGGTTGGGTGCAGTGGCTCACGCCTATAATCCAGGGACTTTGGGAGACCAAGGCTCACTGCAGCCTCTGCCTCCCAGGCTCAAACAATCCTACCCTGTCAACCTCCGTAGTGACTGGGACCGTAAGTGTGTGCCACCACACCTGGCTACTTTTTATATTTTTTGTAGAGACTGTGTCTCCCTCTGTTTCCCAGACTGGAGTGCAGTTTAAACCTTTTCTGCTGAAAATGTTTTGCTGAACTAGTCCTAGTAAAAGAAACAAATTTAACTGTATAAAAGTAGTTAGAATTTGAGCTGAAGAAACGAAAATGTCAGTAGGCATGATCTGAGAGCACAAAACTCCACACTAGTTATTTATGGGGAAGTTGTTTTTGCCATGTTGCCTGTGACCACTCAGTACTGGTACCTGATGAATTTGTGGGAATGTTGAGAAGTTATGGTGTTTCTGCAGTTTTTCCCAGGTCATGAGTCTCGGGCTACAGAAGCTCTGTGCTGGGCAGAAGGACAGCGACTCTTTAGTGCTGGACTCAATGGCGAGATTATGGAGTATGATTTACAGGCATTAAACATCAAGTATGCTGTGGATGCCTTTGGAGGACCTATTTGGAGCATGGCTGCCAGCCCCAGTGGCTCTCAACTTTTGGTTAGTAAGCAACTATTGGTGATTCAATCCAAAATTTCTCTTGTGCCTGCTCAAACTTTCTTGCCTGTGCTTATAGGAGAGTAACGACGTATTATGGCATGTGGCAACCCCAACTACAAGGTTGAAATTGATACTGAAGATTTAAAAAATCCCCAGCGCCAGGCGCGGTGGCTCACGCCTGTAATCCCAGCACTTTGGGAGGCCAAGGCGGGCGGATCATGAGGTCAGGAGATCGAGACCATCCTGGCTAACATGGTGAAACCCCGTCTCTACTAAAAATACAAAAAAATTAGCCGGGCGTGGTGGCGGGCGCCTGTAGTCCCAGCTACTCGGGAGGCTGAGGCAGGAGAATGGCATGAACCCAGGACGTGGAGCTTGCAGTGAGCCGAGATCGTGCCACTGCACTCCAGCCTGGGCAATAGAACGAGACTCCATCTCAAAAAAAAAAAAAATCCCCATTATTCTTTTTGCTGCTTGTCTGGACCTTGTTGATTCATTTATGAAATGATAGGATTACATCAGTTCAACATTTCGCAAACTGTGTTCTATGGAATTTGGAGATGTAGAGGTTTTTTTGTTTTGGTATGTTTTGTGTTTTATGATAAATTTCATTTCAGAAATACAGCATGTTTAATCCTGCTGTAAATTCCCAATGCACATCGTTATATGAAGAGTTCTAAGAGTCCCTTCAGCAAGTTAACCTGTGCACCAGTGTTTCAGCACAGTGTTTCAAAAATTGGACCACACACTGAGACCCTTCACATAATTACCATTAGAATGGGTGCTTCCAGATCTTTAATTCTCTGTGATGAGTCTCATTCTTTTTGATCAGCACTAATTTGCACCATATCTTAAGGTGTTTTCATTTAGGTTATAATGTTAATAGGTCTTTCTAATTCATGTCATATGCAGGAATGGGGCCACTAATTAGAACTCTTAATACCAGTCTGTTTTCTGTCTAGGATATGAAGACTACTGAAAATACACTATTAGTTTCTTGGTAACTAGTACTTTGTTTCTCTCACAAATGATTTTTCTCTTTCAGGGCAACTGATAGCTTTAAGGAGGAAGAGAGAACGAGAGAGAGAGTGTGTGTGTGTGTGTTTAGTCCTATAAAATGTTTACTATTTATCTTGTCTGTTTACTACCTATTTCTGCAATAGGTTGGCTGTGAAGATGGATCTGTGAAACTATTTCAAATTACTCCAGACAAAATCCAGTTTGAAAGAAATTTTGATCGGCAGAAAAGTAAGGGTCATTTTTCGTGGGGCGGTAAATAGCCTTAACAAGAAGTTAAGTTTCTGTGCCACTGGAGATGGGATATTTTCCCATGAATCCAAGTAATATTTTATCTCTACTGAGTACAGGGAGGATATGTGCTAGAAGCCTTCCCCAGCCCAGGCTTTACCTATTGTATAGCATAGTTGTGACTGCTTGGTTAAGTAATAATATAGAAAACCAGAAATCCAAAATTGTAAAGCTAGTGTTTCTGTGGAGGTCAATTTATTAGTTATCATTTACTTTTGTGATGTTTTAACAAGCGTACCTGAAGTCTTGTATTACAATTTTGTCATTAGGAACTGTGGTTCTTTTTTTTTTTTTTCCCGGAGGCGGAGTCTCACTCTGTCACCCATGCTGGCAGTAGCAGTGGTGTGATCTAGGCTCACTGGAATCTCCGCTTCCTGGCTTCAAGTGATTCTGGTGCCTCAGCCTCCCGAGTGACTGGGATTCCAGGCATGTGCTGTCATGCCCTGCTAATTTTCGTATTTTTAGTAGAGACAGGATTTTACCATGTTGACCAGGCTGGTCTCGAACTCCTGGTCTCACTCAAGTGATCCACCTGCCTTGGTCTCAAGTGCTGGGATTACAGGCCTGAGTCACTCGGCCTGGCCAAGGAACTGTGGTTCTTAATCCTTCTGGAGCATTCAAGTTGAATGAGGGAGTTTATAAACAATTGCCCATCCTTGGGCTTTACCTGGGCTGAATTGGCATTGATCCTTTAGAACAGGGGTTGGCAGAATATTTCCGTAAAGGACCAGATAGTAAACATTTTAGGCTTTGACAACCCTACAGTGTCTGCCAGCTGTATCAGTGTAGTGCAAAAGCAGCTGTAGACAATACTGAAACTAATGGGCAAGGCTGTGCTCCAGTAAAAACTTTATTTACAAAAACAAGCAGTGGGCCTGATTTGGCCTGTGGGCCACAGTTTGGTGACCCATCTTCTAGAGGATAGCAACTGTCCTCTGTGTCCATTAGTATTACTTGTCCTCTGCTGATCAGATTCTTGCTTCATTTTTAATATCTCTTGGGTGCTTTTTTTTTTTTTTTTTTGCTGAGATAGAGTCTTGCTTTGTTGCCCAGTCTGGAGTGCTGTGGCGTGATCTTGGCTCAATGCAACCTCCCCCTCCTAGGTTCAATCTGTTCTCCTGTCTCAGCCTCCCTAGTAGCTGGGACTACAGGTGCGTGCCACATGCCTGGCTAATTTTTGTATTTTTAGTAGAGATGGGGTTTTACCATGTAGGCCAGGCTGGTCTCGAATTCCTGACCTCGTGATCCACCCACCTTGGACTCCCGAGGCACTGGGATTACAGACGTGAGCCACCACGCCTGGCCTGGGTGTTCTTTTTCAATTACAAAGGTAATACAATGCTTTTTAAAAATCTCATACATTTTCCCAAGTATGAAATAGAAAATAGGTATTTCAGCTGGGCATGATGGCTCACAACTGTAATCCCAGCATTTTGGGAGGCCGAGGTGGGTGGATCACTTGAGGTCAGGAGTTTGAAACCAGTGTGGCCAACATGGTGAAACCCCATCTCCACTAAAAATACAAGAATTAGCCAGGCGTGGTGGCAGGTGCCTGTAGTCTCAGCTACTAGGGAGGCTGAGGCAGGAGAATTGCTTGAACCTGGGAGGTGGAGGTTGCAGTGAGCCGAGATCGCACCACTGCACTCCAGCCTGGGCAACAGAGTGAGACTCCATCTCTAATAAATAGGTATCTCATTTCCACTCTGCGGGCAACGTTTTGAAACTAGTCCTTTAGACTTTTTTGTGTATTCATGTAGAAGTACATACATTTCTTGCACTTGATCCACTGCAGACATCTTTCTGTGCCAGTCATGGCAGTCTGCATGGCATTCCATTTTATGGAATGGAATTATTTAGCCTAATTTCTATTGAAATATATATATGTATTTTTTTTTCTTTTTTCTTTTTTTTGGAAACAGGGCCTCACTTTGTCACGCAGTCTGGAGTGCAGTAGCATGATCACGGCTTACTGCAGCCTTGATCTCCTTGGCTCAGGTGATCCTCCCACCTCAGCCTCCCAAGTAGCTGGGGCTATAGGTGTGCAACACTATGCCCGGCTAATGTTTTGAATTTTTTGTAGAGACAGGGTTTCACCATGTTACCCAGGCTGGTCTTGAACTCCTGGGCTCAAACAATCTGTCTTTCTTGGCCTCCCAAAGTGCTGGGATTACAGACATGAGCCACCACACCTGGAGGTGTGTGTGTGGGTGTGTGTATGTGTATATATATGTATATTTATTTTACTACTATAACCAGTACTGCAATGAACATTCTTGTATACATATTTTTGGGCCCTCATGGAAGTATTTCTTTTTGATCAGTTCCCAGTGCAATTACTGGGCCAAAAAGCATGCACATTTAAATTTTGTGAGATCACTTCCAGCCTCATCCCTAAAAGGCTATATTTATTTATACTTCCATTAACTATTTATACATTATGAAAGTATCAAATACTTCATTGTCAATCACAGGGCAGAGTTGTGCCTCATCTGTTACAAAACGGTGCTTCAGGGAGTACTGTAGACAAGAGAGCTAAGATTGTAGAACACTCTAGAGATAATTGTGGGAAAAGAGCTCAGTTACTCTTTGTATATATTTATGTGTATGTCACTTTCTTTTTTTGTTGTACAACTCCCAAGGTCGCATCCTGAGTCTCAGCTGGCATCCGTCTGGTACCCACATTGCAGCTGGTTCCATAGACTACATTAGTGTGTTTGATGTCAAATCAGGTGATTGTTTTTTCTCAGTTCATTTGGGGTGGGGGGGTGTGGGTCTTGTTTGTCAGATTCACATTTCTGGGTTTTCAAAAGCTTGAGCCTTTGTCATGCTTTCATGATCTTTGTGGCCTAACATGTCATTAATCTTCTGAGATGTCCGCAATGAATTTTACTCCTGTCTTGCATTACTACCACTGCTTTTAGAGGAATCTTGGATCTTCAGTAAGATGTAGTATTTTTTATTCATCATAATAAGAATGCACAATAAAATTCTCTCAACTAGTACATTCATTCACAGTACATTCATGTACTATGAACAGTAGAATTACCTATTTACGGATCCCAGTCCCTGGTAAAAATGGGTTTCTGTCATTAAGGAACGTAAGGTCTTCATAGCATAATTGGTGAAACATGAGATCAGAAAAGCAGAGAACCATGGTATTTTCTGTTCTTGACCTGGAAAATAGGCTTCATAGAATCCTTCATTGATGGGGTTGATCTCAACTTGTTTGGTGGACATGTCTGTACTTCTGTCTGAGATACAGAGATAAAACAGGTTGGCTGGGCGTGGTGGCTCACGCCTGTAATCCCAGCACTTTGGGAGGCTGAGGCGGGTGGATTACTTGAGGTCAGGAGTTCGAGACCAGCCTGACCAACATGGAGAAACCCCATCTCTACTAAAAATACAAAATTAGCCGGGGTGGTGGCACATGCCTGTAATCCCAGCTACTCGGGAGGCTGAGGCAGGAGAATCACTTGAACCCGGGAGGCAGAGGTTGCGGTGAGCCGAGATTATACCATTGTACTCCAGCCTGGGCAAAAAGACCGAAACCCCGTCCAAAAAAAAAAAAAAAAAAAAAGTCAAACACCTTTTTCCTCAATGCTCAAGTAATTTTTTTATTTGTTATATATGCATATATAAAGAATTCCTGGCCGGGCGCAGTGACTCATGCCTGTAATCCCAGCACTTTGGGAGGTTGAGGAAGGCAGATCACCTGAGGTCAGGAGTTTGAGACCAGCTTGACCAACATGGAGAAGCCCTGTCTCTACTAAAAATACAAAATTAGCCAGGCGTGGTGGCCCATGCCTGTAATCCCAGCTACTCAGGAGGCTGAGGCAGGAATATCACTTGAACCCAGGAGGTGGAGGTTGGCATGAGTCAAGATTGCACCATTACCCTCCAGCCTGGCAGCAAGAGTAACACTCTGTCTCAAAAAACAAACAAACAAAAAAATTCCTTTAGCTTATTACAAAAAAGAGGGAGTCCTTCTGTGTCTCTCTCACACTCCTCAAGGCAAACCACTTGTGACCCTTACCTGATTCTTTTGGTATCTATCACTACAGCACCTAGCATGCTTTTTATGCTACATTTTGATTTTTCAGCTTTAGATCATTTTTTACTGACTTCTATGACTTGCCCCTCTTTTTCTGCCGTCTGCCACAGGCATCCACACTTTCTCCTGATCCTCCCAGTATGGTTATATTATAACTTTGTTCAGATTAGTAGTTGATGTTTTCATTATTATGACTATGTATATACTACTCACATAGTAAATTTCCTTTCTTTTCTTGTATCATCATTGTTTAATAGTGTCTCTGTCTCTGTCTTACTGATACAATCCCACGTTTTTCCAGTTGCATAAATTAGGTTCAAGTCCATCTGGTTTTCTTTTTGTTTTTTTGTGTTTTTTATGTTTGTTTTTTTTTTTTTGAGACGGAGTCTCGCTCTGTCACCCAGGCTGGAGTGCAGTGGCGCTCATTGCAAGCTCCGCCTCCTTGGTTCACGCCATTCTCCTACCTCAGCCTCTCCGTGTAGCTGTGACTACAGGTGCCCGCCACCACGCCCGGCTAATTTTTTGTCTTTATAATAGAGATGGAATTTCTCCGTGGTCTCGATCTCCTGACCTGGTGATCCGCCCGCCTTGGCCTCCCAGAGTGCTGGGTTTACAAGCATGAGTCATCGCGCCCAGCCGATTCCATCTGATTTTCTTTCTCCACTTTTATCTTTGTGAATAAGTGCCTTCTGACCCACTCCCATCTGGCTTAGCCACTCTGGGCCTGCTGCACAACCGTGAGATCTGGAACTCTGATTTTTCCGTTGTTCTCAGGATGTCCTTTGCTTCTCTATTGGATAGGACCTCCTGTTTCTGTGTTACTCACTTTCTTGGTTTATCCTTTGGTACATCCTGAATAAGAGTGCATGAAAAAGAATTCTAGGTTGGAATTCTTTTCCCTTAGAATTCTGAAGCCCTGGCTCCGCTGTCTTCCAGCTCCTTGTATTATTAGCAAGTCAGATGCCATTCTGCGAGTTGATCCCTTTGTATAGGACCTGTTTTATTTTTTTCCCTCCGGGAGCTTTTAGGATGTTTTCTCCTTACTGTTATGAAATGTAATAATTAGGTTTCTTTGTGTGTGGATCAATTAATTGTTCTGAACACCTGGTAGGTTCTTTTCATGCAATACCCATGTCCTTCAGTTCTGGGGGAAATTCTTTTATTTTTCATTTCTTTCTCTTTTTACTATGCTTTCTGGGAGAGTTTGTCATTTTTATATTTGAATTCTCTGTTGAGTTTTTCATTTTTGACATTTCCAGAGTTCTTTTTTGTTTCCTGAATCTTCTTTTTTATAGCATTCTCTTTTTGTTTCATTATACAGAAACTCCTCTCAAAGGCTATTAATAATTGTCAGGTGTTTTTCACTCTGCCTGTTTCCTCCCTGTTATTCATTTATTTGTTTCTGTTAGTCCGTTTGGCCTCTGCCTTTCACATTAAAGGCTTTCCTCGTGTCTGTTGATCATCTCATCACTGCATCATGTGGCTTACTGAGCTTGGGTTTCACTGAAGAATGATCTGGCTGTACTGCTTGTTCCGGGTAGCCCTGAAGCCAGAATCTTCAGATCTTTTCTTTTGTGCCAGTTATGTTCCTCAGAAATGGTTTTTCATTTTCCTGCCTGGTGAGTATTGGCCTGGCTATCAGCATTCTAAGGGGAAAAAAAAGAATGGTGTTCTCAGCATTCAATGAGGAATGTTCGCTTAATCCTGGTTTTCATATACTGCTTCTGCCTGATAGCCCTCCTCAGACAGCATCTCCAGTGTTCTGCTGACGTGCTTTTTGGGAGCTTCCCCGCTTCTTAGTCAGGGCATGGCTATCTGGGGGGTCTACCAGCTGGTAACGGATCCCTCTTTGAAGCCCCACTTACTCCTTTTCTAGAATATCTGGGTTCCCCAATTCCTGAGTCTAAGGATTCCATAGTATAAATCAGGTGGCTTCTTGGCTGCCTTCCTCTCTGCTGACCTGGGACTTAGTTTCAGGGCTCTGCTAAGTCCATTGCCACTACTTGTCTGCTTTCCAGTTCCCCAAATTTTGTCACTGTTCTCTCCCTTTCCTGTGGGTTTTTGGAAAAGAGCAGAGTGTAATGTGTGTGTGCAGTTGACCAGCGTTAAGTGAATGTCCCAAATATCTCTTTCCATTTCACCTCCCCAAAAGGGGTTTCTGTTCTCATTCTCTTCCCTCCCTTCCTCCCTCCCTCGCACCTTCTATCCCATTCCTATTAGGCTCTCCCAACACCCCTTCTCTTCAGGTAACCATTTTGGAGTTCCGAGATCAGGTTCACCAGAACTACCATTTATAGGCTGACTGTGTTCAGTCAGCTCACCATATCATGCTTACCACAGGCTGGTTTGTTATGTTTTGTTTTGTAGAGATGAGGTCTCACTTTGTTGCCTAGGCTCGCCTCAAACTCCTGGGTTCAAGCAATCCTCCCACTTTGGCCGCAGACAGATTTTGAAGACAAACAGAGAAGCAAGTACCATTCAAAGGTGTGCTTTTCTGATTTTTCAGGAAGCGCTGTTCATAAAATGATTGTGGACAGGCAGTATATGGGCGTGTCTAAGCGGAAGTGCATCGTGTGGGGTGTCGCCTTCTTGTCCGATGGCACTGTCATAAGTGTGGACTCTGCTGGGAAGGTGCAGTTCTGGGACTCAGCCACTGGGACGCTTGTGAACAGCCATCTCATCGCTAATGCTGATGTGCAGTCCATTGCTGTAGCTGAGGTGAGTACAGTCCCTGTTTAGAGTGGTTGATGTATAACCTCGGGGGTGAGCAGAGAAAGCAGCCTTAGTGACGTGCCACGAACACTGGTTCCTGATCCCGATGTTGTACTGGAGGAAGATGAGTTTAGGAAAATGCATCTGAAAACCCACATTGTTTCCATAGTATCTAACAATTGGTTAGAGAATGCAGGATTCTCCAAGAGATTAGTTAGCATTGAGATTTTCTTCAGACACTGCTCACCTCCAGTTCATCTTGTCTGATTGTAGATAGGGTGCAGCAGCCTAGAAGAATCTCGAGAAGCACTCTTTCTCTCTGTCCAGGTGCTCTGCTGCTTCCTATCTGTTTGGAACATTAGAAGATAACTTTTTAGTGATTTTAAAAATGTTCATTTTCTTCTATTTGAATAATCCTCAAGTAGATTTGTGTTGAACAGATAGGCCTCTTTTCCTTTGGTAACATGAATTCTTCTCTTTTAAAACCTTTGTATTGGCCGGGCGCGGTGGCTCAAGCCTGTAATCCCAGCACTTTGGGAGGCCAAGACGGGTGGATCACGAGGTCAGGAGATCGAGACCATCCTGGCTAACACGGTGAAACCCCGTCTCTACTAAAAAATACAAAAAAACTAGCCGGGCGTGGTGGTGGGCGCCTGTAGTCCCAGCTACTCGGGAGGCTGAGGCAGGAGAATGGTGGGAACCCGGGAGGCGGAGCTTGCAGTGAGCTGAGTTCCGTCCACTGTACTCCAGCCTGGGCAACAGAGCAAGACTCCGTCTCAAAAAAAAAAACAAAAAAACCTTTGTATTTATTTATTTATTTTTAATTTAATTAAAAAAATAGAGATGGGGTCTCCCTGTGTTGCCCAAGGTGGTCTTAAATTCCTGGGCTGGGAGATCCTCCCATCTCAGCCTCCCAAAGTGCTGGGATTATAGGCAGGAACCACAGCACCTGGCCAAATGTCTTATTTAGTAGTAGTATTCTTTTCTTTTTTTTTTGGGGGGCGGAGTTTCCCTCTTGTCGCCCAGGCTGGAGTGCAATGGCGTGATCTAGGGTCATTGCAACCTCTGCCTCCCAGGTTCAAGCTATTTTCCTGCCTCAGCTTCCCCACTAGCTGGGATTACAGGCCCCCGCCACCACACCCAGCTAATTTTTATATTTTTAGTAGAGACGGGGTTTTACCATGTTGGCCAGGCTAATTTCAAACTCCTGACCTCAGGTGATCCACCCACCTTGGCCTCCCAAAATGTTGGGATTATAGGCGTGAGCCACTGTGCCCGGCCTATTTTCTCTCTCTTTTATTTTTTAGACAGTCTAACTCTGTCGCCCAGGCTGGAGTGCAGTGGCACAATCTTGGTTCACTGCAACCTCTGCCTCCTGGGTTCAAGCGATTCTCCTGCCTCAGCCTCCAGAGTAGGGGGGATTACAGGCGCCCGCCACTGTGCCTAGCCAATTTTTATATGTTTATGGTTTCACCATGATGGCCAAGCTGGTCTCAGACTCCTGACCTCAAGTGATCTGCCTGCCTTGGCCTCCCAAAGTGCTGAGATTATGGGTTGGCCTCCCAAAGTGCTGAGATTACGAGTATGAGCCACCACACCCCGCCTATTATTTTGTATGACATAATACTGTAGAAGAATGGTAACATGAATTCTCATTCAGAAACCTTTGAGTATTTTAGTGGTGAGACATGGAAAGTGACTTTATTTGTTGAATACCTCCTTTATTCTTTATCTCCTTAGTTTGAGAATGATGAGCTATCCTACGTGCTGACATCCATATTCTAGTGTAGTGTTCCTATTCCATACCACAGGTTTTTTGAGAATAGTTTGATGTATGCTGAAGCCCTGAAAAACATATAGATGTCACATGTAAGTGACAATAGTGATATAAGTTAAAATGAGTGGGATACATTCCCCTTTAAAAATAGAGTTTTAATCTACAGCAGTTGTAATAATTATACTTGAGTTAATTATTGGCCAGGCATGGTGACTCACGCCTGCAGTCCCAGCACTTTGGCAGGCCAAGGCGTGCGGATCACTTGAAGTCAGGAGTTTGAGACCAGCCTGGCCAACATGGTAAAACCCCGTCTCTACTAAAAATGCAAAAATTAGCCAGGTGTGGTGGTGGACGCCTATAATGCCAGCCACTTGGGAGACTGAGGCAGGAGAATTGCTTGAACCCAGGAGTCGGAGGTTGCAGTGAGCCAAGATCGCACCATTGCCCTCCAGCCTGGGCGACAAAAGCGAGACTCCATCTCAATAATATTAATAATAATAATAATAATGATTTCACCTAAGAGAAATAGAATACAGAGTAAAGGAGAAGTCCTTGCCTTCCAAATCTCTTTCTGGATGGGACTTTAAGAAGACTACCCTTTAAAAAAAATTTTTTTGAGACAGTCTCGTTCTGTCGCCCAGGCTGGAGTGCAGTGGTGCAGTCTCGACTCACTACAACCTCCGTCTCCTGGGTTCAAACAATTCTCCTGACTCAGCCTCCCGAGTAGCTGGGATTACAGGCACATGCTACCATGCCAGGCTAATTTTTGTAATTTTAGTAGAGACTGGATTTTACCATGGCCGGTTTGAACTCCTGACCTCGGGTGATCCGCCCGCCTCAGCCTCCTGAAGTGCTGAAAATGCAGGCATGAGCCACCACCTCTGGCTTTTTCTTTTTGTTGTTGTTGTTGGGTTTTTTTTTTTGGAAATGAAGTAAACTGTGTAGTTGGAGATTGGGGAGTGTTTGAGTTCCTAAGCTGCTGGGTAGGTCCACTTTTGTCTTAGGCTAATGGTTTTCAAGTAGTGTCTTTAGAGATGAGGGAGAGGCTCCTCAGAGCCACCTTACGTGCTGTCTTTGGAAAATGCTTTCCTTTCTGCTACACAGTCATGACCCCACAAGGGAGCTGGCATGAGGTTAAGGCAGTGTGGTGTGCCCAGAGCACAGGCTTTGGGGCCAGATGGCCGTGTTTGTCATGTCTTTAAGCCCTTTGGAACTCTGGTTCCCTTATCTGTGAAAAAAGTTACTAAATGATGATGAGACAGAAAAAAGTTACAATCATGATTCATACAAGTATGAAATGGAAATAAGTCAGATTTTCTGTAATTCCTTATTGAGGGAAGCGGTAAGATATTTCAAGGAGTTCATCCTGGGAGGCAGAGGTTGCAGTGAGCTGAGATTGTGCCGTTGCACTCCAGCCTGGGTGACAGAGACTCCGTCTAAAAAAAAAAAAAAAGATTTTCCAAACTTCAGTCTTTTTACCATTAGTTTTGTAATTCTCCGCAATACTTTATTTACTTTTAAACTATTTTAAAAGTGTACATTTCAGTGGAAAATTCATTCACGTTGTTGAACAGCATTTATCACCACTATCCATTTTCAGAATTTTTTTTTTGAGATGGAGTCTCGCTCCGT
>NW_012123265.1:572351-573261 GCF_000951035.1 Colobus angolensis palliatus | reverse complement strand
AAAAAAAAAAAAAACATTTGTCATTTTGTATCTGGCTTATTTTACTTAGCATATTGTTCTCAAGGTTCATCCATGTTGCAGCTTTATCAGTATTTCATTCCTTGTTGGGACTGCGTAATATTTAAGTGTGTGTTTTGTTTATCCATTCATCTATTAGTGGACATTTGGGTTTTTTCCATCTTTTGGCTGTTGTAAATAATGCTGCTCTAGGCCAGGCACGGTGGCTCACA
This sequence comes from Colobus angolensis palliatus, assembly GCF_000951035.1. NCBI lineage: Eukaryota > Metazoa > Chordata > Mammalia > Primates > Cercopithecidae > Colobus > Colobus angolensis. Next base: position 573,031 of record NW_012123265.1, on the reverse strand, counting down.
CCTGTAATCCCAGCACTTTGGGAGACCAAGGCGGGTGGATTGGCTGAGCTCAGGAGTTCCAGACCAGCCTGGGCAACATGGTGAAACTCTGTCACTACTAAAATACAAAAAAATTAGCTGAGTGTGGCAGTGTGCACCTGTAGTCCCAGCTACTTGGGAGGCTGAGGCAGGAGAATCGCTTGAACCTGGGAGGCAGAGGTTGCAGTGATCTGAGATCGCGCCACTGCACTCCAGCCTGGGTAACAATAGCAAGACTCCGTCTCCAAACAAGCAAACAAAATAATAATGCTGCTCTGAACATTGAGGTACAGGTACAGGTTGAGTGTCTCTGATCTGGTTCTGCTCAGAAGCAGAAGTGTTTCAGATTTTGGATTTTGGAATATTTGCATATACATAATGAGATATCTTGGGAATGGGACCTCAGCCTATACAAGAAATTTATTTATGTTTCATATGTACCTGATACACGTAGCCTGATGGTAATTTTTGTACAATATTTTATTCATTTTATGAGTGAAACAAAGTTTTGACTGCGATCCAGCAGATGAGGTTAGATGTGAAGTTTTCTTTTTTTTTTTTAATTACCTTTTTTTTTTGAGGCAGAGTCTTGCTCTGTCGCCCGGACTGGAGTGCAGTGGCCGGATCTCAGCTCACTGCAAGCTCCGCCTCCCGGGTTTACG
>NW_012123265.1:562099-563321 GCF_000951035.1 Colobus angolensis palliatus | reverse complement strand
TTTTTTGAGCCAGAGTCTTGCTCTGTTGCCCAGTCTGGAGTGCTGTGGTGCGATCTTGGCATACTGCAACCTCTGCCTCCCAGGTTCAAGTGATTCTCGTGCCTCAGCCATCCAAGTAGTTGGGATTACAGGCATGCGCCACCACGCCAAGCTAATTTTTGTATTTTTAGTAGTGACAGGGTTCACCGTGTTGGCCAGGCTGGTCGCAGACTCCTGGCCTCAAGTGATGCACCCAACTCAGCTTCCCAAAGTGCTGGGATTACAAGAGTGAGCCACCACGCCTGACTGATGTTCCTTGCATATTTTTAATGAAATAAACATTATTAAGAAACACCTGTTCTAGTTCCAAATAAAGGATTGTCAGTATTTTTATTGGTTTAATACGTTTCTTTAGTGATAATAACTTGATCATGTTAAATATTCCTACTAAATAACATGCTATGGATTTCTTTATTTAGTTTTCTCTTATACTCTTTCGAAAGATTTAAATTTCTCAAATAGGTTCTAGGTATTTTATGTCTCAATGCTATTCTAAGGAGATCTATGTTGTATATATGAAGCATTGCTGTGTTGTTCCTACTCTAGACGTTGTTAATTTTGTCAGTAGGGGGCGCATTGTTATCAGTGTCTGAGCTTGCTCCTCTGATGGAATCCTTAGCTTCTGGATGGAAAAGACCCTTGTAACTTTCCTACTGATTCTGGGCGTAGGTTTACGCCTAAGCTGCCGAGACAGAAAACCTCAGGGAATATTTTTCCAACCAGACCTTGTTTTGCTTACATGTACCTCCCTCATGATTTAATTCCTCAGCAAGAAGACAGTTTTGTGGTGGGCACAGCCGAGGGAACAGTCTTCCATTTTCAGCTGGTCCCTGTGACATCTAACAGCAGTGAGAAGCAGTGGGTGCGGACAAAACCGTTCCAGCATCACACTCACGACGTGCGCACTGTGGCCCACAGCCCAACAGCACTGATATCTGGAGGTGGGTTCCCCTCCTGGCGAAGCTGCTGCTTTACCCTGCCCAGCTCTGGCTGTTCTCGTGCAGGACGACTTCTAATTCTGTACACCTTCTCCCCTGCTTTCCCAGGCACTGACACCCACTTAGTCATTCGTCCTCTCATGGAGAAGGTGGAGGTAAAGAATTACGATGCCGCTCTCCGAAAAATCACCTTTCCGCATGTAAGTGTCCATTCCAAGCCCCTGCCAACCCCTCATCTCCCCATC
>NW_012123265.1:558927-561473 GCF_000951035.1 Colobus angolensis palliatus | reverse complement strand
CACTCCAAGCTCCGCCTCCCAGGTTCACGCCATTCTCCTGCCTCGGCCTTCCAAGTAGCTGAGACTACAGGTGCCCGCCACCACCACACCCGGCTAATTTTTTGTATTCTTAGTAGAGACAGGGTTTCACTGTGTTAGCCAGGATGGTCTTGATCTCCCGACCTTGTGATACTGCCACCTCAGCCTTCCAAAGTGCTGGGATTACAGGCGTGAGCCACCGCGCCCAGCCCCCCCTTTTTTTTTAACCATCTGGGACATGGAGATATTGTAGGACTTTCTGTAGCTCTTTCTTCATTCCTTCTGTTTTTGAGGCAAGCCACTGCAAAGACATTTATGGGGGGTAAGAGATATGCAGCAGCACACCTAGTTCAGTTTCTGGGGGAACTTTTCCCTTTTCCAATTAGTTGTGGGTTATGGGAATTTTGTTAGTTTGTCTTTCAGAGTAGGCTCTATTCTGGGTGGGAGCAGGAAAACTCAGGCTTCCAGTGTTCTAGGTAAATGGTACCATCTTCCCAAGCTAGAGCACTTGCTCCCCACACCTGCTGCCCCATTCAACCAGTAAACCTCATTGAGTCTACTCATCAGTACCTTTATACATATGTTGTAGAGATAGATCGATCGATCGATCGATCGATCGGTCGATCAACAACTCTATTGAGGCATATTTGATATATTAAAAACCGTACATATTTAATACATATAGTTTGATAAGGTTGAACATAGTCCTCATAATGTCTTGAATCGAGTCATTCATTTCTTTTTGTCTACGCTGGCATCATCCTAGTTCGGATCAATGTCTTTTCTCATCTGGGTTCCTTTACAGTAGCTTCTTAATCATGTCCTTTTATTTCCATTTGTGTCTTTCTAGCCTGTTCTTCATTGATCTTATTTTATTTTATTTTATTTGTCTTTGTTTTTTTGAGACAAGGTCTTGCTCTGTCACCCAGGCTGGATTGCAGTGGTGTGATCTTGGCTCACTGTAACCTCTGCTTCCTGAGCTCAAGCAGTCTTCCCACCTCAGCCTCCTGAGTCGCTGGAACCACAGGCATCCGCCACCACGCTCAGCTAATTTCTTTTTTTCTTTTCTTTTTTTTTTTTTTGAGACGGAGCTTTGCCCCTGTTGCCCAGGCTGGAGTGTAGTGGTATGATCTCGGCTCACTGCAACCTCGGTCTCCTGGGTTCAAGGCGATTCTCCTGCTTCAGCCTCCCTAGTAGCTGGAATTACAGGCATCTGCCACCACACCTGGCTAATTGTTGTATTTTTAGTGGAGACGGCCCCACTGGTTTCGAACTCCTGACCTCAGGTGATCCACCAGCCTTGGCCTCCCAAAGTACTGGGATTAGAGATGTGAGCTACTGCGCCTAGCCTCGGCTAATTTTTTTATTTTTTATTTTTTTTTAATAGAGACAAGATCTCATTATCTTGCCCAGGCCGATCTCAAACTCCTGGTCTCAAGCAATCTTCCCACCTCAGCCTCCCAAATGCTGGGATTACAGGCATGAGCCACTGCTCCAGGCCCATTGATCTGTTTTAAAGCAACTTTGTTCATCACTGCATGCTTCAAAGCCTTTGATTATCCCTGTTGGCTTCAGCATAAAGACAGTTTCCTTAGTGTGTCTTATAGAACCTCTCTCCATCCAGGCCTGGCCCTTCAGCTTCCTGTAGTACCTCTCATGCTTGTAGCACCCCTACCCAGGCTAGCAACTCTCAAGGTCTTTTTGTTCCCGCAAATACTCTTACCTTTGAGTTATGTCACATGCGATTGCCCTCCTCAGAACATTCTGCCCTGCCTCCTTCGCCTGACTGGTCTTTCCCAGTGAACCTCATCTGGACTTCTGTGTTTACCACCACACGTCTAGGTTAGAAGTCCTCTTTCCTTATTTTTCAGTACATACTGTGTTTAGCCGTGTTAAAATTCTTGTCACACTAAAGTCTAATTGCTGATTTAGTTCTGTGTCACCCCTTTAGAAGCATCTTGAGAGCAGTAGCTATGTTTTAATTCATCATTGTGTTCATAGATCCCCGGGCAGTGCCTGGCATATGGGAGTACTTAGGAAATATTTGTCAAGGAAATGGATTTCAGCAGTAAAAAATGTGCTAAGGTGGTGCTGCTGTATCTGGTACTGAGGCAGTAGATGACCCTGACTTATTTTTTAACTTTTTGATTCTTGGATATAGCGACGTCTCATTTCCTGTTCTAAAAAGAGGCAGCTTCTCCTCTTCCAGTTTGCTCATCACTTGGAACTTTGGCGACTGGGATCCACAGTTGCAACAGGTAAAATGAGAGCACGTTTTTTCCAAGAAGAAAACTGGAGAGAGAAGCCAGAAATCAGAATTGCAGTTGGAATTCTGCTTATAGAAAAACTGAAGTAGACTTTTGTGTCCATTTTAACTAATGGTTTACCCACCCATTAGATAAAGCAAATAAGTTATTTAGAGTATTAGAATCTTTTTTTTTTTTTGAGACGGAGTCTCGCTCTGTCACCCAGGCTGGACTGCAGTGGCCGGATCTCAGCTCACTGCAAGCTCCGCCTCCCGGGTTTAC
>NW_012123265.1:556287-558872 GCF_000951035.1 Colobus angolensis palliatus | reverse complement strand
TTTTTTGTATTTTTAGTAGAGACGGGGTTTCACTGTGTTAACCAGGATGGTCTCGATCTCCTGACCTTGTGATCCTCCCGTCTCGGCCTCCCAAAGTGCTGGGATTATAGGCTTGAGCCACCGCGCCCGGCTAGTATTAGAATCTTTAGTAGGATATTGAATCATCTCTTAAAGGTTTATGGCTCTAGGTGGTGCGCTGCAGGGTGTAGTAACTGAGATGAAAACAGGCTGTTGGAAAATAACAAGATTTAATGATGGGTAATGATGATCCTGTATGAAAAAGAAGATCACATGGATCTTATTGGAGTGACAGCCTAGTGGCCTTTTTGTGTGACCTATTAAGGAAATGTTTGAGTCATCTCTTTTGCAGTGGATTAAAATTGAGGCCACACAAACTCCACCTGCGTGCCTGGCTATGGAATAGAGCTTCAGGGAATTAGTGATGTATCAGAGGTAGAAGCAAAGGAAGTACTCACTGTTTTCCTCTTCATATACACCTCAAAAATTGTGAGCTTACATTTTTCTGATTTCCCACTGATAGAGATTCCATTCTTCCAGGGAGTGACTTTTTAGAAGAAAAAAATGTACAAATTCTCTTTCATAAGAAAAATCTCAGGGAAGTTTCTTGTTTCAGGCAAGAATGGGGATACTCTTCCACTCTCTAAAAATGCAGATCACTTACTGCACCTGAAGACAAAGGTAAGGAAGTTTGTTTAGGCTCTGAAATCTAGAACGTTTTTCCCATTCTGAATTTTGAGGTTACTTAGTTTATACCACAAACTGTATAAATTCTAAAACTATTTGGATGAAGGACTGTGTCACCAGGACTGTGTTTCCTGTGATTATAAGTAGGACATTGAGGATTTATTAGATGGATGTATACAGGAAATAGGTTTCTCTTCTTTTGATATTATTATCAAAATAATGTGCATTTATTTATTTATTCATTTGTTTTTGAGACAGAGTTTCGCTCTTGTTGCCCAGGCTGGAGTGCAACGGCACCATCTCGGCTCACCGAAACCTCCACCTCCTGGGTTCAAGCAATTCTCCTGGTTCAGCCTCCCGAGTAGCTGGGATTACAGGCATGCACCAGCATGCACTACCATCCCAGCTAATTTTTTGTATTTTTAGTAGAGACCGGGTTGGTCAGGCTGGTCTTGAACTCCTGATCTCAGGTGATGCGCTCGCCTTGGCCTCCCAAAGTGCTGGGATTACAGGCATGAGCCACTGCGCCTGGCCATGTGCATATTTTAAAAACTCAAACAGTACAAAAGCGTATACAATGAAAAAAAAATTCATTTTGTTTTGTGAGTTTTAAAAAATTACATAAATGTTACTTTCAACTTTTCTTTATTCTCCAGATTCTTTTTTGTTTGGTTGGTTGGTTTTTTGTTTGTTTGCTTACTTTTTTGAGGCAGGGTCTCATTGTGTTTTCCAGGCTGGAGAGCAGTGGCACCATCACGGCTCACTGCAGCCTCAACCTCCCAGGCTCAGGTCATCCTCCCACTTCACCCTCCCGGGTAGCTGGGACTACAGGTGTGCACCACCACGCCTTGCTAATTTTTTGTAGAGATAGGGTTTTACCGTGTTGCCCAGACAAATCTTGAACTCCTGGGCTCAAGCAGTCCTCTGCCTCTGCCTCCCAAAGTGCTGGGATTACAGGCATGACTCACTGGACCTGGCCTCCAAATGTTTTTCATGTGCTATTTCTTAGAAGTCTTTAAAGCAGAACGTTGTAGACAAAACAGAAAATAAGTACTCCAAACCACCTATCCTCCTGAGCTTTCCTTCAGTAAATGCCTCCCTGCTCAGATTTTTGAAGTTGGGGTATAGTATGAGGCTATCTATGAAGTATTCAAAAGGCCGAAATAAGAATAGACCTCCATTCTTGGATTTGGAAATCAAAGCCACGCCTTTTAGGTACTCTGCCTCTGAGATCATCATAGTAACGCAGACCACACGAGCATCGAGATTATGTATAGATATCTGTGGATATGTCCAGAGTGGCAAGAGCTTGAGGTGTCATGTCCCAGTGCACCTCGTTATGTGAAGTTTAATTGTACATTCATCTTGATTCTTGATATTGCCAGGGTCCTGAGAACATTATCTGCAGCTGTATCTCCCCATGTGGAAGTTGGATAGCCTATTCTACAGTTTCTCGGTTTTTTCTCTATCGGCTGAATTATGAACATGACAACATAAGCCTCAAAAGGGTAAGTGATAGCCCAATGTCTGGTCACATAAGAGGAAACTTCCTAAATACGTCATTTTTGTGTGAAGTGGAAATCAACTGGATGTGAATCCTTGCTCAGTTAAAAACTATTTGGAGATTTGGAGAGGGCTGTTACAAAACTGTTTTTTTTTTTATTTTTTGAGATGGAGTCCTGCTCTTGTCACCCAGACCGTGCAATGGCGCGGTCTTGGCTCACTGCAACCTCTGCCTCCTGGGTTCAAGAGATTCTTCTGCTTCCGTCTGCTGAGTAGCTGGGATTACAAGTGCCCACCACCATGCCTGGCTGATTTTCCTATTTTTAGTAGAGATGGGGTTTCACCACCCATTGGCCATAATGGTCCTGAACTCCTGA
>NW_012123265.1:551909-556237 GCF_000951035.1 Colobus angolensis palliatus | reverse complement strand
GATTATATCCTTCCTTTTTCTCCTTTCCAGTATATAAGCTTTTAAAATATTACTTTTTTGTTATTTTGTTTTTTTTTTTTTTTGACCGAGTTTTGCTCTTGTCACGCAGTCTGGAGTGCTCCTGCCTCAGCCTCCCGAGTAGCTGGGATTACAGGTGCCCATCACCAGGCCCGGCTAATTTTTGTATTTTTAGTAGAGATGGGGTTTCACCACGTTGGCCAGGCTGTCCTGAACTCCTGACCTCAGGTGATCCATCCCCTCGGCCTCCCAAAGTGCTGTAATTACAGGTGTGAGACACTGCACCTGGCCCACACCCAGCCTTTATTTCCATTTTGAAATTTTGAACTATGTTGTTAGAGGGATAGGGTAATGCCCTACAGGCAGTAAAGTTAAGGCTTTTCTGTTTAGTGGTTTCATGTGTGACTTAGTTATTTCCTTGATAGGGAAGTGAATATGTACTAAAGAGATGAAAGGGGGATGTATAGGTTTCTGGAGAGAAACCAGTGTTCTGTGCCCTGAGTCAGTTGGCTTACTTAGAGACAGGGAGCATTAATGTAACTTAAGCCTAGCTGTGATTGTTTCTGATGGGCTGTAGGTCTCCCTTCTCTCACTTTTATTATTGGTTCACCCAAAGGTTTCCAAAATGCCACCATTCCTTCGCTCTGCCCTTCAGATTTTGTTTTCTGAAGATTCAACAAAGCTCTTTGTGGCATCAAATCAAGGAGCTCTGCATATTGTTCAACTGTCAGGAGGAAGCTTCAAGCACCTGCATGCTTTCCAGCCTCAGTCAGGTGGGAATCTGGTAACTGGCCATGGAGAGACTTGTCATGTCTGAGATGTAACTTTTTTCCTTTTAAGCCTCCATGTTGGGGGTTCCCTCATGTTCTTCCTACCCTACAGATCCACTCACTCACATGTTTGCAGTTTCAAGTAGGAGGAGATAGCTGGCAGATGAAGACTCTCGATGAGATCTGCAATGTTCTTCACACCTACTCTTTTCTCACTGGGTTTTTGATTCCTTATTTGGGGCCAGAGAAGTTTCATCATCCTTAGTTTGTTAGCAGAACACGAAGAAAGTTAAAGTCATTTGCAATCTTGATACCCAGAAACAGTTACCATTAATATTTTGGTATTTTCTAATATGTGTTTGTATATAAGTATTTTTTGGGCATGTTGCTTTTTTTGGTTGTTTGCTTATAAAAAGGTACAATCATAGATCACTGCCACCTCGACCTCCTGGGCTCAAGTTATCTTCCCATCTCAGCATCCTGAGTAGCCGGGACTACAGACGCCTACCACTATGCCCAGCTAATTTTTTCATTTTTTTTGTAGAGATGGGCTCATTATGTTGACAAGGTTGGTCTTGAACTCCTGGACTCAAGTGATCCTCCCATCCTGCCCCTCCCAACTGAGATTATAGGCATGAGCCACTGTGCCTGGCACAAAAGTATTATTATACATGCAGTTTAATTACCTGTGGTCATTTAATGTTCCTGAGAATTTTTCTGTTTTCCTTGAGAATGTGAGTATTAATGAATGAGTGTGGCTGTGTAGCTAGCTATGGCTGCTAAGGACTTAGACTCAGTTTCCAGCTTAATTAAGCTGGTAGTTGTTTGGATACTTCCCATGGGCCTTTCCCCTCTCCCTTGTCCTGGATTGTAGCTGCTGCTTCACTGTCATTTAAACTCCCATCAACCTGGAAAGTCAACTCTTTTTTTTTTTTTTTTTTTTTTTTTTGAGATGGCCTCACTCTGTTGCCGAGGCTGGAGTGCAGTGGTGTGATTATGGCTCACTGCAGCCTCGACCTCCCCAGGCTCAGGTAATCCTTCCACCTCAGCCTCCCAAGTACACAGGAGCATGCCACCATACCTAGCTAAGTTTTTGTAGAGACAGGGTTTCACCGTGTTGCCCAGCCTGGTCTTGAACTCCTGGGCTCAAGCAATCCTCCTGCCTTGGCCTCCCAAAGTGCTGGGATTACAGGTGTGAGTCACCATGCCTAGTGAAAGTCACCTCTTTTATCCTCAACTCTCACTGTTCATAAGCTGATCCAGAAGCCTGCAGGAGAAGAAACCCACAAGTTAGGGGTCAGATAAATCAAACTGACTATTAACTATATATGTTTTTATTACAAAACTTAGGCTATTTATAGCTAGCACTCCTTGAGATTCGGCTTTGCATTATATATATGACTTTATTTTTTCCACTTCTCTCATCTCACTTCCTCTTGTAGTCAAGCTGGTTTCTTCACAGCCCTCAAACCTGCATATTCTAGTCACTTAGCTTGCACTGTTCCCCATCCTTTTTACCTCATTGCCACCCATCCTTTGGCAGCTAGGTTATGCTTGTTATAAAGCCGTGTTATCGTTTGGGGGTGTTACATGCAGCACGCATTTTGGCATAGAACATCACTGTCCAATTTTTATCCCACACTAGTTGTCGTGTTGCCAGATTGGTATAAAGTCTCTAGATGACAAAGATGGCTCAGACGTGCCCATCCTCCCTTAGTGCTAAATATACAGCAGGCACTCAATAAATTAAAGACATGCTTCAAGTCTATTTAACTTGCTGTTTGTCCGTAACTTTTTTTTAATTTATTTTTGAGACAGAATTTCAAGAGTTTCTAAAGATGGAGTTTCTCGTCGCCCAGGCTGGAGTGCATTGGCGCCATCTTGGCTCACTGCAACCTTTGCCTCCCAGGTTCAAGTGATTCTCCTGCCTCAGACTCCCAAGTAGCTGGGATTACAGGCACCTGCCATCATGCCCAGCTAAATTTTTTTTGTACTCTTAGTAGAGATGGGGTTTCACCATCTTGGCCGGGCTGGTCTCGAACTCTTGACCTCAGGTGATCCACCTACCTCCGCCTACCAAAGTGCTGGGATTACAGGTGTGCACCACCACACCTGGCCTGTCCATAATTTTGATTTAAAAAAAACATTTGGGGCTAGGCACAGTGACTCACACCTGTAATCCCAGCACTTTGGGAGTCCGAGGCAGGCAGATCATGAGGTCAAGAGATCGAGACCATGCTGGCCAACATGGTGAAACCCCATCTCTACTAAATATGCAAAAATTAGCTGGGCATGGTGGTGCACGCCTGTAGTCCCAGCTACTTGGGAGACTGAGGCAAGAGAATGGCTTGAACCTGGGAGGCAGAGGTTGCAGTGAGCCAAGATTGTGCCACTGCACTCCAGCCTGATGACAGAGTGAGACTCCGTCTCAAAAAAAAGAAAAAGGGGGCCGGGTGTGGTGGCTCACAGCTGTAATCCCAGCACTTTGGGAGGCCAAAGTAGGTGGATCATCTGAGGTCAGGAGTTCAAGACCAGCCCAGCCAACATGGTGAAACCCCGTCTCTACTAAAAATACAAAAATTAGCCAGGCGTGGTGGTGGGCGCCTGTAATCCCAGCTTCTTGGGAGGCTGAGGCAGGTGAATCACTTGAATTCGGGAGTTGGAGGTTGGAGTGAGCGGAGATCCGCCACTGCGTTCCAGCCCGGGTGACAGAGCGAGACTCTGTCTCAAAAACAAAAAACTGTTTGGTAGGAAAGGAGTTTGAAACAGTTAAAGTATGTATTTCAGTGGCAGATGCTACTGTGATTCTCTATTCCTATAGTAAGCAGTGTCTTAGGCCTGAGGAAGTAATAACTTCTGTTTTATCTCTCTGGACCTTCTTTACAGGCGGGATGGCTAAATAAGTAGATGAAAAAAGTGGAAACATTAACATCTAGAACTAATTTGCACAGTGATCAGCAAATTATCCTGGCAGTGATTTAAAACTCTGAGGGTCTCCTTGGTTTTTGCCATCATCTCCAGGGCAGGGCTGGCTGTGGACACTGTGTGAATTCAGAGATGTAACTGTTCTGTCCTCACAGGAACGGTGGAGGCCATGTGTCTTTTGGCAGTCAGTTCAGATGGGAATTGGCTAGCTGCATCAGGTACCAGTGCTGGAGTCCATGTCTACAATGTAAAACAGCTAAAGGTGAGCATACGGCTTAATGGCAGCAGTTTGAACCATTTTACAGGAGCCAGTTCGCCCTGCAGTTACAAGATTCAAGGCAGATTGGCATGACCTGGAAATGTATTAGACTTTTTTCCTTTTAACCAATGATTTTTCCAGGTTTGGAATCCTGTTTTATTTTTTTATTTTATTTTATTTTATTTTTTTGAGGTGGAGTCTCGCTCTGTCGCCCAGGCTGGAGTGCGGTGACATGATCTCAGCTCACTGCAAGCTCCGCCCCCTGGGTTCACGCCATTCTCCTGCCTCAGCCTCCTGAGTAGCTGGGACTACAGGCGCCCGCCACCTCGCCCGGCTAGTTTTTTGTATTTTTAGTA
>NW_012123265.1:550931-551759 GCF_000951035.1 Colobus angolensis palliatus | reverse complement strand
TCCTGTTTTATTTTTATGGAACCCAGAAGCTATACTGTATAACATTAAAAGCAGCTAATGGAATCAGTGAAATCATTCATACCTGGAAATTTGAAATTAATGATTTGTGGGTGATGTAAACACATCCAGGTTCTTTCTATATTTTCGGAAGGAAAATTCTGATATACACAGACAAATAGTTGCAGATAAGAGTTCCTTTCGTGGCTTGCCTTGTAATCTCAAGATAAACATAATCAAAACTTCAAAAAAGGAATGCTGGGAAAACATTTTTCACTAATCAGTAATGACACCATCAGTCATCAATTGAGTCATTAGTGATCCTTTACAAGTCCTCATCTTCATCATAAGAATCAGATTCGAACTATCCAAAACTTGCAATAAGCATTAAAAGTGTATAGAATAACATCAAACTGCAACACTTAATGGGTTTACCTGTTAACTGCATAGCGTAACCTTCGTTGCATTATGGTAGGAGCATGTACTGAGCGCTTGTCTTTGAGTCTTGCCTAGTATTTAAAGAGAGTGTGTAGGGTGCACATGCTTTGCAATTGTACATAAAAAGCCATGCCTAGGCATTAAATTCTTTTAAACCTGGTGTAGAGCCATAGATTCCCTATTCAATGACACATTTATAAGCAGTTTATACAGATGGATTTACTCGGCGGGAAAGGCTTTACTCTCAGTTCTTCACAAATGCTGTTAGTTTTGTAAGCAGTTAAATATGCTTTTTATTTTTTTGAGACAGGGTTTCACTCTGTCACCCAGACTGAGTGCAGTGGCACAGTCACAGCTCACTGCAGCCTTGACCTCTGGGCTCAAGCAATCCTC
>NW_012123265.1:548592-549247 GCF_000951035.1 Colobus angolensis palliatus | reverse complement strand
AAATGAAAGTTCATTGGTTGGGGAAATGCCTGAAATTTATGGAACTTCCCTAGAACCCTTTTGAGTTCTGAGGAGCACTATTTAAACCCCTGACCTAGACCATTCAGTCTTTGCTGAGGAAAAGTGTCACTTAGAGTTGCCCCTTGTGTTTGTTATTTGTTCCCAGCTTCACTGCACGGTGCCTGCTTACAATTTCCCAGTGACTGCTATGGCCATTGCCCCCAATACCAACAACCTTGTCATCGCTCATTCGGACCAGCAGGTAAGGGAGATGCCAGTGCTTTCTAATGCCTTCCTGCTGGATAGTAACCTGGAAGCTGGGATATTGGGCAGTTCCAGGGAGCTTTTCTTTGAAGGTGTTGGAGGATATAAGGTAGTTTTCTCCTGTGTGAAGTAAGTAAAGCTTCCTTGCCTATCTGGGCTCATCATAGGCCAGCAGCATGCTTTGGTTTGATGGGATGCAGTTTAAATGGAGAAGTGCTAAGATTCTAGAGTAAAGAATCACAAGAGGGAGGAGGAGTTTTGAAGTAGTCATTTTCCTGATTGTTTTAGAGGAGAGATGACATGGGCTTGGGTGTCAAACTGGATATGGGATGGAATAAGATTTTGAGAGTTGAAAGTGACTAAAAGATTGTATCATTCACCTTTACCCTTG
>NW_012123265.1:543475-544648 GCF_000951035.1 Colobus angolensis palliatus | reverse complement strand
TCGGCCTCCCAAAGTGCTGGGATTACAGGCTTGAGCCACCGCGCCCGGCCCTAATCTACTTTTTTCTATACCAGTTTGTAAGGAGATTGTAATTATAAGGAGATCTTTAAAAAAAAAAAAAGCAAAAACCTGGGCTGTAGAATACATTAGGAAATTATCAATAATTATATTAGGGAGTTATCAATAATTCATCTGTAAAATTGGAGATGATAATATCTACCTCCCTGAGCTATTGGAACGATTAAATGTCATCTGGGAAGCACATTTAAGTAGACTGCTAGGCAAATGATGCTTACTGCTTTGATGGTCAGTTTTTACACTCAAACATGCACACACATACACACTGTCCAAAAAGTGAAATCTCTCAGTTTTATAGATTTGAGTCCTTGACCAAAGACTGAAAGAGTAGTGAAGCCACATCTTTGCCTTTGTTACACATAATGATAATGTTCCCCCCAATACCTTTTACTGGCACTTAGTCCCTTAAGTGCTTCTGAAAGTAAAACTGATGGGAAGTCTTTTGTATCTGTTAGATTAGCAAAGATCAAAGACTTGATAATATACAGTGTTGTGAGGGTGTAGGGAAACAGTACTCTCACACATTGTGAACATTATCCTAACCATTTTGGAGGATGTTTTGGCAATATCTTAAAATTTTTTAAGTCCATATGATCTTTGACTTAGAAATTTCAGTTCTAAGAGTTCATATATATATATATATATATATATATATATATATATATGCTTTTAGCTGTGCAAAAAGATATTTATACAGAGACAGTTCATTGCAGCTTTGTTGTAGACAAAGATATGAAACAAGCTAATGTCCACTAAGCAGAGTGGATAAGTAAATCATGATACATGCATAAAATGAGTGGAGTATTGTATGTTTCAGAATAGGCATGACTGATGTATATGTGTATTAATGTGGGTCAGTCTCCATGATATAACACTGAGCAAGAAAAGCAAGATACAGGACACTATGTATTATGTGCATAAAATAGCTCTGAAAAGATGGGCCAGGCGCAGTGTCTCATGCTTGTAATCCCAGCACTTTGGGAGGCCAAGGCAGGCGGATCACGAGGTCAGGAGATCAAGACCATCCTGACTAGCCGGGCGCGGTGGCTCAAGCCTGTAATCCCAGCACTTTGGGAGGCCGAGACGGGCGGATCA
>NW_012123265.1:540472-543255 GCF_000951035.1 Colobus angolensis palliatus | reverse complement strand
TAGTCCCAGCTACTCGGAAAGCTGAGGCAGGAGAATGGTTTGAACTCAGGAGGCGGAGCTTTCAGTGAGCCGAGATCGAGCCACTACACTCCAACTCCAGCCTGGGCAACAGAGCAAGACACCATCTCAAAAAAAAAAAAAAAGTGGTGGAAGAACATAGAATGAATATAATACAGCAGAAGGTTTGTGTAGATACTTTCTGGTTAGGAATGAGAATGCCCTTCTGGTCTTTCTGAGTACCAGCCTGAATTTCTCTGTGTCATGTCCTTCCTCAGGTATTTGAGTACAGCATCCCAGACAAACAATATACAGATTGGAGCCGGACTGTCCAGAAGCAGGGCTTTCACCACCTTTGGCTCCAAAGGGATACTCCTATCACACACATCAGTTTTCATCCCAAGAGACCGATGCACATCCTTCTCCATGATGCCTACATGTTCTGCATCATTGACAAGTCATTGGTGAGTTCTTCACTGCTACCTCCCAGATCTTCTTCTGAATCTTGAAGTTCTAAAAGCAGCAAGTACAATAAGACAAAGGAGAATCAGAATAAAAGTAGCTAGTAAATCAGAATAAAGGTAGCTAGTACATTTCTTGGAGGAGAGAGGCTTTTTTGTTTTTCCCTGGTTTGTGTTCCCACAGTTCTTTGGGAGGTTCTCAGGGAAGGGGCTGGCCTTTGTGTACTGGCTTTTGCTGATTTGACTATTTCTCTGCTTTGCCAGTGAGCACATAAATCTTACACAGAAAAGTAATTAGGCCAGTATTCAGAAGGTGACCCTCATCAGGAAGAATCAGTGATTTGGGTAACTTGCTTCCAACTTTGAACTCTGGGATATCTGAATAACATGGTTTCATTAAAGCAGGTACAGGCTGAGGTTTTGACCTCTGTACCCCTTGGCTGAAGCTACTGAAATGCTGTCTGCAGGCTTGAGGAACTGGTCTTAACATCTCCAAAAAACCTAGCTAGGAAAATTCTTCATGGCTGTGATTTAGATGGGATATGAGCATTTTCTTCAGTTTTAGATTCTGTCCTCTTTGCCATCTGCTGTTTTGATTCACCCTGAATTTACATCTTTTTTGGGTAGGTGCTTTGTTTCCTAGAAGCATTGTGGCCATGCCTGTCCTGCACTTTGGGTTTAGATTACAACCATGACACGGTGTTTTGGTGTGTCTGTGAAGGTGGGGGTGGAAGGAACATGGGGGAAAGCGGCAGATGGCTCTAAAGGAGGTGTGCACAGGGATGTGTCATTGGAATCATCTCGTGGGCCTTGTGACCTCTGGGTGTGGGAAGCAGAGCTGGCTGACAAGTGCCTTCTGCAAGATGAGTGATACAGGAAGGGCCCCTCCCACTCTCTTGCCTCTTGTAATTGAGCCCAGATCATTTTTTCCCAAGCACTGGTTTTAAGTTCATCGCTTCCCTATAGTAGGCATAGCTATTTCCCAAGGAAGTCAGAGACAAAATATCATTTGTTTGGCCAGAGGCCACCTCGAGGTGTCAGTGACATCAGCAGGGGTGGTTTGTGTTGAGGTTTTGCCTGGGGAGAACTTCAGTCACTTGTCCAGTCTATGATCTGGTTGGGGGAGAGTCTAGAAAGCACAGAGCCTGTGTGGGCTGAGCTCCTGCACTTGCCAGTTTGTTCCTTTCTGACGAAGTGTTACTGATAAGACAGGCCAGAAGCCCCAGAAGGGCCCTTTGATCTTGCTGCATGGGGTAACAAGCTCTGTTAGCCTCATACTCCCAACCCTCTGTGGTGTGGCTGCAAGAGTAGCTTCAGCTCTTTCTCCTTCTCTCTCCTTTTCTTCTTTTTTTCCCCCCTAGTTTTTCTGAATAGAGGTATCATGGCTACAGCTGTTTTCCTGAATTAACAAATGTCAGGGAGGTACTGAATATATATGACAGTTAGAAGATGATGTTGGGCTAAAAATGCACCTCAGATCTTTGGTCTGTGGAAGCCCAATAGAAGTAACCATTTAAACAATGTATCTTTGTCTTTTTAGCCCCTTCCAAATGACAGAACCTTACTGTACAATCCATTTCCTCCCACGAATGAATCAGATGTCGTCCGGAGGCGCACAGCTCATGCTTTTAAAATTTCTAAGATATATAAGGTAAAACATCTTGTGTTGTTATTCTGGATAGTTGGTTCCTTTGTGATATCAAAATGTAATAAACTCCACAATCGGAAGATAAGAGCACCTTCAGTTTCCATGCAGAGAACCTGGATTGTGGGAGACAAATCACCTTTTTGAAGCTGGCTGTCCCTTGTATATGTTTTATTGTTTTTGCCTTAGTAGGTTAGAGGCAGGCACATCATACTTAACCAAAATGAAATGCGTAAGTAGTGAGAAACATTGGCGCTGAGGTAGAGTCTTTGTTGGCATGAAAGCTGGCTTTAAATTTTCCTTGTTGGAGTGTTCCATAGGATAAATGTCAAGCAGGCTGGGCTTGGTAGCTCATACTTATAATCCCAGCACTTTGGGAGGCCAAGGCAGGTGGATCTCCTCAGCCCAGGAGTTCAGGACCAGCCTGGGCACCAACCTGGGCACTACTCAAATACCTGGGCACCATGGCAAAACCCCATCACTATTAACAAAAAAGAGGCGAGGTCTGTAAATTACTCAAATGTGATTAGCTTCTTGATGCATTTGTAACTTGCCAGTTGTCAGTTGCCTTAGTCTGGGTATGGTGATTCACTCCTCTAATCTCAGCACTCTAGGAGGCTGCGGCTGGAGTTCAAGACCAGTCTGGGCAACATAATGAGAACCTGTCTCTACAAAAAAAA
>NW_012123265.1:532665-540422 GCF_000951035.1 Colobus angolensis palliatus | reverse complement strand
TCATCCCAGCTACTCAGAAGGCCAAGCAGGAGAATCGCTTGAACTGGGCAGGCAGAGGTTGCAGTGAGCCAAGATCACACCACTGCACTCCAGCCTGGCGGCAGAGTGAGGCATTGTCTCCAAAAAAAAAAAGGAGAAAAGAACCATAAAATTGGGCAACCAGCCTCGGGGCTGCTCTATCTATGCAGTAGCCATTCCTCTATTCCTTCACTTTCTTAATAAACTTGCTTTCACTTTACGGACTCGTCCTGAATTCTTTCTTGCGTAAGATCCAAGCACCATCTCTTCGGGTCTGGATCAGGACCCCTTTCCTGTAACATGATTAGCAGGCATGATACACAAAGGATTTTCCATTTCATAGGCTACAGGGATGGGGGAAGGTGTTTGAGCACTTGATCTAGTTGTAATATTGAGTTATGTGGGCAGTCTTTTGTGTTAGTCATACAGAGTGTAGTAATGTACAGTCTAGGACCTTGTCTCCTAGTGCTCATGTCTGGGTGTTTCTTGGGCCAATTCCTGGATGTGGCTCATATTTTGTCCATTTTCTTTCACTTTTATTTGGCCTTCGGACTGGCTGTTTTCCCATCAGCAGTGTTTGAAAGTATTTGTTTTCTTATTCCTTACCAATGTACTGGTAGACTAATTTTAGCCTATCCAATGGGTGAAAAATGCTATCTCATTTTACTTTGCATTTCCCTGTTTACTAATGAGGTTGCTCACTTTATGTGTTTGAATGTTTGGCCAATTGCGTGAATTACATATTTGTAACCCTTTCTCCTTTTTTTCCTCTAATGTGTTGTCTTTTTCTTTGTTGTTGTTGTTGTTTTGAGACGGAGTCTCGCTCTGTCACCCAGGCTGGAGTGCAGTGGTGCGGTCACGGCTCGCTGCCAGCTCACCTCCCAGGTTCATGGCATTCTCCTGCCTCGGCCTCCCCAGTAGCTGGGACTACAGGCACCCGCCACCACGCCCAGCTAATTTTTTGTATTTTTAGTAGAGACGGGGTTTCACCATGTTAGCCAGGATGGTCTCGATCTCCTGACCTCGTGATCCGCCCGTCTCGGCCTCCCAAAGTGCTGGGATTACAGGCTTGAGCCACCGCGCCCGGCCTAAGAAGCATAGATTTTCTATCCAGAGAAATGTAAAAAATCCTGCTGAGACCTTTTATGAGTAAACTCGGTTAAGTTCCCGATCTTGAGCCGGGTGCAGCAGTGCACACCTACCTATTGTCCCAGCTACTCAGGAGACTGAGGCAGGGTCATTGCCCAGGAGTTCAGGGCTTCAGTGCACGTTGATCATGTCTACGAGTGGCCACTGCTCTCCTGCCTGGGCAACATAGCAAGACCCCCATCTCTAAGAAAGAAAAAAAAGCTTTTATGCATTCCAACTATTTTGCGTCCCAGGGCAGGAAAGATTGTCAAGAGATTTAAATCATTTGAGCCTTGAACTAGGCTAACCCACCTTTTAGTTTAGATGGTGTCTACCTCTAGTCGGTTCATTCAGGACTAGCCCTGGATCCTAAGTCCTGATAGAATCATTATCATCCCTCTGCAGCCTCTACTCTTCATGGATCTTTTGGATGAAAGAACACTCGTGGCAGTGGAACGGCCTCTGGATGACATCATTGCTCAGCTCCCACCACCCATTAAAAAGAAGAAATTTGGAACCTAAAACAGGGCACTGTCTGTGTCCTTCCTTGAACTGTCTACCCTGTCGCTTTTCACAAATCATGGTAATAAAACAAGTTATTCTTGAGGACTAGGCATTATAAATGTTTTCTTCCAAGATAATGGAGAGTCATTTCTCTTCATTGAATGAAAGTGAATGGAAACTCCAAATGAGGTATTTGTATTTGGGATAATGTGCTGAGTAGCTGCAAACTCATCTAATGTTGATAGAGTCCTGCTTATTCTGTAGGCGGCAATCTCAGAAGAAAAGATACTTGCGTTCTGTTCCCTATTACATGCCTAAGGCTTCAGAGGGCTGATGGCCTTCACTTCCTGCCAGCCCCCAGCCTAAGCAACAGCATGGAATCTGCCCCTCCTCGCCCTGGAGGGCAGAGAACCGTAATTACTTACTCAGGATAGCCTGACCACTAATAACCATAGTCAGCCTTAGAGTTCAAGGAAGAATTTCAACTCCAGCATTATAAGGGAGTGTTCCATCTAAAAAATAGATGCCTTTGACCTTTGGCAGTCAGCCATTAATTTTATTTAAAAAGAAAAGAAGCTCGGGTTATCAGCCCCATTAACTGCCTTTTTACCTGTTATATACTGGTTTCAAAAGTATGGAAGGGCCAGACATGGTGGCTCATGCCTGTAATCCCAGCATTTTAGGAGGCCGAGGTGGGAGCATCACTTGAGTCCAGAGACCAACCTGGGCAACATAGGGAGAACCTATCTCTGAAGAAATACAATATTTAAAAAAAAGATACAGGAGCTGGGCACACATCAGTAGTCCCAACTACTTGGGGGGATCACTGGAGCTCAGGAGTTTGAGACCATAATGTGCTATGATCACTGGTGAATAGCCACAGCACTCCAGCCTGGGCAACATAGTAAGACCCTGTCTCTTAAAAAAAAAATAGTGAGGAAACACTAGGCAGGAATTTTGTTAGGGAGTAAGAGTAGAGGTGGGGACCCGAGAGCCTACCATGTATTTCACATTTTTCATTCTTTTCTACCTGCTCTGACATTGTTACTCCCACGTGTGTTATCAACTGGCCAGTTTTAATGTGATCTTTAAATTAGAAAGTGAAGAACTCTAGTTAACTGAACTGAGCAGATAGATTTCTTTCCCGTCTCGGGATGTATTCTGTTGCATGCCTGTGGAAACCCAGTATGTGTGCTTTTTGTTTGTTTGTTTTGGGGATGGAGGGCTGAAGTGTGGGTAGAGAAGTGTGTGGGTTCTGGTGACATCATGAATGAATAGTTGGTGAAAAACATTTTGCTATGATTAGCCCCACCCTCCATTCTGGAAAGGGAAAATAAATGAGGATTTAAGGTAGATGTAGGGCGGGAGAATTAACAGAGAGAGAGAGGTTATAAGAGAGATAAACAGAGCCCAATAATTGATCACATAAAGGACAGTCTATTTTAGGTTTGATAAGAAAGAACAGATATGATAAAGTTTATAATAGATGTGTTTGCCTCTGCCCCACTTGTTAGGTTTTACAGTGATAGGAGTAATTTAAACAAATACCTGCTGGGTGCCATGGCTCACACCTGTAATCTCAGCACTGTGGAAGGCTGAGACTGGCAAATCGCTTGAACCGAGGACTTTGAGACCAGCCTGGGCAACATGGTGAAACTCTATCCCTGCAAAACATACAAAAATTAGCCAGATGTGGTGGCAAGCACCTGTAGTACCAGGTTCTCAGGAGGCCGAGGTGGGAGGATTGCTTGAGCCCCGGAGGAAGAGGCTGAGCACACCACTGCACTCTAGCCTGGATTTTTTTTGAGACCCTCTCTCAAAAAATACCTGCAACTTTTTAGCTCACCTGTGTAAAAAAAACTTGCCTCATGTTGAATAAATTTTTTTCTGTAAGGCATATTTTTCCAGTCTGGATTAGACTGGACTATTAGGGACCTTTTGAGCTTACTGAAGATCCTGTCCTTTCTAAGAAATGTTTTAAGTGGTTGAAATGACAAGTTAAGTCGCTGGTCTACATTGAATGCTGGTGAGCAGATGGAGGCTAGGATGCCTTAAATATTAACTCACTTGTGGCCTGGTGCAGTGGCCCACACCTGTAATCCCAGCACTTTGGGAGGCCAAGGCAGGCAGATCACTTGAGGTCAGGCAAGCCAGCCTGGCCAACATGGCAAAACCCTGTCGCTACTAAAAATACAAAAATTAGCCAGGCATGGTGGCACGCGCCTGTAATCCCAGTCTCCCTACTTGGGAGGCTGAGGCAGGAGAACTGCTTGAACCTGGGAGACAGGTTGCAGTAAGCCAAGATCACGCAGAGCGAGACTCCATCTCAAAATAAAATAATAAATTAACTCACTTGCTTTTCACTAGTTGTAAAGCTGTAAATTCAGAGAATCCTTGTTAACTGGAATCTAGTTTATGGCTTGACTTACTTACTTAAATTCTAAAATCTTGTGGGTTGTGGAGGATGTAATTCTCACAGAGAGAACCCACAGATCATCTGAATGAGGAAGTAAAGTTCTGACAGTAGAAAGCATTCCTTTTCAACTTTTCCAGCCAGTGATTTGGACTTCCTTAAATGGTATGGGAAGTAAGTGCTTTGGGCCTTGAAATTCTTCCGAAGTAGAAAACTTGGAATACAAATGAAGCAGAAACTGACTAGAGCAAGTTAGAGAACTTGGGGGAAGGGAAGGGAAGGGAACAGAAGGGAGGGGAGGGTGGGGAAGGGGAGAGGAGGGAAGGGGAAGAGAGGAGAAAGGAGGGGAGGGGATGTGAGGGGAAGGGACAATGGGAGAGGGGAGAGGAGGGGAGGGGATGTGAGGGGAAGGGAAGGAAAACCAGTATTAAAAAAGGAGGAACGCTTTAGTGCATGGTTTTGAGGGTGTTTTTACTTTGGGGATTTGTGTTACCTAGACATTTAAAACATTTCCCTCTTGGCATTATGTTTCTGTTTTGGCCATTTTGCATACCTCTGCTCATTCTTGGGTTCTACAGAAAAATTCTGATTTGAAACCAGCCCAGGAAAGGTCTTTTTTGCCAATCTGACTCAAATGCTTTAAAAACTCACTTTTCTCATGTACTGGTTAGTAAACTCATCTCTGAATGGATAATTCACATGTATTGTGGGGAGTATAGCAAATTCAACTAAGAAAAACTAAAATCTTGGAATATTGGAAGATAGAGACCATCAAATTTGGGGGTTTTTAAGTTTTCTTTTGAAAATCAACCATTTCTTTAAATGCTACTTAATACTGAACCACAATGTATGCTGTAGATAAAAATGAAGTTATTCCTATTGGGTGAAGATGAAGCAGGAGTTTGTAAAAGAAATGTGACTCTCAGTCTCATTTTTTTTTTCTCTTGTTTTTTTTTTGAGACAGAGTCTCACTTTGTCACCAGGCAGTGGTGTGATCTTGGCTCACTGCAACGTCCGCCTTCTGGGTTCAAGCGATTCCCCTGCCTCAGTCCCAAGTAGCTGGGAGTACAGGTGCCTGCCACCACGCCCGGCTAATTTTTTGTATTTTAGTAGAGACAGGGTTTCACCATGTTGGCCAGGATGGTCTCGATCCCCCACCTCGGCCTCCCAAGGTGCTGGGATTCCAGGTGTGAGCCACCATGACCAGCCAATCTCATTTTTATAGTCGTGGAAATGGGAGACCAGGAAGGGAAGAGGTAATTTTTCCCATAGTCACACAGTGATTTGTTAGAGGCCAAGGTAGCATTCTTCAGCTTGTTCCCCCACTATCTCAGTTGTAGGAACCCAATCATAAATATGATTGTCAGAAGCATTTGAACCAAAGCAAATGCGTCTTGAATAGGAGCTAGGTAAAAGGATGCTGAGACCTACTGGGCTGCATTCCCAGACAGTTAAGCCATTCTAAGTCACTGAATGAGATAGGAGGTTGGCACAAGATGCAGGTCATAAAGACCTTCCTGATAAAACAGGTTGCAGTAAAGAAGCCAGCTAAAACCCAGCGAAACCAAGACGGTCACAAGAGTGACCTCTGGTTGTCCTCACTGCTACACTCCCACCAGCGCCATGACAGTTTACAAATGCCATGGCAACATCAGGAAGTTATCCTATATGGTCTAAAAAGGGAAGGCATGAATAATCCACCCCTTGCTTAGCATATCATCAAGAAATAACCATAAAAGGCTGGGTGCAGTGGCTCATGCCTGTAATATCAGCACTCTGGAAGGCCGTGGTGGGCGGATCACCTGAGGTCGAGTTCCAGACCAACCTGGCCAATGTGGCGAAACCCCATCTCTACTAAAAAAAAAATACAAAAATTAGCCAGGCGTGGTGGTGCACACCTATAGTCCCAGCTACTAGGGAGGCTGAGGCAGGAGAATCACTTGAACTGGGCAGGCAGAGGTTGCAGTGAGCCAAGATCACACCACTGCACTCCAGCCTGGCGGCAGAGTGAGGCATTGTCTCCAAAAAAAAAAAGGAGAAAAGAACCATAAAATTGGGCAACCAGCCTCGGGGCTGCTCTATCTATGCAGTAGCCATTCCTCTATTCCTTCACTTTCTTAATAAACTTGCTTTCACTTTACGGACTCGTCCTGAATTCTTTCTTGCGTAAGATCCAAGCACCATCTCTTCGGGTCTGGATCAGGACCCCTTTCCTGTAACATGATTAGCAGGCATGATACACAAAGGATTTTCCATTTCATAGGCTACAGGGATGGGGGAAGGTGTTTGAGCACTTGATCTAGTTGTAATATTGAGTTATGTGGGCAGTCTTTTGTGTTAGTCATACAGAGTGTAGTAATGTACAGTCTAGGACCTTGTCTCCTAGTGCTCATGTCTGGGTGTTTCTTGGGCCAATTCCTGGATGTGGCTCATATTTTGTCCATTTTCTTTCACTTTTATTTGGCCTTCGGACTGGCTGTTTTCCCATCAGCAGTGTTTGAAAGTATTTGTTTTCTTATTCCTTACCAATGTACTGGTAGACTAATTTTAGCCTATCCAATGGGTGAAAAATGCTATCTCATTTTACTTTGCATTTCCCTGTTTACTAATGAGGTTGCTCACTTTATGTGTTTGAATGTTTGGCCAATTGCGTGAATTACATATTTGTAACCCTTTCTCCTTTTTTTCCTCTAATGTGTTGTCTTTTTCTTTGTTGTTGTTGTTGTTTTGAGACGGAGTCTCGCTCTGTCACCCAGGCTGGAGTGCAGTGGTGCGGTCACGGCTCGCTGCCAGCTCACCTCCCAGGTTCATGGCATTCTCCTGCCTCGGCCTCCCCAGTAGCTGGGACTACAGGCACCCGCCACCACGCCCAGCTAATTTTTTGTATTTTTAGTAGAGACGGGGTTTCACCGTGTTAGCCAGGTAGGTTTCAATCTCCTGACCTCGTGATCTGCCTGCCTCGGCCTCCCAAAGTATTGGGATTACAGACGTGAGCCACCACGCCCAGCCATGTTGTCTTTTTCTTTTAGTATTTCAAGATATTTTATGATGTAGATCAGCACTGTTGAATAAACTTTCTGTGACGATAGAAAAGTAGGCCAGGCATGGTGGCTCATGCCTGTAATCGCAGCACTTTGGGAGGCCAAGCCAGATGAATCACCTGAGCTCAGGAGTTTGAGACCAGCCTAGGCAGCGTGAAACCCCGTCTCTACTAAAAATTCAAACATGAGCTGGCTGTAGTGGCATGTGCATATAATCTCAGCTACTTGGGAGGCTGAGGTGGGAGAACTGCTTGAGCCTGGGAGGTGGAGGTTGCAGTGAGCAGATAATCACACCCCTGCACTCCAACCTGGGTGACAGACTGAGACCCCCGTCTCAAAAATAAATAAATAAGGCTGGGCACGGTGGCTCACGCCTGTAATCCCAGCATTTTGGGAGGCTGAGGCGGGTGGATCATGAGGTCAGGAGTTTGAAGCCAGCATGAGGTGGCTCATGCCTGTAATCCCAGCACCTTGGGAGGCTGAGGTAGGCAGATCACGAGGTCAGGAGTTGAAGACCAGCCTGACTAACATGGTGAAACTTTGCCTCTACTAAAAGTACAAAAATTAGCCAGGCATGGTGGCATGTGCGTGTAATCCCAGCTACTCAGGAGGCTGAGGCAGGAGAATCGCTTGAACCTGGGAGGCAGAGGTTG
>NW_012123265.1:530487-531990 GCF_000951035.1 Colobus angolensis palliatus | reverse complement strand
CCTGCCTCAGCCTCCCAAAGTGCTGGGATTACAGGTGTAAGCCACCGTGCCTGGCCAGGATTTTTAATTTTAATTTAAATAGCTACATGTGCTAATGGCTTTCGTATTGAACAGCGCAGATCTAGATATTCAGGCTTAGCTTTGTGTCAGTTCATTGTCTTTAGGAAGTTATAGAATTTAATAACATTTATACATTTATTAAGTGGTTACTATATGCAACTCACCAAAAACGGAAGAAAAATGTGGCCTCAGCCCTCAAGAACTACACCGCCTAGCTGGAGAGAGAAGCAAGTAGATCAGTGATGCTACATGAGGTCGGGCATAGTGGCTCATGCATGTAACCCCAGCACTTTGGGAGACCAAGGCAGGAGGATTGCTTGAACTTTAGACCAGCCTGGGCAACACAGTGAGACTCCATCTCTACAAAAACATTTTTTAAAAATTAGCCAGATGTGGTGGCATGTGCCTGTGTTTCCCAGCTCCTCGAGAGGCTCAGGTGGGAGATTTGCTTGAGCCTGGGAGGTTGAGGCTGCAGTGACCCGGGACCACACCATTGCATTCCAGCCTGAGAACAGGGCAAGACCCTGACACACACACATACACTCACACACACACAATAGAGTGGTTTCCACAGAAGGAAGCTAAGCAGTTTAGGAAAGTATGTGGAAAAGACAAGTCGTTTTGGATACATAGTCCTTGAGCCAACATGTAGTGAGAAATAAGACCAGTTGGGGTAGGCCTTCCAGTCTGTGGTCCAGAATTTTCATTCAGTGGAAAACACAGCTGTGAGTCACTCACACATTCAATGGAATGACAGAAAAAATGCCCATTTATGTAAGGGGCAGAAGAGACTGGAAGTTAGGGAGTCAAAAAACAGGCTGTTGTGTAGGTGACGTGGGATCTATGTAAGGATGTTAGGGCTGCCATAACAAAGTACTACTGGGATGGCTTCAACAACAGAACTTCTTTTTTTTTTTTTTTTTTTTTTTTGAGACAGGGTCTGGCTCTGTTGCCTAGGCTGGATTGCAGTTGCTCGATCTTGACTCACTTTACTGCAGCCTTAACCCCTGGGCTCAAGCAATCCTCCAGCCTCAGCATCGTGAGTAGCTAGAACTACAGGTGTGCACCACCACACCTGGCTAATTTTTTTTTTTTAATAACCCAAACTGTCACTTTTTCTTTTTCTTTTTCTTTTTTTTTTGAGATAGAGTCTCACTCTGATGCCCAGGCTGGAGTACAGCGGTGTGATCTCAGCTCACTGCAGTCTCTGTCTCTAGGGTTCAAGCAATTCTCCTGCCTCAGCCTCCCAAGTAGCTGGGGTAATAGGTGTGTGCTACCACACCCAGCTAATTTTTGTATTTTTAGTAGAGACGGGGTTTCACCATGTTGGTCAGGCCGGTCTCAAACTCCTGATCTCAAGTGATCCACCCGCCTCGGCCTCCCAAAGTGTTGGGATTACAGGCGTGAGCCACTGCACCTGGCCGTTTTCTTTTTTTTTTTTTT
>NW_012123265.1:527279-530352 GCF_000951035.1 Colobus angolensis palliatus | reverse complement strand
CAAGGATCTATTTTTTTTTTAGAGATGCAGTCTCACTGTGTTGCCCAGGCAGGTCTAGAACTCCTGAACTCAAGCAATCCACCTGCCTTGGCCTCCCAAAGTGCTGGGATTACAGGCCTGAGCCACTATGCCAGACCAGAAATTTATTTTCTCATAGTTCTGGAGGCTAAAAGTCTGAGATTGAGATCAAGGTGTCAGCAGGATTGTTGGTGGTGGTGGTGGTGGTGGTGGTGGTTTTGAGACAGAGTCTCACTCTGTTGCCCAGGCTGGAGTGCAGTGGAGCGATCTTGGATCACTGCAACCTCTGCCTCCCAGG
Source organism: Colobus angolensis palliatus (assembly GCF_000951035.1). NCBI lineage: Eukaryota > Metazoa > Chordata > Mammalia > Primates > Cercopithecidae > Colobus > Colobus angolensis. The sequence goes on along the minus strand of NW_012123265.1, from coordinate 530,036 downwards.
TTCAAGTGATTCTCCTGTCTCAGCCTCCTGAGTAGCTGGGATTACAACTGTGCAACGCCATGCCCAGCTAATTTTTGTATTTTTAGTAGAGATGGGGTTTCACCATGTTGGCCAGGCTGGTCTTGAACTCTTGACCTCAAGTGATCGACCAGCCTCAGCCTCCTAAAGTGCTGAGATTACAGACATGAGCCATCATGCCTGGCCTTATTTTTCTGCTTTTTGTTTTTTTGTAGAGACGAGGTCTTGCTGTATTGCCCAGGCTGGTGTCAAACTCCTAGACTCAAGTAATACTCCTGCCTCCTGACATGCTGTGGTTACAGGCATGAGCCACCCTGCCAGGCTGGATTAGTTTCTTCTGAGGCCTCTCTCCTTGCCTTGTAAATGACCATCTTCTCCCTTCATCTTCCCATGGTCTTCCCTCTATGCATGTGTCTCTGCCCTCATCTCCTCTTATAAGGACAACAGTCAAACTGAATTAGGGCCCACCCCAGTGACCTCATTTTAACTTAGTTACCTCTTTAAAGATTGGATCTCCAGGCTGGGTGTGGTGGCTCACACCTGTAATCCCAGCACTGTGGGAGGCCGAGGCAGGCGGATCACCTGAGGTCGGGAATTTGAGACCAGCCTGGCCAACATGGTAAAACCCCGTCTCTACTAAAAATACAAAAAATTAGCCGGGCGTGGCGGCAGGCGCCTGTAGTCCCAGCTACTTGGGAGGCTGAGACAGGAGAATGGCGTGAACTCAGGAGGCGGAGCTTGCAGTGTGCTGAGATCAGGCCACTGCACTCCAGCCTGGGCGACAGAGTGTGACTCCGTCTCAAAAGAAAGAGGAAAGGAAAAAGGAAAGGAAAGGGGAACTGGTGAAGGGGGAAAGTAGACTTTTAATTAAATTTTTTTTTTTTTTTGGACACAGTCTCTCTTTGTCACCCAGGCTTGAGTGCAGTGGCATAGTCACGGCCCACTGCAACCTCTGCCTCCAGGGATCAAGTGATTCTCCTGCCTCAGCTTCCCGAGTAGCTGGGATTAACAGGCGCCTACCACCATCCCTGGCTAATTTTTGTATTTTTAGTGGAGACAGGGTTTCACCACGTTGACCAGGCTGTTCTCGAACTCCTGACCTCAAGTGATCCACCCATCTCGGCCTCCAAAGTACTAGGATTACAGACATGAGCCACTCTGCTGGGCTGACTTTTATTTTGAGATATTATTTGAATTTCATGACAAATTATGTAATTTCCATGATTATCGATAAAAAAGAAAAAAGAAAATACTGATTTTCCATAACTAAGTGGATTCAATGAAACTAAACTTCTATTTAGTGTGTCCTTGCTAATATTTTCCTTTAAGAGTCACAGCGCTACAAAACTGTCACCAGCTGCTTCCTATTAGGAATGTGGTTAGCAGATGTGGGTTTTCATAGTCATGCTGTATGAGATCGTTAATCCATTTTTGCGGGTTTCAGATGGTTAGTGATTTATCTTGGTGGGATGAATTAAAAATGTGCTTGCATCAGCTAAAGGATGTATGCACCTTTCTCTCTTTCACGACATGTTTGTGCTGGAGTGAAAATATATTGCAGGATATTTCTACTGGAAGGTAAAGCAGTACTATTCATTGAAAAGGATAACTGATCCCGCTCGGTCTTCTAAGTGAGGAAGAGTTATGCATAGATAATTTTTCAAAGCTGGATGTTGGATCGGTTATTTTATGAGCTTATTTCTCCCTTTGGCGTCTTCTTTAGTAGTAATTGAGTGGCTCCTGCTTTTGTTCCTCTGGCATCAGGCCACCTTTGTGGCAGTGACCTTCAGGCTTGCTAAGGGCTGCAATTTTGCTTGAGGCCCTCCTTCCTTATGAAATTACACAACACTCATACTTTGGAACCAGCCCCAGATCCACTAATTCTTTTCCTTTGACGGACTCTTGGCAATCTATACTCTCTTTTAGCCGAAGTGTAGTTTTATACAAGATCTGTTTGTCACCGAAATTAATTTGGCCATTTGCCCTTTAAGCACGGAATCAAATGGTGTTATGGCATACTTATTCCTAGATAAAGTATAGACTAGCGGCTGGAGAGTTGTTTTTTTTTTTCTTCCTTCCTTCCTTCCTTCTTTTCCCTCCCTCCCTCCCTTCCCTCCCTTCTTCTGTTCTTCCTCCCTCCATTTCCTCCCTCCTCCCTCCCTCCCTCCCTCCTTCCTTCCTTCCATCCTTCCTTCCTCTCTCTCTTTCTTCTCTTCCCTCCCTCTCTCCCTTCCTGCCTGCCTTCCTTCCTCTCTCTTTCTTCCCCTCCCTCCCTTCCTTCCTTGCTTCCTACTTTTTTTTGAGACAGGGTCTCACTGTGTCAACCAGGCTGGAGTGCAGTGATCTGATCATAGCCCACTGCAGCCTTGAACTCCTGGGCTGAAGTGATCCACCTACCTCAGGCTCCCTAGTAGCTGGGACTACAGGTGCTATACAAAAATACTAATTTTTGTATTTTTTTGTAGAGATGGAGTTTTGCCACATTGCCCAGTCTTGGCTTAAGTGATCCTCCTGCCTTGGCCTCCCAAAATGCTAGGATTATAGGCTTGAGCCACGGTGCCCAGCCAAGAGTCTCTATCAAAGGTTTTATTATTGGTGCTGCTGAAAGTCAACTGGTAATAATGACAGCAGTGGGTACTTTTTATTTTTTTGAGATGGACTCTTGCTCTATTGCCCAGGCTGGTGTGCAGTGGCACAATCTTGGCTCACTGCAACCTCCACCTCCCAGATTCAAACAGT
>NW_012123265.1:524586-526954 GCF_000951035.1 Colobus angolensis palliatus | reverse complement strand
TCAGCCTCCCAAGTAGCTGGGATTATAGGCACGTACCACCATGCCCAGCTAATTTTTGTATTTTTAGTAGAGATGGGGTTTCACCATGTTGGCCAGGATGATCTCGATCTCCTGACCTCGTGATCCATCCACCTTGGTCTCCCAAAGTGCTGGGATTACAGACGTGAGCCACCACTCACAGCCCTTCCATTTATTTGTTGAGACAGAGTCTCACTCTCTTGCCCAGGCTAGAGTGCAATGGCGTGATCTCGGCTCACTATAACCTCTGCCTCCTCGGTTCAAGCGATTCTCATCCCTCAGCCTCCTGAGTAGCTGGGATTATAGGCGTGCAGCACTACACCACGCTAAGTTTTGTATTTTTAGTAGAGACGAGGTTTCACCATGTTGGCCAGGCTGGTCTCAAACTCTTGGCCTCAAGCAATCTGCCCACCTTGGTCTCCCAAAGTGCTGGGATTACAGGTGTGAGCCACTGTGCCCAGCCGCCATTTCCTTTTTTTAGAGGTAAAGTAACATGACTCTTCAAAGAATGATCTTAGCTTGTCTCGCTGTCCTTAAGAAACTGTGGAAACAGATATGAACTCTTTTTATTTCAGATTTTATTATCCACAGTAAGTAGATTTCCACTGACGCCTTGCAATTTCCTACATGGTAATTTTCACTCTGCAAGGAACCAATAACCTTCAGAGGAATTATTTGAAAGGACTATAGCGCAGAAAGTACCAAATTTCAATCAATCATATGTTTAATGAGTTCCTTCTCTGCAAGGTAATAGTTTTGGAATAGTGGGGAATAAATATAAGTTGATGAGTGGTCGCCCTCCTGTAGTTTATAATCTACTTGGCCACACAACCCAGGAACAGAATTAAATTGTTCAAAGGAAAATTCCCAATGAACTGAGTAGTCAGGCAAAGCTGAAATGAAATCTTGCTAGGTGGTAAGGGAATTCAGCCGGAGGAGACAGGAGGTGTCTGGAAAGAAGGACTTAAGACAACGTGCAAGGCATCATTGGGAGACACTGACTGAATGAGTTTGGCTCATCTGAAGGTAGTGATGAAAGGCAATGTTGAAAAGTTCATTTCGGTTCTTATGGAAGGCCTTGCAGATACAGCTTGACAGTTGGGGAATTTTTTTTTATTGACATATTTTTAAATAATCTTTTTTTTTTTTTGAGATGGCGTCTTGCTCTGTTGCCCAGGCTGGAGTGCAATGACACAATCTCGGCTCACTGCAACCTCCGCCTCCTGGGTTCAAGTGATTCTCCTGCCTCAGCCTCCCGAGTAGCTGGTACAACAGGCAGATGCCACCATGCCCAGCTAATTTTTGTATGTTTATTAGAGATGGGGTTTCACCATGTTGCCCAGGATGGTCTCGATCTCCTGACCTCGTGATCCACCCGCCTCAGCCTCCCAAAGTGCTGGGATTACAAGGTGTGAGCTCTCGCACCCAGACTGAAAATAATCTTGAAAGGAAAAATTCTCAAGTAATCCCAATACCAGTCTATCTCCACTAGCTACTTCCAGGGTTAAATATTTTGTTATATAACTTGCTGTCTTATGTAAGTGCCCTCACTATTAGTTAGCAGATCTGTGACTTACTGCAACTCTATTGATAAAAACGTCTTGATATCCTTGAAGAGAATTCCCAGCACTTCCCTTTTACTAATAAAGGTGTCCTCAAGTGCCCAACTCCTGGGTGATTACAAATGCAAAAATTTTAAAAGTAGTGCTCATTCTCTAAGGAATCAGCTGCCAAACACTCTCTAATAAGCAGAAATTTCACATAATTCAGGCCTCTGGGGGCTCACACCTCAGCTGGAGCAAAGCCAGAATGTCTGTGACTGCAGGTGCACTTGGGCACATTGGGACTTGCTAGAACAGCAAGCTGGCCTCTGCAGTTGATTTAGGAGAGGGCTGGAGGGTTGAGCTTTTGCTGACATTTGCAGTTTAGAAAATCCGACTCCACTAATCGCAAAGAGGATTCTGCTGTAATGATTTTTTTTTTTTTTTTTTTTTTTTTTTTTGCTAAGATACATTTCTCATTTTGAATTCTTCATTTGGGCTCTGGACACTTCCCAGCCTCTATATTTATTATTTTAACTTCTGTTACAGGAGGCTCTTAGAAGTTTCTGCCTGCACGTGAACATGCATTCACAGAGTGGTGAATGGCCACTGTTTACGAGCCTCAACGTGCACTTCATGAGCAAGCAAGTTTACAGCCCCTTTTACAGGAATTGGTGCACATTCCCTCTGCTTACCCCCGTCCCTGCCCACATGAAAACACAGGGATTTTTTGCTACTACTGCTGAGGAAAAGTTAGAGGACATCTTGACCTCATGATTTTGCTGAGCACTTGCTTTCTTTTTCTTTTT
>NW_012123265.1:522872-523996 GCF_000951035.1 Colobus angolensis palliatus | reverse complement strand
CAGGCTGGTCTCGAACTCCTGACCTCAAATGATCTGCTTGCCTCACCCTCCCAAAGTTTTGGGATTATAGGCATGAGCCACTGTGCCCAGCTTGGACCCTTATTTTTGAGGTATGAGGGGTACTGTATAGTGAAAATAGCCCTGGATCCAGAGGCTGGGAGTCCTGAGTTGTCTCTGCCTCCTTCCTGTGGACTTTGGGCCATGGTCTTTGGTCTTTGGTCTTTGGCTCTCTGGCCCTCAGTTTTCACAGGTCTTCTAGTCCATGAAGCTGGAGGAGGTGGGTAGATTGTATCACTCCTGTCTGGATAAAAGCCACTGCAGGCTCTGCAGTGTGCACAGCAGTGGCTCATGGCCTTTGGTCATGGAAACTTCCTGCCAATTGGATGAATCACAGGCTTCAAAAAAATACCTTAGAGACCAAATTTTGCATACAATTTTTGGGAATGCCCATGTACACTTGCCCCAACAAAAGGCCATGGCCTGCAGGCTAAGAAAGTCAGATCTACGGCTGGGTGTGGTGGCTCACACCTGTAATCCCAGCACTTTGGGAGGCCAAGGTAGGTGGTCACGAGGTCAGGAGTTCAAGAACAGCCTGACCAACATGGTGAAACCCCACCTCTACTAAAATTATAGAAATTAGCTTGTGTGATGGCACACACCTGTAATCCCAGCTACTCAGGAGGCTGAGGCAGGAGAATCACTTGAACCTGTGAGGCGGAGGTTGCAGTGAGCTGAGATCAAGCCACTGTACCACTCCGGCCTGGGTGACAGAATGAGACTCTGTCTCAAAAAAAAAAAAAAAAATCTATAAAGTCAAGTCCAAACTCTTTGATATTTTGTTATAAGATGCTTTTCGGCTGGGTGCGGTGGCTCACACCTGTAATCCCAGCACTTTGGGAGGCTGAGGTAGGCAGATCACCTGAGGTCAGGAGTTTGAGACCAGCCTGGCCAACATGGAGAAACCCTGTCTCTACTAAAAAATGCAAAATTAGTCAGGCGTGGTGGCACATGCCTGTAATCCCAGCTACTCAGTAGGCTGAGGCAGGAGAATCACTTGAACCTAGGAGGGAGAGATTGCAGTGAGCCGAGATCGTGCCATTGTACTCCAGCCTGGGCAAAAAGAG
>NW_012123265.1:519985-521985 GCF_000951035.1 Colobus angolensis palliatus | reverse complement strand
AAAAAAAAAAAAAAAAAAAGAATATCACCCTCACCAATGTGGACAGGCAGCATCCAATCAGTTGAGGGCCTGAGCAGAACAAAGGGCAGAGGAAGGGGGAATTCACTCTCTGCCTGAGCTGGGACATTAATTCATCTTCTCCTGCCCTCAGATTTTGGTGCATCTGGCTCTGGCACCTTGGCACTGGGATGGGGACTTACATCATTGTCCCCCCCAACTCCCACCCTCACCCCTTTCTCAGACTTTGAGACAGGGTCTTGCTTTGTTGCCCAGGCTGGAGTACACTGGCGTGATCGCAGCTCACGGCAACCTCCACCTCCTGGGTTCAAGCAATTCTTCTGCCTCCGCCTCCCGAGTAGCTGGAATTATAAGGACCCACAACCATGCCCGGCTGTTTGTATTTTTTTTTTTTTTTTTTTTTTTTTTTTTGAGACGGAGTCTCGCTCTGTCGCCCAGGCTGGAGCGCAGTGGCGCGATCTCGGCTCACTGCAAGCTCCGCCTCCCGGGTTCACGCCATTCTCCTGCCTCAGCCTCCCGAGTAGCTGGAATTATAAGGACCCACAACCATGCCCGGCTGTTTGTTATTATTATTATTTTGAGGCAGAGTTTTGCTCTTGTTGCCCAGGCTGGAGTGCAATGGCGCCATCTCAGCTCACTACAACCTCCGCCTCCCAGGTTCAGGCAATTCTTCTGCCTCAGCCTCCCGAGTAGCTGGGATTGTACTACTCCATGCCCAGCTAACTTTTTGTATTTTTAGTAGAGATGGTGTTTCTCCATGTTGGTCAGGCTTGTCTGGAACTCATGACCTCAGGTGATCCGCCCACCTCGGCCTCTCAAAGTGCTGGGATTAAAGGTTTGAGCCACCGCGCCGGGCCCAGACTTTCAATCTCAGGTTTACACCACTGGTTCCCCTGCGTCTCAGGCCTTTGGGCTTGGAAGTGAACCACCAACTTTCCTGGGTCTCCAGTTTGCAGATGGCAGATCGTGGAACTTCTCAGCATCCATAATCTCGTGGCCAGTCCCTTATAATAATAATAATAAATTTATATATCTCTATATATCCTATTGATTGGTTTCTCTGAAGAACCGTAAGACACCATCATTCTGCAAATATCCTTGAGGCCTGCCAATTGTGGCTTCAGGGTTTAAGAAAACATGGTTCCCTTTTGACTTACAGGCAAGTAAACGAGATTACAAAACATTGACAAAGGCTTGGATCATGCTGTTGGACCTTTGCTTGAGCTGTTCACCCTCCGTTGTCACCTCTGTGAGGCTGACCCCAGGCCTAACCAAATGTTCCTTTTATGCTGTTCTAGGGACGTTTTCTGCATGTCACTTAACCACATAGTATCACACCTAGTTGGTTGGTTCTGCATTTTCCTTCCCCACTAGACCGCAAACTCTCAGCTGTTATTGGTACTACTGAGTTTATCTACAGGGCCTCAAAAGGAGCCGGAGTACAGGGCTAAGCGCTCAGTATACAGGGTACGAACCCATCAATGCAAGAATGAACGTGCCACCGGGTCTTGCAGGCTTGCAAAGTGCTTCTCCAAGCTGATTTTACTTTCCGTGCCCGGGCAGCTCCCGTGAATTTCCGGGGGGAGCCGTGGGGAGCCAATGGAAGGAGAATGAGAAATGCAGTCCCACCGCACTCGGGCTGCCCGCGTCCGGCGAGAGGCAAGGGATCAGACAACTTCTGCACCTCCCGGAAGCGGCTGCGCCGGCCCCGCCCCTCCGGAGGCAGGCGTGGCCTCATGAATAATGAATCACGTGGGGGAGGGGCCGGGCCCGCCCCTCCGGGCGGGAAGGGGGAAGCTCCGAGGCTGCCTGACTGGAATGAGGGTAGCTTCGGCGGCTGGAGCGGGGCCGGCCATGGCGGTGTGGACGCGGGCCACCAAAGCGGGGCTGGTGGAGCTGCTCCTGAGGGAGCGCTGGGTCCGAGTGGTGGCCGAACTGAACGGGGAGAGCCTGAGCCTGACGGGCGACGCCGCCGCGGCCGA
>NW_012123265.1:516160-519520 GCF_000951035.1 Colobus angolensis palliatus | reverse complement strand
TGGGCTCGCGGGAGCTCACTTTGTTCCTGCCCCGCCGGCGGGGCGAGCCGGTTCTCTCCCCCGCTCTCCCCAAACCCGGGTTTCTGGAGCTTTCAGTGTGGAAAAACGGATGCTTCTTGCAGGAAAAGTTGGGCAGCCGCCGAAGTGTTACTTGCAGCCCCTAAGGAAGACTCGGCTGAGACTGAGTAAAAAGCAGCTGCCTATGAAGCCTCCTCTCGGCCCGATAAGCTGACACTAAGAACTTGAGGCAGAGCGAACGGCTCGAGTGGGTCTGTCTCCGTTAGCCCGCTGAGAAGTGCCGGGTTGGCGCTTAACTCACTCACCCCTGGCTCCTCGGGGCGGGCGGGTCTATTAAAAAAAAAAAAAAAGTCCGTCCACACCGATGCCAGCGGTATTGCTCGGGCAACCCACCAAAGAGCTGGTTAATTTATGGGAATTTAACCCATCATTGGCTCTCAGCAATAAGCAAAGGAGATCATAGCACTTCATTGAAGCCAGAAAACTGAAACAGCAAGTCTGTGTGGTTAATGAACCTTGTTTAACAGTGGAGGCTCACGTGTTTGAACATTTACTGCCAACTAGAGTTTTGCCCCTTTTTGCAAGTCTGCTGCCAGCTTCCTACCACTCACAGGCGCGCTATTGGTTTTTGTAAGAAACTTGAAATGGCAAATCACAAAATAGGTTTCAGTAACCAGGATTATTCTTTACAGTAAGTTGTATGTATGTGATCTGTAAGTTGGATCTTTCATGATGAATATGAACCAAGGCAAAAATAAGATTCCTCTCCTCTAAGGACTCATGCATGTTGGAGGTGATATTGTAAATTATAAACGAAAAGTCAGTTGCTTTCTTCATAAATTTTTGAGCTGTCAGCTTTCTTTAACTGGTGATTATTGCTAGCTGTGTTTAAAAGAAGATGCTGTCCCTACTTGGTCTCTAGTTGGAGAAATGATAGAAAAATGCAAAACAACTTATAGGGAGGAAAGGAGTGAAGTTGGCGATTACGGCGTGCAAACTATATTTAAATACCAAAGGAATGCAAAGTTAGAAAGTAGTGGAGATGGAATTAGCCAGGGAGTACTTTTTCCCGGAGCTGAATCTTGAGCCGGGTCTCCAAGGAAGTGATGGACATAGGCAGGGATGAGTCAGGAGGGTATTCCTGGCAGGGGAAGGACAGAAGGGAAGGGCTGGGGGCTGCTGGTGAAGAAGGACCAATCATCAAACCGAGGGGCCAGAAGTCCAACTTGGCACAATGGATTTTCACTTTCTTATAAATCAGCTTGTGAATATTTGGAAAAATACTGGTTTACCAGAAATGATTTCATGTACACCAGTTGTGAAATTCCAGTGTCTCACCTTTATAATATCCTATTTATAAACCTTATTTATATTGCACGTCTAGGTGGGGCTAGACACTGCCCAGAAATTAGTATTAATAGAAGGAGTAAATTTAAGATTGTGGTTTGGGTGTGTGTATAAAAAAAATTGTTACTCTAAACGTGTACCTTGAAGTTGGTCTAGCTAAGCATTTGGTTATAAATTCTTACATCCAGAATGTACTATTTATGTAGTCCTCAGTTGTGATGGGCAGACAATTGAACCTTTTACACCATATTTTAAAAAAAACAAACAAACTTTTTGACCAGGCATGGTGGTTCATGCCTATAATCCCAGCACTTTGGGAGGCCAAGGTGGGTGGATCACCTGAGGTCAGGAGAACATGGCGAAACCTCCTCTCTACTAAAAATACAAAAATTAGCCGGGTGTTGTGGCAGATGCCTGTAATCCCAGTTACTAGGGAGGCTGAGGCAGGAGAATCGTTTGAACCTCGGAGGTGGAGATTGCAGTGAGCCAAGATCGCACCACTGCACTCCAGCCTGGATGCCCAGCCTGGATGACAGAGCAAGACTCCGTCTCAAAAACAAACAACCCACCTTTTGTGTAGGTATAGTTTGAACCTAGTATTCAGACCAGTAAAATGAAAACCTTGTAGCAAATGCTTCCCAGTCTTTATTGGACTAAAATAGGCCACGTGTGCTTTTAGAAAGATGGCAGCATAATAACATGTTTATTGAATGCCTTTTTACCGAACACACACGTTCTACTTTATTTTCCCACTTTGTATAAGACAAGCAGTTTTTGTTCTTATAAGTTGTGAAGAAGTCAATATAGTAGATTTATGACGTTGCATTTTGAAGCCACTGGGTGTAAAAATAAAATTACTCAAAATATGTAAAGCCACTGAAAACAATGATTTAATTGAACCAGTCAAACATTATTTAAAATTGAGAGCTGGTGTCCCATCCAGGTAGACCACTTTTAGAAGATAGATTTTAAGTTTAGTCTTTAAAGTTTTCAAGCTGTACCATATTGTCCTTCCATTAGATGTCTCAAAACTTGAAAAACTGCCGTATCATCGCACAGTGATGCTTTTCTGTGGTGTGGGCAGGGAATTTCAGGCGCGCTCTTGCCAACCCCACACCAGGGAAAGCTATAGTCTTTAGTTGCCTGTGGTTAGGGAATTGAGTGAAAAGTTTCCTTTTTATCTCAGGGATTTGCAGGAATTATTTATTCATTCATCAGATATTTACTTAACACTTAACTCATGCCTGAGGCACTTGAAGATACCTGATTCCTGCCCTCAGGAAGTTTAGAGTTGAGATGTGGGGAAAAGGAGGAGAAGTAGATAAGTACAGCAGAGGGCTAAAGTACTAGTTTAATAGAAGTTTGGAGAGGGCACAACCCAAAGATAGAGGTCTATATAGGTCCATTGTGGGAATCAGAGGTTGAGGATGCCCAGGTTGATGAAGCTTAAATTGAGCTTCCCCTTAAGAAGAGAGAGCTGCCGCCAGTAAAGACACAGAAGTGCAAGACATTAAAAAGTTACTCTAGCCAGTAGGGTAGAGTAGAAGCAAGGACTTTGTGGTCAGATGTGGGTTTGTTTCTGGCTAGTGGTTTGTAACCCCTAGGCAAGTTACTTAATCTTGCTAAACCTTAGTTTCCTCATCTGTAAAGCCAGGATGATAATAACATCTCCCTCAAAGTTGTTAATTCATTTTGCAATTCATGTGTTGAGTACTTTTTAAGGGACCGGGAATACAGCAATGAACAACATAAGTCTGAATGAGGAAGGTAGGACCTGATCATGAAGGTATGCTACGAGTTAACAAAGACACTCTCAAAATAGCCAGGATGGCAAGTTGTTAAAATAAAACCTAGGGCTCCATTTTTACCTGAAGAAGAATACATGATAAGAATTATTTTAGGTGGCTGGGCGCGGTGGCTCAAGCCTGTAATCCCAGCACTTTGGGAGGCCGAGACGGGCGGATCACGAGGTCAGGAGATCGAGACCATCCTGGC
>NW_012123265.1:514500-515810 GCF_000951035.1 Colobus angolensis palliatus | reverse complement strand
AAAAAAAAAAAAAGCCAAGTATGGTGGCTAATGCCTGTAATCCAGCACTTTGGGAGACCAGAGCAGGAAGATCATTTGAGGCTAAGAGTTTGAGACAAGCCTGGGCGGCATAACGAGACCCTGTCTGTACAAAAAATTGGAAAAAAAAAAAACAACTACCTGGGTGTTGTGGCACAATTGTAGTCCCAGCTACTTGAGAGGCTGAGGTAGGAGGATCGCATGACCCCAGAGGTTGAGGCTGCAGGGAGCCATGGTTGCACCACTGCACTCCAGCCTGGGTGAATAGAAACGCTGCCAATAAATAAATAAATAAGTAAATGAAATATTTTGAGACGGAGTCTCGCTCTGTTGCTTAGCTGGAGTGCAGTAGAACAGTGTTTTGCTGTTCTCAGCTGACTATTTGAGGATCCAATCAGTGTTCCTGGCTAGGTTAGTACACTGGTAACTAACTGGACAACAAATAATGCTGCTTGCTTGCATCTTCCGCTAAATAGTATAATAATGCCTTACATTTTAATCGGGATTTTAAAATTATGCATTTTGTTTTTTTTGAGACAAGGCCTCTCTCTGTTGCCCAGACTGGAGCGTAGTGGTACGATCACAGTTCACTGCAGCCTCAACCTCTTGGGCTCAAGCGATCCTCCCACCTCAGCCTCCTAAGTAGTGGGACTGCAGATGTGCACCGCCATGCTGGCTAATGTTTTTTTGTTTGTTTGTTTGGTTTTGATTTTTGTTTTTTTTTTTTTCTGCGGAGGTTGCAGATTGCACCACAGCACTCCAGCCTAGGTGACAGAGCGAGACCCTGTCTTCAAACAAAGGGAAAAGGAAAAACTACCCCATAGAAAATAGTTGCTAAAGTGTGTAAAACTCACTCTTCAAGAGTTCACTAAAGGGAATGATTAATTGGGTGATGAAAGAATTGAATATGACTTTCTAGGGAAAGGAGAATTGATCTCAGGCTTGAAGGACAGGCTACTTCTCTGTAGACTGAAGTCAGTTCACGTTGAGGGGATGGCCTGAGCAAAAGCCAAAATGAGCATGACATATGATACAAAGTGAGGGGAATGGCTAATTGGTATGGACTAGAGGGAAGAAAATAAAGGTGGATAGATAGATTGAAGCCAGATTATGCAAGTTATTGAAAGCCAACCAGAATAATTTAGACCATTCTCATTCTGTCAACATTTATTTATTTATTTCCTTTTTATTTATTTATTTATTTTTGAGATGAAGTGTTGCTCTGTCACCCAGGCTGGAGTGCAGTGGCACGATCTCGGCTCACTGTATCCTCTGTCTCCCGGGTTCAAGTG
>NW_012123265.1:512526-514390 GCF_000951035.1 Colobus angolensis palliatus | reverse complement strand
GGTTTCACCGTGTTAGCCAGGGTGGTCTCGATCTCCTGACCTCGTGATCCGCCCGTCTCGGCCTCCCAAAGTGCTGGGATTACAGGCTTGAGCCACCGTACCCGGCCAATTTTTGTATTTTTAGTAGAGATGGAGTTTCACCATCTTGGCCAGGCTCGAACTCCTGACCTTGTGATCCACCCACCTCGAGCTCCCAAAGTGCTGGAATTACAGGCATGAGTCACCACGCCCGGCCCCAACATTTATTAAGTACCTACTGCAAACAAAGTGTTGTGGTAGATGCTGGGAATTCCAAATTGGGAGTAATCCCTGCCCTTTTAGGCTAGTAAGGAAACAGTTATTGCAGGTTGTGATAGACGCTTTAATAGAGGTGAGAACACAGGGCGCTGGAGGTAGAAGTGCAAAGGAGACAGCATGTCGAAGGTAAGAAAGGGATAAGTAGCAGATTTGTTGAGAGAAGTAGAGTGTGGTAAGGTACAGGAAGTGTGTGCTAGGAGAGCAGTCTGGAAAGGTGGGCAGAGGCCAGGTCATCGAGAGCCTTGAATGTAGTGCTAAGCAATTGTCTCTAAATGAAGTTTATATTTACTTTTTCAACTTGAAAAAAAGAAATTGAGCTTTATTAATATTTAATATATAGATAACACTGGTTCTCTTAGTCTTGTAAGACGGTGCCGTTACACACTGGATATACAAGCTGATGCCTTATGATTGTTAGAGTCTTCATAAGAGCAATTTCAGCAAAGTGACAGGAACGGAAGCTTCACAAAGCTGAGGAATTGACAGTGGTGTCCTTACTAGTTTGGCTGCTGTTATCAGAATGCAGCTTATTTTAGTTTACTTGAGCCTGGTTGAGTGGATTTATATTATCTGCTTTTAATTACATTAATCTTCACAAAATGAACAAGTGGCTTAGAGATTTGCACAAAGAAATAGTAGATTAAAGATAATTTTAACACTGCAAACAATAAGAAAAAGGTAGAACTGACATTTTTCCTCCTGATGGGGGCTTTGTCACATTTCAAGGTAATTATATCTGTCAAGGAGTCAGCCTAAGAAATGAAATTGTCAAGAAGACTATTTGAAATATGGATATATATACATGTTATCATCGATAATGAACTTCACCTTAAGAATGTAGTGTACTTTGAGTCATATAGTAGCCAATGATAGCATGACTTCATCTGGGTTATGTTTATATCTTTATTTTTCTGTATCTCAGTCTTTCTTGGTTTCTATATTTTGTATATGGTTTATACAAATTTTGTATATGGTTTATACATATTTTGTATATGGTTTTGTATATGGTTTATAGTATATATTTGTTAATAAATATTCGTAGATTGAGGGCATATACTCAAATTTTTACTGATATACATGTGCTTTGAGAAAGTTTTAGGCTACAGGGTGCTGCCAAAGTGCTTTAAATGAGGGAAAATGTTTTAGAAAGTTGAGAATGGCAGATGGAGTATAGGAGCTGTAGACACGAGGTAAGGGAAAGCAGTTAGGAGGCTATTGTGACACCATAAGGATAGCGAGACTGGATAGGACAGTATGTAGTGGAGAAATAGTGAGATAGAAACAACAGGCCTAAATGTTTAAGGTCTTAAGAGAAAGAAATGGAGGCTAACTCCTGGATATCTGGCTTCGAAGTGAAACCAGTGAAACTGTGAAACCAAAATGAACTGAGGACAAACTAGTTTTCTGAGTGAAGATAAGTTTAGTTTGGGGCATGTTGAATTTGAATTACCTGTGTGACATCTTGGTGGAAAAGGTCAGTAGCTGGCTGGGCATTCAGGACTGTAATCAAGAGAAATGTCAACTGAGATGAAAATTTGTGAGATGTCAGGATAGAAGTGGTAATTGA
>NW_012123265.1:498350-505311 GCF_000951035.1 Colobus angolensis palliatus | reverse complement strand
AAAAAAAGTAGTGCAAATTGAGACGTAGAATCAGGATGGAATCCTGCAGAACCCCTACATTTAGAGCCAGGGCGAAGGAAGAAGAATCTGGAAAGGAATTGTCCAGAAGGTAAGAGAACAATCTGGAGAAAAGTGTGCAGTGGTGGTCAGATAGACAAGAATTTCGAGGAGGTGGAGGTGATTGGCATCTTGAGATAGTACAGATGCCAAGAGAGTTGAGAGCTAAAAGGTCCATTGGGTTTGATCATTAGCGTACAAGACCATTGGAGTTCTCATAAGAGCAGTTTCAGCAAAGTGACAGGAGCAGAAGGCAGTGAGTAGACTATGCTTTTTATTTATTCCTTTTTTTGAGACGGAGTCTCACTCTCTTGCCCAGGCTGGAGTACAGTGGTGTGATCTGGGCTCACTGCAAGTTCTGCCTCCCAGGTTCACGCCATTCTCCTGCCTCAGCCTCCCGAGTAGCTGGCACTACAGGCACCCGCCACCACGCCTGGCTAAGTTTTTGTATTTTTTAGTAGAGATGGAGTTTCACTGTATTAGCCAGGATGGTCTTGATCTCCTGACATCGTGATCCGCCCACCTCGGCCTCCCAAAGTGCTGGGATTACAGGCGTGAGCCACCACACCCGGCCTTGTTTTGTTTTAAATGGGAAAATAATTGGGACAGATTTGTATAGCAAGAGAAAAGGCCAACCAACAGAAAGAGTGAAAGGTTGAAGAGATAGAAGAGGTGGGAAATTGATGCAATTCATTTTTGATCCAGGAAGTGATATGATGGGAACAGAATTTTGGGTTGGCAGCAGTGGAAGCACTGGATGCAGTGCAAAGAGGAAAGACCAAAGGTGGGAAAAACAGCAGCTGTTGTAGTGAAAAGTAATCCAAGCCAGAGGTGATCACCTTTGGAGCCGGTGGTGGTAGTAGCAATGGGAATAGAGAGGAGGATTCAATTCAAGAAATACTTTAAAGCAGTTGATGCTTGTCAGGGGACATAGTAGAGTCCACTGAGAAGTTTTTCTTGCCTAGATAGTCTCCTTCCAACTGCCCGTGCACCCAAAAATTTGATACTTACAGAGAATCTGCTGCAGTGAGTTTTTGTTACTGGCACAGGTGTTTGATCCTTTAGAAACACTGGGGTGAAAAAATTGAGAGACACTGTTTTAAAGAAAGAAATGATAGGATAAGTGGTTGATTGAATATAGTCAATTAGCCCTGAGATTTCTATCCAGGGGCAGTAGAAGAATGGTTATCAGTGGAAAAGTGGAATAATTTGGAGAGTGTTACCCTCATACTATTCAGCTTTGTTGTAAAGCACTTAAGCCATGTAACTCTGTCTGCTGTCTCTGGGGTTTGAGAAGAAACATTTTAGCTTATAAACAGAATACTATATCTGGTCTCATGGAATGAGAGCATATTCTTCCTTTAAAGGGTCTTTTTTCTAGATTAGAGAAAAGAGCTTTTGAATTCCTTTGGAGAAATGATGGTATGGTCAGTTATGTTTAATATTTTGTGCCTGGAGAAATAAAATTGATTTGGTTACTTTATTTAAGTGTCTTTCTGAGGAAAGTACACTGATTCCTTAATAAAATGTGTGTTTGATTTTAGTGTAAAAACAAAACTCATGAAATAATTTTATATATGAACAAAGTGCTAGTGATTATGGTATCATAGATTTGCCTTTCAAAATAATAAAAGAATTATAAAATTCAAACTTGGCTTTATTTCTGGCCCCTAAGACATTGCTAGAATGCTACAATTAGTTGAGAATATGTGAAATACAATTTTTTTTCCTTTGGTTTTTCTACAACATTTTTCTTTTTGCTGTCTTCTGACTTTCTTGCTTTAAAATGTGTAAATTATCTTGAATGTGTCATGGAAAGTAAACTTAATGAAACTTTTTGAATTTAATCTGTCATGCATGTAAAATGTTACACCTAGGCAAGTGTGGTGGGTCATTCCTGTAATCTCAGCACTTTGCAAGGCAGAGGTGGTAGGATCACTCGAGGCCAAGAGTTCGAGATCATCCTGGGCAATCTACTGAGACCCAATCTGTATTTTAAAAATGAAAAAAAAATTATACCTCACATTTAGAAAAATTGGAAGCTTTAATGTTTCATTGAAAGAGACTCAGATGGTCCAGACTTCTTTTTTTTTTTTTTTTTTTTTTTTGTTTTTTTTTTTTTTTTGGAGACAGAGTCTCGTTCTGTTGCTTAGGACGGAGTGCAGAGGCATCATCTCGGCTCACTGCAACCTCTACCTCCTGGGTTCAAGAAATTCTCCTGTCTCAGCCTCCAAAGTAGCTGGGATTACTGGTATATGCCACCATGCCTGGCTAACCTTTGTAGTTTTAGTAGAGACAGGGTTTCTCCATGTTGGCCAGGCTGGTCTCGAACTCTTGACCTCAGGTGATCTGCCTGCCTCAGCCTCCCAAAGTGCTGGGATTACAGGTGTGAGCCACCATGTCCAGCCTAAACTTATTTATTTATAGTAAAATGAATTGATCAACTAACAAAAATTTTAAAAAAGAAAGAAAATGCACATGCCTTTTTCAAGGCTCCTTGGGTAACACAGAAACCCATTTAAATTAGTTCAAATAAAAGGATGGAGATATTATAAAGACCCAGACAGGTCTTAGGACTTCAGGAAGAGCTGGGCCTCAGAAATGTCAGGAACCCAAGGCAGTGCTGAGAACAGTTGCTCTTACTCTCTCCCATTTCTTCTCATTGCAGAGCTTCTCTCTTTCTCTCCGAGGATGTCTTTTGCAACAGCTTTGTTCTAGTCCTTTTATGGTTTCAATTCTTACATTTAACTTCTTAATCTATGTAGAATTTATTTTGGCATATGGTATGCACTAGAGGTTTAACTTTTATTTATTTTTCCAAATAGTTAACTGATTACCTCAGCATTATTTGTCAAATAATCCTCTTGCATGCTTAGTCTGATAGTTTGGTGGTGGCTGCCTAGAGTACCATATGGGGAAAGATCCAAGGCCATATCTGGGTTCAGCAGGAACAAGTGCTATGCTTAATTACTGATGTCTGCAGTGAGTGTGCCTGAGGATGGGGTGTAATATGCATGCTATACATCTGCCCTTCTTGGGATGAGATGACCTGTCCTTTCCTCATTGATTTTAAATATGCCTTTTTAAATAGCACTTTTATATTCTCCGCTCTGATTCTGGAGTTTCTAATATATTCCATTTTAGTGTTTTGTAACATACCACACTGTATTTTTTGTTTGTTTTTGTTTTTTTTTTTTTTTTGGAGACGGAGTCTTGCTGTGTTGCCCAGGTTGGAGTACAGTGGCGTGATCTCGGCTCACTGCAAGCTCTGCCTCCCGGGTTCATGCCATTCTCCTCCCTCAGCCTCCCAAGTAGCTGGGACTACAGGTGCCTGCCACCACGCCCGGCTAATTTTTTGTATTTTTAGTAGAGATGGGCTTTCACCGTGTTAGCCAGGATGGTCTCAATCTCCTGACCTCGTGATCCTCCCACCTCAGCCTCCCAAAGTGCTGGGATTACAGGCGTGAGCCACCGTGCCCGGGCCCACATTGTATTTTGTAGCTATAACATTTAATATCTGGTAATTCAAGTGGACTGTACCAGGCAAGAAAAATTTGAAAAGTAACAATAGACAATTGCTGGATGATATAGTATAGTTACTTATTTCTCTAGATAAATTTTGGAATGATTTTATCATTCTTAAATCCTCTGGATTAAGAATGATTAAAATTATATTAAATCCATAAATTAATTTAGAGAGAACTGATGTCTTTGTAATATCTGTTTCCCAGTCATTCCAGCCAAAAATACTGGGCCTTACTCATCCATGTTCCAATCATGGCCAAGGGGTACCAGATGTTCTGATTGGCCAGGCCTATATCAGGTCACCTCAGACCTGTACTCAGGGAATGGGGCAATTTTCCTAGAACCACAGGGACTGAAAGTAGCGGTTTCTCAAAGGAGAATTAAGGTGATGTTAACAGAAGAAGGGGGAATGGATGCTAGGCAGGCATAAATAGCAGACATTCATTACATTGTTCTAAAACCATCAGAAGATGATAATATAGATTAAATGAGAAACCACCATATTAAGAGATTTAGAAACATTATAGACAGCTATAAAATGAAAGTCAGAATAATAAATTTGCTTAGGTACAGGTGAACTTGTTGGAGCTTTTAAAAAATGCTTGGCACGTTGGCCGGGCACGGTGGCTCAAGCCTGTAATCCCAGCACTTTGGGAGGCCGAGGTGGGCGGATCACGAGGCCAGGAGATTGAGACCATCCTGGCTAACACGGTGAAGCCCCATCTCTACTAAAAAAGTACAAAAAACTAGCCGGGCGAGGTGGCAGGTGTCTGTAGTCCCAGCTACTCCGGAGGCTGAGGCAGGAGAATGGGGTAAACCCAGGAGGCAGAGCTTGCAGTGAGCTGAGATCCGGCCACTGCACTCCAGCCTGGGCGACAGAGCGAGACTCCATCTCAAAAAAAAAAAAAAAATGCTTGACATGTCAAGTGAATAAGAAATTATTTTCAGCATTTGTTTTATTGGTATTTTGAACATCACATTTCTATGAATTTCAAGCAACTTTGTAAGTGTGCATTAAGATCATATTTTTATAGGTAGAACAACAAATGTATATAGAGCTCAACAAAAGTATATAGAGCTCAGAGACAGCTTTTGAAGTCAGAGATGGAGAAAAATCTGTCTATCAAAATAGACAGATGTAATTTATTTTTAGTTTTTAAAAAGTATTTGTTGTTTTTTTTTTTTTTAGAGACAGAGTTTCACTCTGTTTCCCAGGTTGGAGTACAATGGCGTGATTGTTGCTTACTGCAGCCCTGAACTCTTGGGCTCAGGTGATCCTCCTGCCTTAACCTCTGGAGTAGTTGGGATTACAGGCATGAACTACTGTTCGTGGCTTGCAATTTTTTTTTTTTTAGTAAGAATTATTTTGGTTGCAGAAACCCAAAACCAACGAATTTAAGCAGAAGTGGAATGTGTTGCCTTATGTAACTCCTGAGACTGGGGGTGGATCTAGGTTTAGGTTCAGTGGGATCCAAAGGCTCAAATTGTCTTGGCTGCAACATCTCCGCTGTGGAGGGTCTAATTCTGTATAGTCAGCTAAGATGGTGCCGGCAGCTCTAGGAATATATTGCCTTAACTTAATAACTAACCCCTGTAAGAAAAACTGGAGCATTCTTTTGCCACTCACGTTATCAGTTTGGAGATAGGAAGGACTCCAATAGTTCTGCTTTGCCAGTTCCTTGGACCTATCACTATTACCAAAATGATGGAGACTGCAATCTAGACCTCTGTCACGTGCCCATCCCTTGTGTATTGAGGTTGGCAGCCTCACCAGACTATGAAATCTGGAGTGGGGTGGTTGCTAGGTTAACTTATGTTCACTATAACAGGCTGTAGAGCTTAAAATATTTTTGGCCGGGCATGTTGGCTCACACCTGTAATCCCAGCACTTTGGGAGGTCCAGGTGGAATCACTTGAGCCCAGTCGTTCAAGACCAGCCTGCACAACATGGCGAGACCCTGTCTCTCCAAAACATGTAAAAAATTAGCCAGGTGTGGTGGCGAGCGCCTGTGGTACCACCTACTTGGGAGGCTGAGGTGGGAAGATCACTTGAGCTCGGGAGACTGAGGCTTCAGTGAGCCGTGTTTGAGCCACTATACTCCAGCCTGGGCAATGGAGCAAGACCCTGTCTCAAAAAAAGAAAGAAAAAAGTAGCTAAATTGTAAATTTTTAAAAACAAAAGGAATTGAAATTGATAATAATAACCCTTACTGAGAGCTTACTCTGCTAAACTCTTTATTATCACAACTTTTTTTTTTTTTTTTGAGATGGAGTCTGGCTCTGTCACCCAGGCTGGAGTCCGGTGGCATGATCTCGGCTCACTGCAATCTCTGCCTCCTGGGTTCAAGCGATTCTCCTGCCTCAGCCTCCTGAGTAGTTGGGATTACAGGCACATGCTACCACGCCTGGCTAATTTTTGTATTTTTAGTAGAGATGGGGGTCTTACCATATTGGTCAGGCTGGTCTCGAACTCCTGACCTTGTGATCTGCCCGCCTGGGCCTCCCAAAATCCTGGGATTACAGGCATGAGCCACCGCGCCCGGCCACAACTTATTCTTTTAACAGCCCTGTGAGTCAGGTGGCATCATCCCCATATGAAATATAAAGAAATTGAGTCCTGGAAGATTAAACAATAAGTGTGCAAGGTTATAGAATTTGTAGGTGGATAGAGGCAAGATTACTCAGCAAACTACACAGCCTTTGATATTAACTATTATAATAGACTGCCTCTCTGGTGGATCAGTTTGGGTTAAGAAGCTAGCAAGTCTAAAGACTAACAGGATTTATTGTTATGATTGGCTTAATTTTCAGGAAAATTGTGCTTTGGATTCTGTGTTGTTGCATCTATCTGGAGGTTATCCAGTTAATGTCTCTCAGTCTTTTCCTCATTTTTTTTTCGTACTGGACCTAAAGCTGTCTGTAATTAATCAACTCATATTGAATACACTCTGTTAGACACTCTGAGAGAAATAGAATATATAAGCCCCAAAGATTTTACTTTTAAGAAGTACCCAAAATGGGTTTATAAATACTAATAAACTACACATAAGTGAATCCAAAGTATTTCATACATTATAAGTGGTAGACAAATGCTAAGAGAACTTGGAATAAGTGAGCAAGTAATAGGAATGTATTTTGGGTCACGTGAGAGAAGGGTGGGACATGGAATAGGTGTGGGAGATGGGAAGAATGGAGGGCATGTTTAGAGGGGAAGGGCTTGTCTAGAGAGCAAAGACTGGAACAAGCAGTGATGTTCAAACTTCAAACAAATTTGATGAAATAGCCCATTCTCAAGGCTCTGTACCCCTTTTTAAAAATAATTTAAGTATTAGTAATAACAATATAACTGATTTCTGAAATATTCTTTTTTTTTTTTTTT
>NW_012123265.1:494424-498245 GCF_000951035.1 Colobus angolensis palliatus | reverse complement strand
TCAGCCTCCCGAGTAGCTGGGACTACAGGCGCCCGCCACTGCGCCCGGCTAATTTTTTGTATTTTTAGTAGAGACGGGGTTTCACCGTGGTCTCGATCTCCTGAGCTTGTGATCCGCCCACCTCGGCCTCCCAAAGTGCTGGGATTACAGGCGTGAGCCACCGCGCCTGGCCTTCTGAAATATTCTTGTAATAATTGTATTCATTATCTGCAAACTGTTTTGTAATATAAAAATTATTTTTTCTTTTGTAATTATTCTAGCCAAACATTTTTTTGTTACTGCTTTTACTTTTGATACATTACTATGTTATTTTACTTTTGGAAAACACAAATTTTAACAAAGTAGCATTCTCCAAAGTATATTCATCTTTACCAGTAAATGTTTGCCCAAATGAAACAAAATCTGTTTTACTTAACACTAAATGTCTTGGATTTGCCTCCTTATTTTGCTGTAATTGTTGGCCAGTGAAAGTATTTACATTGTTAGCTCTGTTTTCATTGCAATAAGGGATGGCAACATTTTAGAAAACCACTAGTAGTATATATAATATTTTTGAGTACTATGGATGAATATTCTGTATTCGTCTCTTCAAAGATTATTAATTACATTCTAGGCTAAAAATATATATTTTTTACAATGAACATAAAGTAAAAGTAATTGAAAAAAATTAAACTGGCTCTGGGCAAATATCAACTCTGCTAAAAACAACAATAAAACACTAAAGTGAATTTCTTAAAACCATTCTTCACCAGAAATGTTTTGATGTTAATCTGTGTTGTCCTTTGCAATGTAACAGAGTTGATTTTTTTTTTGATAGGGGAACAGAGTTTCACTCTGTCGCCCAGGTTGGAGTGCAGTGGTAATCTCGGCTCACTGCAACCTCCAACCTCCCGGGTTCAGGCGATTCTCCTGCCTCAGACTCCTGAGTAGCTGGGACTACAGTCCTACACCACCACGCCCAGCTAATTTTTTGTATTTTAGGTAAGACAGAGTTTCGCCATGTTGCCCAGGCTGGTCTCGAACTCCTGAGCTCAGGCGATCCACCAGCCTCAGCCTCCCAAAGTGCTGGGATTACAGATGTGAGCCCTCATGCCTGGCCTGTTTTTCACATGTATATTTTTGACAAGAGAAATGTCTTCATTGCATGCTCTTCCTCTGCTTCTCTTTAAGGAGTTTGTGTGTGGTTGATAGGAAGATGTAGTTCATTCTTGTTCCTCTACCACTTACATGTTTCCTCCCATTATTCTCTTTACTTCTCATATCCCCTCCTACTTCCTCTGTGCTCGGGTCTGAAAAGAAATCTTTGAGATTGTTAAGACATCTCCAAACATCTGGATTTAGTTTAAAAAATTACCTGATTTTTCATGGGCAAAAATACAGCAAAACATTTTGGATGGCTGTTAACTTTGTGTGACCTTGGCAGAAAATAATTTCAGCATTATAAGCAGTATGTTTCTTATCTATTAAAAATAAGATCCCTTCCAGCTCATATTTTACAGTTCTAAATGTGAGATAGAGAATGAAGAGTTAATATGAACTGACTGTACACAAATACATGGATTGTCAGAGATTTAGAATATAATGTTTTTTTTTTTTTTTGAGACAGTTTCACTCTTGTTGCCCAGGCTCACTGCAACATCTGCCTCCCAGGTTCAAGTGATTCTCCTGCCTCAAACTCCCGAGTAGCTGGGATTACAGGTGCACGCCACCACGCCCAGCTAATTTTGTATTTTTAGTAGAGATGGGTTTCTCCATGTTGGTTAGGCAGGTCTTGAACTCCTGACTTCAGGGGATTCACCCACCTCAGCCTCCCAAAGTGCTGGGATTACAGGTGTGAGCCACCACGCCTGGCCTATAATAATGAACTAAAAATATTTTAGCTATAATCAAATCTTAGTTTGATGATTCAGATGGAACCTCAAGATTTCTGATACCTTATTGTGAGCTTCATTTATTGTGCTAAAGCTGTGGAGAAGTGCCAGATAAAATATTTTATGTTGTAGATTTGCAGATAAATTGGTTTTTGCTCTTCCACCTTTCATTTTAACTAGCAGCTAAGTGCCTTCAAATCAACACAGGCAACATTTATTAAAGTGATGTTGGCCCGGCGCAGTGGCTCACGCCCGTAGTCCCAGCTAGTTAGGAGGATGAGGTAGAAGGATCACTTGAGCCTGAGAGGTGGACGCTTTGGTGAGCCATGATTGCACCACTGCACTTCAGGTCTGGGCAACAGAGTGACCCCTGTCTCAAAAAAAAAAAAAGGAGGTGATCTTTTTCTCTTAAGCACAGATGAATCACTTAGCCAAGAGAGAAATATTAAGCAATCTAGATTGCAGTTCATTTTGTCACTGATTATTGTGTACCTTGAGGTATCTTCATTTGTTCTTTAGTGAATGGGCAAGATTCTCATAATGAAGATTTGCAATCTTAATGAATATTGAAAAGAAAGGACAAAGTTTAAGACTTAGATGCCAGGCCGGGCGCGGTGGCTCAAGCCTGTAATCCCAGCACTTTGGGAGGCCGAGACGAGCGGATCACGAGGTCAGGAGATTGAGACCATCCTGGCTAACACGGTGAAACCCCGTCTCTACTAAAAATACAAAAACTAGCCGGGCGAGGTGGCGGGCACCTGTAGTCCCAGCTACTCGGGAGGCTGAGGCAGGAGAATGGCGTAAACCCGGGAGGCGGAGCTTGCAGTGAGCTGAGATCCGGCCACTGCACTCCAGCCTGGGCGACAGAGCAAGACTCCGTCCCAAAAAAAAAAAAAAAGACTTAGATGCCAAATAATTCCTCCCACTTTTTAGTGTGAAAAATCAGGAGAAAGGGGGACTTTTAAAAAATGTTTTATTTTAGATCCATGCTATTACTGGGAAGAGGGGGACTTTATTTTTATTATTATTATTTTTTGAGACAGAATCTCCCTCTGTCGCCCAGGCTGGAGTGCAGTGGCACGATCTCAGCTCACTGCAACGCCTGTCTCCCGGATTCAAGCGATTCTCCTGCCTCAGCCTCCTGAGTAGCTGGGACCACAGATGCGTACCACCATGCCCAACTCATTTTTTGTATTTTTAGTAGAGACAAGGTTTCACTGTGTTAGCCGGAGTGGTCTCGATCTCTTGACCTGGTGATCCACCCGCCTCGGCCTCCCAAAAGAGGGGGACATTTTTAACACAAATATTATACTTATTTGTGTTGGCCATTGTTGTCAAGCACGTTTGCTCACAGTGAGTTTAGAAATTTAGATATTAGGCGTATTTTGACAAAGTGGGGAATCAATTTCTTTTACAGAAATTTAATACCTATTTCTTAGCATCAGTGCGCTAGTATGAAATTATTTTTCGGCCGGGCACGGTGGCTCACGCCTGTAATCCCAGCACTTTGGGAGGCTGAGGTGGGCGGATCATGAAGTCAGGAGATCGAGACCATCCTGGCTAACACAGTGAAATCCCGTCTCTACTAAAAAATACAAAAAAATTAGCCAGGCGTGGTGGCGGGCACCTGTAGTCCCAGCTACTCGGGAGGCTAAGGCAGGAGAATGGCGTGAACCTGGGAGGCAGAGCTTACAGTGAGCCAAGATTGCACCACTGCACTCTAAGAGCCTGGGCAACAGAGCGAGACTCCATCTCAAAAAAAAAAAAAAAAAAATTTCTTTTCTGTCAGGCATTCTGCTCCTCAAGACTGTACCATCCTTCCACTAGAAGGGTGGAATATACATCAGATTACACGTATGAAAAGATCATTAAAAATATAAATAACCTGCCGGGCGCGGTGGCTCAAGCCTGTAATCCCAGCACTTTGGGAGGCCGAGACGGGCGGATCAC
>NW_012123265.1:454722-493942 GCF_000951035.1 Colobus angolensis palliatus | reverse complement strand
TAACCTAAAAATGCTTTCAGAATATGCTTTATTTTTCAGGCCCATGGGTTGAAATGCAGGAAAAACAACACATTTGTGATACACCAAATTTAGGATATAAGTGCTAGAGCAGGAGGAAGTTAAATGGAGTCAAGGAGAGGTTCACGGGGATTTTTTGTTAGGAAGTAAAACTGAGAATGTTAACACTGATAAAATTGAGTACGTGAGTTTTCATTGTATTGTACTCTGTTTTGTTTTGTTTATTTATTTTATTTTTGGTTTGTTTTTAAATAGAGACGGGGTTCTTGCTACAGTGTCCAGGCTGGTCTTGAACTCCTAGGCTCAAGTCATCCTCCAGCCTTGGCCTCCCAAATTGCTGGGATTACAGGTACCAGCCACCGAGCCTGGCCCTGTGATCCATCTTGAAGTAATTTTTGTATATTGACTCTATTTTTGTTTGCTTTTACTTTACCCTCACCTGACTGATAAAGTTGAGAGATCTTCATTATTTTCTTGTGGGGTAATGGCAGAAGACTGCTCTGTAACTTACCAAACACTTTACCAAGTTGCTGCAGCCAATTCGTTTATGTGTCGCTGAAATCTCAGACAAATCGAGTCATTTCTCTGCTTTTTAAAATAATACTCCTCATCACACTTTCAGGGCCTCCAGGGGTCTGGTTTGAAAGCAGAACATTCAGGAAAGCCATAAGAAAACAGCATCCTGGCCTAAAAGTTACCACCTGAAATAATAAATCTTACATGTGAACGGATGCTTATTTAATGGATTTTTGAGGCCTTCTTTACCTTTTATTTAAGCATCTTGTATATTGTTAGCATTTAAATAATATTAATGTCACCGAACTAGAAAGACTCCTCATTAACACCAATAAATGGGAGAGAATGCACTAAGCCAAAGAGTTGCCGTCTTATAACTTGTAAAACTCTCTTAAATGTCGATCTGTATTTAAAGCAGCAAGCCAACTTATTATTTATGTGATGTTGATGTGGTGCTGAATAGTAAAAAAAACAGCAAAATAGAAAGGATTAAGGAGGCGGGGACATAAAATCCTTTAATACTGCTTAGTAAGGTATTTTATCCTTTTGAAGAAATCTAGAATTCTTTCTGAAAGGAATGTGTGCCGGGCGCGGTGGCTCAAGCCTGTAATCCCAGCACTTTGGGAGGCCGAGATGGGCGGATCACGAGGTCAGGAGATCGAGACCATCCTGGCTAACACGGTGAAACCCCGTCTCTACTAAAAATACAAAAAACTAGCCGGGCGAGGTGGCGGGCGCCTGTAGTCCCAGCTACTCGGGAGGCTGAGGCAGGAGAATGGCGTAAACCCGGGAGGCGGAGCTTGCAGTGAGCTGAGATCCGGCCACTGCACTCCAGTCCGGGTGACAGAGCGAGACTCCGCCTCAAAAAAAAAAATAAAATAAAATAAAATTGAGGGTAACTGTTGCTAAATCATTGGGTGTTAGCCAGGTTTGGATACAGTATACAGCTAAAAGGAATGTTAATTTTGTTAGATTATACTTATTGTCAACAACGCTTCTCAGAAAACAAAACAAAAAGCCCGGAGCAAACCAAAAAACCAAAAATATTTGAGAAATTATTCTCAGATTGTCAGAAAAAAGAGTTTGAATAGTTATTTTAGATTTCTTATTTGGAGGGTAATAATTTTGAGTTTGTTTAAAACATGAGAATTCAATAGTATTATTTTTTTTTTTTGAGTGTCTCTAAAATTATTAATTCTCTTCTTCTTCCATGCTTCATACCTGGATGGAAAATTGCTTCAGGATATCAGTCTGCATGTCTGGAGAAATGAATGCTGCTTAGTTTAGAAGCAGTCCAGTGAAGCAACACAAGCGGATAGGGCCCTGACTCCCCTTGTTTACACCTGATGTTTAGGTCATGTATCATTTCAGCTATTACCTGAGTGTCTGTGATGTTTAGCAATACCTTTTTGTCCCCAGCCTTTCAGTTATCCCTTCAAATTTAACCATGATTGAGGCAAACTTCTTTGCAGTCA
The DNA here is from genome assembly GCF_000951035.1 of Colobus angolensis palliatus. Classification (NCBI taxonomy): domain Eukaryota; kingdom Metazoa; phylum Chordata; class Mammalia; order Primates; family Cercopithecidae; genus Colobus; species Colobus angolensis. The sequence continues at coordinate 491,933 of NW_012123265.1, read as the reverse complement.
CTTAGTGTTTAATGAAGGGGCTGGAGTCTCTGGCACTGTCTCCTCTGTTTTCTGACTTGGAGGCTTTCTCATTGTTCATGTGCTTCCTAACTTTCATCTCAAGGCTTATAAAGAAAGCAAGGAGTAACTCCTCACATGTCCCTGGTTAGTAGGCATTACTTTGAACAAACATACATTCCTAGTTTATAATGGAAAACAGTATGGTAGTTACTATTCATACTAAATGTAAGCTGTGAACTTTATGAACTGTTAGAATTTTTTTTTTCTTTTTTGAGACAGGGTTTCACTGTTACCCAGGTTGGAATGCAGTGGCTTGATCATAGCTTACTGCAGCCTCCATCTCCCAGGCTCAGGTGATCCTCCCACCTCAGTCTCCTGAGTAGCTGGGACTACAGACGCACACCACCACATTCGTTATTATTATTTTTTTTGAGACGACGTCTTGCTCTGTCACCCAGGCTGGAGTGTGTGGTGCGATCTCGGCTCATTGCAACCTCTGCCTCCCAGGTTCAAACAATTCTTGTGCTTCAGTCCCCCAAGTAGCTGAGACTACAGGCATGTGCCACCACGCCTGGCTAATTTTTGTGTTTTTAGTAGAGATGGGGTTTCGCCATGTTGGCCAGGCTGGTCTCGAACTCCTTGACTCAAGTGATCTGCCCGCCTCAGCCTCCCAAAGTACTGGGATTACAGGTATGACCCAACACGTCCAGACACATCTGATAATTTTTGTACTTTTTGTAGATATAGGGTTTTGCTGTGTTTCCCAGTCTCATCTGGAACTCCTGGCCTTAATTGATCCTCCTAACTTGGCCTCCCAAAGTTCTAGGATTAAAGATATGAGCCACTGTGCACAGCCTGTTTTGGGGCTTTTTTTTTTTTTTTTTTTTTGAGACAGAGTCTCGCTCTTGTCACCCAGGCTGGAGCGCAGTGGCGTGATCTCAGCTCATTGCAACCTCCACCTTCCAGGTTCAAGCCATTCTCCTGCCTCAGCCTCCTGAGTAGCTAGGATTACAGGCGCCCACCACCACACCTGGCTAATTTTTGTGCTTTTAGTAGAGATGGGATTTCGCCATGTTGGCCAGGCTGGTCTCGAACTCCTGACCTCAGGTGATCTGCCCACCTCGGCCTCCCAAAGTGCTGGGATTACCTGAGTGAGCCACTGCACCCAGCGTTTTGTTGTTGTTGTTGTTGTTGTTGTTGTTTTTTAAGAGACAGGGTCTCACTCTGTCTCCTGGGCAGGAGTGCACTGGCATGATTATAGCTCACTGTAGCTAGCTTTGACCTCCTGGCCTTAAGCAGTCCTCCTGCTTAGCCTCTCGAGTAGCTGGAACTAGTGGTACATGTCACCATGCCTGGCTAATTTTTTAATTTTTTTTGTAGAGACAGGATCTTGCTGTGTTGCCCAGACTTGCCTTGAATTTCTGGCCTCAAGCGATCCTCCTACCTAAGTCTCCCAAAGTGGTGGGATTACAGACTGAGCCACTGTGCGGTTCAGGAATTTTTATAGATAGTATTAAACTTTGGATTTTTGCCTTTCTTTTCCATTTAAAACAGTTTCCGTAAACTCTCACTTTCCCTTTTTTGTTACAGTGGAAATCCATTGCTTATTAATAATAATTATTATTATTATTATTATTTTTGAGACGGAGTTCCACTCTTGTTGCCCAGGCTGGAGTGCAATGACGTGATCTCAGCTCACTGCAACCTCCATCTCCCAGGTTCAAGCGATTCTCCTGCCTCAGCCTCCCAATTATTACTATTATTTTTGAGGTGGAGTATTGCTCTGTCACCCAGGCTGGAGTGTAGTGGCGTGATCCCGGCTTACTGCAACCTCCACCTCCCAGGTTCAAGCAATTCTCCTGCCTCAGCCTCCCAAGGAGCTGAGATTACAGGTACCCGCCACCACGCCTGGCTAATTTTTATATTTTTAGTGGAGTTGGGGTTTCGCCATGTTGGCCAGGCTGACCTCGAGTGATCCACCTGCCTCAGCTTCCCAAAGTGCTGGGATTTCAGGTGTGAGTCACTGCACCTGGCCAGAATCTATTATTTATTGAGAACTTCCTCTTAATAATTCTCTGATCAGCTAGAGACTGTTGAGTACTCTTCTTCTTCACTTGGAGTATGAGGAAGCAGAAGTGAACAGCATTGCTGCTCAGCTGCAGTTGCTTCCATAGGCTTGCTAGAAGTGCCAGAAATCTCCCATTGGGCACCAGAATCTTTGGGTTGTGTGCCATCAGGTCCTATTCCATATATGGAATATTATTGCTCCTCAAAAGAAAAGCATGTTGAGACAGTAGTTATTAAGAAGTCAGGCTTTGCCACAAACCCTTTTAAATGTAGGCCTTTCTCAACATGAATTTTAAATTCTTTCAGAATCACAAATTTTTCACAAGGACAGATGATTCATTAGTTTTGCTCTGTGGAAAGAAAAGACCTCAAGTTAATTTCCACAACCTAAATGAATTGACTATGGAATTTAAGCTCTGGGAAAACTAAAACATACTAAGAACATTCAGTTTTAAATGGAAGCAAGATATTTTCAGCTGATCTGCCAGTGTATGGAAATCTGCAGCATTGGCCCCTTCAGTAATCCATCCCAATTGCATAGTCTGTGGCCTACACGAGTATTTTTCCACTCTCCAGTTTACCACATCTTTCTTGGCATCAAATTACTTTTCTACTTAAATGAAATTGCTAGTTTAACCGCTGGTGAATGCACTCATGGAAGTGAAAATGAAAACTATTTATTCAAGAGTTTCAGTGATGTTACTGCTGTGTGCATTACATACGACCATAGTATTTTTATACTGATGATCTTTGTTTCCCTAATGTTATATTTTAAGTTGGCTATGTATACAGAGTAGAACTCCTTAGCAAACAGGAGTCCTCATACACATGACCCAATTTAATTCCCTAGACTTTAAGGGAGGAAAGGTTGTGTACTCTCTGTACAGTTGCCCTCAGTTTCATTCTGGGAAAGACAGATATTAACAGAATTCTTTTTTTTTTTTTGAGACTTGCTCTGTCACCCAGGCTGGAGTGCTGTGGCGCGATCTCAGCTTACTGCAACCACCGCCTCCTGGGTTCAAGCAGTTCTCCTGCATCAGCCTTCCAAGTAGCTGGCACGCACCACCACACCTGGCAACTTTTTGTATTTTTAGTAGAGATAGGGTTTCACCACATTGGCCAGGCTAGTCTCAAACTCTTGACCTTGTGATTCGCCCACCTCAGCCTCCCAAAATGCTGGGATTACAGGTGTGAACCACCTTGCCCAGCCCAACAGAATTCACATTTAACAGATACCTCTTGTGGCCCCTTGTAAGGCAAGAATAAAGGTCTTCAGTTTTAGCTTCTTTCCTTCCCTCTCTTGTCCATTGATCATTAGATCTGTGTTCTGGCATCTTGTTTGGTGGATGTGACATAATGGCTTTTTCTTCTATTTGGGTGATATTTTCTTTCCCATTTCCTCTTTCCTACATTAGACATTTCCAACCTGCTTCTTTCATATTTCATATTTCTCACATATGGCCCCCTAGTGATCCCAAAGAATTCTAAGGTTCTGGTAACTTTAGATGGATTTGAAAGAGGAAAAGGTGGGATAAATAACTTTTCCTCAAATAAAACAGAAGTTTCTAATAATGCTTCTTAAAAATACTTAAATGCAACCAATGTATTATCAAAAATAACCCATTGTATGTTCATGAAATCCTTTCCATTGATGTCCTATACTCAGCTATGTGCTTGTTAGGAAGTGATGGGAATGTAGGAACTCTTTGCTCCTACTTTTGTTGTTGTTGTTGTTGTTTTGAGACGGAGTCTTGCTCTGTCGCCCAGGCTAGAGTGCAGTGGCGCTATCTTGGCTCACTGCAACTTCCATCTCCCAGGTTCACGCCATTCTCCTGCCTCAGCCTCCCGAATAGCTGAGACTACAGGCACCCGCCACCACATCCGGCTAATTTTTTTGTATTTTTAGTAGAGATGGGGTTTCACCGTGTTAAGCTAGGATGGTCTCGATCTCCTGACCTCATGATCCACGCACCTCGGCCTCCCAAAGTGCTGGGATTACAGGTGTGAGCCACCATGCCTAGCCTCTTGTTGTTGTTGTTAAAGGCAAGGCTGGACCTTGCTCTGTCACCCAGGCTGGAGTGCAGTGGTGTGATCATAGCTCACAGCATCCTGTAACTCTTGGGCTCAGGAGATCTTCCTGCCTTAACCTCCCAAGAAACGAGGATTACAGGTGCATGCCACCACTTGGCTAATTAAAAAAATTTTTTTTAGTAGAGACAGGGTTCTCACTGTGTTGCCCAGGGTGGTCTCAAACTCCTGGGCTCAAGTGAGCCTTCCACCTCAGCCTCCCAAGGAGCTGGAATTACAGGCATGAGCCACTGTTCCCTGCCTGCTTCTACCTTTTAGCTTTTTGTTTAGCGACCATTACTCTTCTCTCCAGTAGATATACTATTTGATCAAAATGTGGGTAATTAGTCTCTAATTTCCCCACAAGAAAATATCTTCTGGGCTGGGCGCGGTGGCTCATGCCTGTAATCCCAGCACTTTGGGAGGCCGAGGTGGGCAGATCACCTGAGGTCAGGAGTTGGAGACCAGCCTGACCAACATGGAGAAACCCTGTCTCTATTAAAAATACAAAATTAGCTGGGCGTGGTGGCGCATGCCTGTAATCCCAGCTAATCAGGAAGCTGAGGCAGGAGAATCGCTTGTACCTGGAAGGCAGAGGTTACAGTGAGCCAAGATCACTCCATCGCACTCTAGCCTGGGCAACAAGATTAGAACTCCATCTCAGAAGAAAAAAAAAAAAATCTTCTGTCTAAGCCTTTGTTAATAAGGAATTGGCTGCATTTTTATTTTTCTTTACTTATTGTTTTTGAGACAGAGTTTTGCTCTTGTTGCACAGGCTGGAGTGCAGTGGCACGATCTCGGCTCACTGCAACCTCCACCTCCCAGGTTCAAGTGATTCTCCTGCCTCAGTCTCCTGAGTAGCTGAGACTACAGGTGCCCGCCCCCATGCCCAACTAATTTTTTGTATTTTTAGTAGAGATAGGGTTTCACCATGTTGGCCAGGCTGGGCTTGAACTCCTGATCTCAGGTGATCCACCTGCCTTGGCCTCCCAAAGTGCTGGGATTACAGGCAATGAGCCACACAGCACCCGGCCTTGCATTTTTATTCTTTCAAAATATGAAAGGAATTCTTAGAGGCTTTAAAGTATAGATTTTCCTTTTATTTATTATTTAATTAATTTATTTATTTTGAGAGACCGTGTCTTGCTGTGTCGTTCAGGCTGGAGTGCAGTGGCGCAATATCAGCTCACTGCAACTTCCACCTCACAGGTTCAAGTGATTCTCCTGCCTCAGCTTCCCGAGTAGCTTGGACTACAGGCGTGTGCCACCACGCCCAGCTAATTTTTGTATTTTTTCAGTAGAGATGGGGTTTTATTATATGTTGGCCAGGCTGGTTTCAAACTCCTGACCTCAGGTGATCCGCCTGCCTTGGCCTTCCAAAGTGCTGGGATTACAGGCATGAGCCACCACGCCTGGTCAAAATGTAGATTTTTCAAAGTCAAAATTTGATTTTTTCTTACATTTTATGTTGACCAATTATAAAGTAGATAAGAAAATAAGAAAACAGCCATTGTTGAGATTCAGTTTAAATGTGTATTTTAAAAATAATTTTTGATATATTACATACCTTTAGAAAAGTGCACAAATCATAAAAATGTACAGCTGGATGAATTTTCACAGGCTGAGCATACTTTTGTTAGCAGTGCCCAGATGAGGAAACATTAAAACCTAAAATCCTACCCATGCACCTTTTCAGGCGCTTCACCTCCCATCCAAGGGTAGCCTCTAATACTGTAGCTTAGTTTTCCCTGTTTTTGAACTTCATGTAAAAATGAAAAAAAATAGGCCAGGTGCAGTGGCTTATGCCTCTAATCACAGCACTTTGGGAGGCTGAAGCAGGCGGATCACCTGAGGTTAGGAGTTCGAGACCAGCCTGGCCAACATGGTGAAACCCTATCTCAACTAAAAATACAATAATTAGTCAGGCGTGGTGGCACACGCCGGTAATCCCAGCTACTCGGGAGGCTGAGATGGGAGCATTGCTTGAACTCAGGAGGCGGAGGTTGCAGTGAGCCGAGATTGTGCCATTGTACTCCAGTCTGGGTGACACAGTGAGACTCCATCTCATAAAAAATAAAAGAAGACAGGCACAGTGGCTCACACCTGTAATCCCACCACTTTGGGAGGCCGAGGTGGGCAGATCACCTGAGGTCGGGAGTTCGAGACCAGCCTGACCAACATGGAGAAAACCCGTCTCTACTAAAAGTACAAAACTAGCTGGGCATGGTGGTGCATGCCTGTAATCCCAACTGTTCGGGAGGCCGAGGCAGGAGAATCTCTGGAACCCAGGAGGCGGAGGTGGCAGTGAACCGAGATCGCACCACTGCACACCAGCCTGGGCAACAAGAGCGAAACTCCGTCTCAAAAAAAAAAAAAAAGAAAAAGATATAGTATGTACTCTTCTGTGTTTGGCTTCTTTTCCTTAACATACTTTTATGAGCTTAAACCATTTGCTGTGTATACTTGTAGTTTATTCATTCTCATTGTCATACTGCATATTTTGAAATTTTCACAATTTATCTGTTCTACTGTAGAAGAGGTTCAGAGATATTCTATATTTGCCAGAGGCACAGAATTAAAAAAGAAAAGATCTTTGAAACAGTGAAGAATAGTGCTGGGCAAGGTGGCTCACGCCTGTAATCCCAGCACTTTGGGAGGCCGAGACGGGCGGATCACAAGGTCAGGAGATTGAGACCGTCCTGGCTAACACAGTGAAACTCCATCTCTACTAAAAATACAAAAAGTTAGCCGGGCGTAGTGGCGGGCACCTGTAGTCCCAGCTACTCGGGAGGCTGAGGCAGGAGAATGGCCTGAACCTGGGAGGCAGAGCTTGCAGTGAGCCAAGATCGCGCCACTGCCCTCCAGCCTGGGGGACAGAGCGAGACTCCGTCTCAAAAAAAAAAAAAAACAGTGAAGAATAAAACAAATATTTTGACAAAACTTTGCTTATTTTACTAGGTAAAAAACATCTGGAGCACAAGAACCAGAAATACACATATTTCTGTACCTAGCATAGTACCTTACTCAAATATTTGTTAGTTGTATGAACAAAGAGGTGATTGAGAAACTAGATGAATTTTTGAATGTTTGCGTGTGTGTGTGTGTGTATGTGTATGTGTTTTTGAGACGGAGTCTCGCTCTGTCACCCAGGCTGGATTGCAGTGGCCCGATCTCAGCTCACTGCATGCTCCACCTCCCAGGTTTAGGCCATTCTCCTCCCTCAGCCTCCTGAGTAGCTGGGACTACAAGTGCCTGCCACCACGCCCAGCTAATTTTTTTGTATTTTTAGTAGAGACAGGGTTTCACTGTGTTAGCCAGGATGGTCTTGATCTCCTGACCTTGTGATCTGCCCACCTCAGCCTCCCAAAGTGCTGGGATTACAGGCGTGAGCCACTGCGCCTGGCCAAATTTTTAAATGTTTTAAATCAGCTTTTAGGTTCTCTTTCCCATGCTGTTTGGGAAGATATTATTGAAATTAGCCTGAACTATCATTGCTGTATTGCTCCTTCTACCAATTCCATTATCATCTGTGTGTATACATGCCTTTTACTATAAGCTTGGTATGTTTAATTCTGTCCAGAAGTGTTATATCATTGCTTCTGTCTGTATTTTAAAAGGCTGACATCAGATTAAATTTGTTATCTTGAGATACTCTGCTTTATGGTAATCCAACCAGTATTTAATTCAGCAGACATTGAATGAATGTCCCCTACGTATTAGTGTTACAGAGGTGCTTGTTTGAAATCTGGCCATTGGTGGAAATATTTTAAACAGTTTTTGTAGCTTCACAGTAGCTTATATTTTAGTAGCTGTATTTAATATGTTTTTAGTTTAATGCACATGATTTTGCTCAAGATGTGTTTTTGTTGCATAACTTAGGAAATTTGCTCCTTAATTCTTCAGGTTGAGTTTAAACATATATCTAATTTAGAAGGAGAGACATAGTACAAAGTTATCTTTTTCTTACATAACAGAATGAGTCCCCCACCCCAAGATGTTTAAACTATGTAGATCTGGTAGTATACTCTCAAAGTTCCCATTCAAAATGCTAAAAGTTGAGCAAGATAGTGTGGACATGGCACAATCTTAGAGATCCCCATTCTTGTAATTTCTTCCTTTTGGTAAGTTTGACATTCTGATTTTTGTTATTTAATTTTTTATTTTTATTTTTATGTTTTAGACAGAGTTTTGCTTTTGTTGCCCAGGCTGGAGTGCAATGGCGCAATCTCGGTTCACTGCCACCTCCGCCTCCTGGGTTCAAGCAATTCTCCTGCCTCAGCCTCCCAAGTAGTTGGATTACAGGTACACACCACCATGCCTGGCTAACTTTGTATTTTTAGTAGAGAAGTGTAAAAACATGTATTATGGTTTTTGGTTTTGTTTGGTTTGGGTTTTGGTCTTTTGAAGTGGATTATTGCTCTGTTTCCCAGGCTGGAGTACAGTCGTGCAATCTTGGCTCACTGCAACCTATGCCTTCCATGTTCAAGTGATTCTCCTGTCTCAGGCTCCCGACTAGCTGGGATTACAGGCGCACGCCGCCATGCCCTGCTAATTTTTTGTATTTTAGTAGAGACAGAGTTTCACCGTGTTGCCCAGGCTGGTCTTGAACCCCTGATAATCAGGCAATCCACCTGCCTCGGCCTCCCAAAGTGCTAGGATTACAGGCGTGAGCCACCGCATCCGACTGTATTATGTTTTTGGAGACAGGCTCTTGCTCTGTTGCCCATGCTGTAGTGCAGTGGTGTGGTCATAACTCACTGCAGCTTGGGACTCCTGGGCTCTAGGGATCCTCCCACCTCAGCCTCCCAAGTAGCTGGAACTACAGGCATGTGCCACTATACCTGGCTAATTTTTAAGAAATATATTTTGTAGGCCGGGCACAGCCCACTGTAATCCCAGCACTTTGGGAGGCTGACATGGGCAGATCACCTGAGGTCAGGAGTTTCAGACTAGCCTGGCCAACATAGTGAAACCTCATCCCTACTAAAAATACAAAAATTAGTCGGGCATGGTGGCGCGCTTGTAATCCCAGCTCCTAGGGAGACTGAGGCAGGCGAATCACTTGAACCTGGGAGGCAGAGGTTGCAGTGAGCCGAGATTGCACCACTGCACTCCAGCCTGGGCCACAGAGCGAGGCTCCGTCTCAAAAAAAAAAAAAAGAAATATAAAAAATACAGAGACAGGTTCTTACTGTGTTGCCCAGGGTGGTTTTGAACTCCTGGCCTCAAGCATTCCTTCCACCTTGGCCTCTCAAAAGTGTCCAATTTCTGTTAATTAAAAAAAGTTAAATTTTAAAAATTCAGTGGGCTAATTTAAAAAAACCCAATAAATATAAAATTGCTTTAAAGCAATGAAAAAAATCTATTAATTGGACAAAGCTTAGGGTAATATTGTGGGACCCTTTGGAGAGAAACAACTTCTATAATTTTAATTTCATGCCCAGTACTTTTGAGTGTATGTATTTAAGATGTAAATATCCTAACCATTTGTTAACCATTTCAGATGTAAATGGTTAACCATTTCAGATGTAAATATCCTAATACCATTTAATCATTCTTTAGTTATTCTTCAACATAAACTTGAATTTAAAAAAGGAAACAAAGCCAGGCTTGGTGGCATATACCTGTAGACCCAGCTACTTGGCTCAGGAGATTGAGGTGGAAAGATCATTTGAACCCAGGAGTTTGAGGTTTGAATCCAGCTAAGGCAACATAATGAGACCCCATCTCAGGGAAAATAAAAAAGAAAAAAAAAAAAGGAAAGAAAAGAAAAACAGGCGGAAGTGAAAAAGATTTCCTGTGCGCCTTCTGTTGTTAGTTGGTTGGTTGGTTTGACGTGGATTTATAGATTAAGGCTAGGGCCAAATTTGGGATAACCTGAGCAGCTGTCTTTGGAATGCACAGAAAATGCCTTTACTAGAGTATGTGTTATTACTTCAGGGTGGGACCCCCTTAGCAAACGACTTATACTAATGTTCTGGTCACAAGGTTGTGATGTGTTTGATACATGAGTGAGATACACGTTGTGTCCTTTCTTTAAGTTCTTAAAAAATAGACATTTATTCATTATCCTCTGAAGTTTGCAATCTGTATTTTGGTGGTGATCTTAAGCTCTGCTTTGAGGGAAAAAGTCTTTTATAGTTTTTAGGGTACTTCTTTCCTTTGTGTACTTATCTTGGTAGCTCTTTAAGGAGGGATAATCCATAACAGCCAAGATTACCTTTCGTGATATCTTACAACCCTTAACTGACTATCAACCTTTCAACAGTGACTCCCTGATTATCTATCACCTTGAACCCTACATTGTAACCTTTCCTAGCTACTTTCATTTCTCTGAATGTTTCTTTTTCCCCTTGCGTCTAAGTCTTTGCCTCTGTGCTTTAACACCAGCCAGGCAGGCTTATTTCTAGGTTATCTGCCTGGGACTCTTTTACTTGTCTTTTAATGATTGAGGTGCCCTATATGAAACCTTTCCTGACTGACTCCACCCTACCATCCCCACTTCAAAGTTGAGCACTCCTTTGTGTTATTTATTTATTTATTTATTTATTTATTTATTTTTGAGACAGAGTCTCACTCTGTCGCCAGGCTGGAGTGCAGTGGTGTGATCTTGGCTCACCGCAGCCTCTGCCTCCCAGGTTCAAGTGATTCTCCTGCCTCAGCCTCCCAAAGTGCTGGGATTACAGGCACCCACCATCATGCCCAGCAAATTTTTGTATTTTTGTAGAGACGGAGTTTCACCATCTTGACCAAGCTGGTCTTGAACTCCTGACCTCGTGATCCACCTGCCTCAGCCTCCCAAAGTACTGGGATTACAGGTGTGAGCTACCGTGCCCAGCCTATAAATACTATTATTTTAGAGTTTTTTTATTTTTGAGACAGAGTCTCACTCTGTCGCCCATCCTGGAGTGCAGTGGCACGATCTCAACTCACTGCAACCTCTGCGCCCAGGTTCAAGTGATTCTCCTGCCTCAGCCTCCCAAGTAACTGGGATTACAGGCGCCTGCCACCGCTCCCAGCTAATTTTTTTGTAGTTTAGTAGAGACGGAGTTTCACCATCTTGACCAAGCTGGTCTTGAACTCCTGACCTCGTGATCCACCTGCCTCAGCCTCCCAAAGTGCTGGGATTGTTAGTGAGATAATGTTTGTTGACCATTCTTCTGCTTCCAGGATTTCCACCAACAGAAAATAAAAACTTAATTATTAAATTAGAGCACTAGGGTGTTTTAAAGATTTGTGGATGTGTGTGCGGTACCAAAGCTATTACAACTTGAATTTTCAGCTTTTTTCTGGCCTTTGTGATGTTAGTGTGACACGCTCACATATTTAAGAAGGTGCTGAGAGGAGTATGTTTCTTTAGAGTCCTGGCTTGCTTTATGAGCTTTATCTCATTAACCCTCACAGCAGTTCTATTGCATGCATAGGTCAGATTCAAAAAGGCTCAGAGGTTTTTCTTGTTTTTGATACAGGGTCCTGATCTGTCACCCAGGCTGGAGTGCAGTGGCGTGATCACAGCTCACTGCAGCCTCGAACTCTCAGGCTCAAGTGATCCTTGCGCCTCAGCCTCCTGAGTAGCTAGGACCACAGGTATGCACCACTGCGCCTGGCTAATTAAAAAGAAAAAAATTTGTAGAGATGAGGGTGGGGAGGTCTTACTATGTTACCCAGGCTGGTCCCGAACTTCTGGGCTCAAGCCATCCTCTGGCCTTGGCCTCACAAAGTGCAGGGATTACAGACAGGAGCCACTGCACCCAGCCCATTATGTATATAAGATAATACTTATTGGAAGGAGATTCTAATTCTTTTGTTAATTCATTCAATAAACACTTACTGAGCTCCTGCTCTTTACCATGTACCCTGTCAATTTCTGAAATCCATGAAAATGTTTGTCAAGTTCTACTGAATTAGGTAATATTGGTAATACCTCAAATTTGTATGACTTTCACAATTTTTAAAATTATTTTTCACAAGTTAATTCACTTAATCTTCATAATAATTCCCTAAGGATAGGTATTATGATTTTACATATAAAGAAATTAAAATCAGGCTGGGCACGGTGGCTCACACCTATAATCCCAGTACTTTGGGAGGCCAAGGTGGGAGGATTGCATGAGATCAGGAGTTCAAGACCACTCTGGGCAACATGATGAAATCCCACCTCTACAATTAAAAAAAAAAAAAAATTAGCTGAGCATGATGTGCACCTATAGTTTCAGCTACTCAGGAGGCTGAGATGGGAGGATCGCTTACGCACGGGAAGTCACAGCTGCACTGAGCCATGATTGCACCATTGTTCTACAGCCCCATGGGTGACAGAGCGAGACCCTGTCTCAAAAAAAAAAAAAAAAAGTAATGGAATTAAACCACTTACATGGATTTAAGGTCTGAAGGGATGGACATATGGGAAACACAATCTCTTCTAAAAAGTAATAACCTTTGGGAGGTTGAGGCGGGTGGATCACGAGGTCAGGAGATCAAGATCCTGGCTAACACAGTGAAACCCCGTCTCTATTAAAATACAAAAAAATTAGCCGGGCGTGGTGGTGGGCACCTATAGTCCCAGATAGTTGGGAGGCTGAGGCAGGAGATTGGCGTGAACCCGGGAGGCGGAGCTTGCAGTGAGCCGAGATCGCGCCACTGCACTCCAGCCTGGGCGACAGAGCCAGACTCCGTTTCAACAACAACAACAAAAAAGTAATAACCTTCTTTTTAAAAATAGTATTCTTCTCTGGTGCCATTTATCTACTTTTAGTTTGACTGGGGCTGCTGTGCCACTTTTCTAACCATGCTCTTCCCCTGTCATTGCTGCAAAGCCCATGAGTGGGAAGGAGAGTGTGTCTCTGAGTGTCCAGGCTCCTTGATACTTCCAATGGCTCAAAAACCACCGTTTGCTTCCAGAGTGGAAAGCCTACTGACTTAAATATTGATCTCTCATTATTATTTTTTTAAAGTCTGGATATCTGACATAGAAAAAGTGAATTACTTCTGAGTGAAAGGACTGTGGCCTGAATTTTTACAATATGTTAATGGTAAAGTAATAAAATGTAGCCTTCTGTTAGATTGTTAGCCAAGGCCTATGTGTGGCCCTTCTTTTTCCTTTTTTCCCATTTTTAAAACATGAATTAAAATGTTCACTCACTGGGGAGGCCAAGGTGGGCAGATTGCTTGAGCCCAGGAATTCGAGACCAGCCTGGGCAACATGGTGAAACCCTGTCTCTAAAAAAAATACAAAAAATACAAAAATTAGCCGAACATGGCGGTATGCATTTGTAATCCCAGGTACTTGGGAGGCTGAGGTGGGAGGATTGCTTGAACCCAGGACATGAAGGCTGCAGTGAGCCACGACTGAGCCACTGCACTCCAGCCTGGGTGATAGATCAAGACCCTGTCTCAAAAAAATAAAATTAAAAATGTTTAAATGCTCACTTAGTCTCATAACTGGTGAGACTTTTGTGTTAATCTTAGATAAAAGCTGACTACTTCAGTTTTTAACTGTAAAGACCCAGTGAGCAAGCTTGAGTTCTGACTCATTTGTACTGGCTGCTGAATAATATACACAAATAGTGCTTTATGCTTTTATGCTATCTTAAAAAAACAAATTGAAGATTGGAGATAAATTCAGGAGCAGATGACAAGGGTTTTTAGCCATGGCTTTGCCGTAGACTGACTGTGACTTAGAAGAAGTTTTCTGATTTCTTTAGGCCTCAGATTTCTTAGGTTTCAGTTTAAACATCTTTATAAATAAGCATGTTGTAGGAGTCTCTCAACTTATCCTGGTTCAGAGAGCTGCCTGAAAAAAAATTTTTTTAAGGTAAAACTGAACATGTTGGACTGAATTATTACTAAGGTCTCCTGTAGCTCTGAAATTCTGTTATCTGTTGTCTTTGTGCACAGGATACTTTGTGTGTGGGGGGGCAGGTGGTAAACACAGTACCCTTGGGATTAATAGTTATTTCATTAATCTTCTCTAAGTATGGTAATTTAACTAGGCTATATTTGGGTATAGCTCTATAATTCATGTATATGTATTATAGTGGTGAATCTTTCTTCTTTCCTAGAATAATCTCCAGGAGAGAGAGGAGGATTTAGCATGCATAAAGATAAATATAATCACAGGATAAGCATGCTTACTGATTATAGGAAGCTAATATTAACACATATTGGCTGTCAGTTGCAAGGGCAAACTTCCACATATCCAAAGCTGCTCTACAGTATTAATATTACTTGACAAGAATATTTGTCATGGAATTTTGGAATTAATATAGATAGTTCTAAAATTACAATATTGTTTGATGTTTTCAAAGCATTGATGGTTCAATTTTCTTTTCTTTTCTTTTCTTTTTTTTGGGGGGGGATAGAGTTTTGCTCTTGTCACCCAGGCTAGAGTGCAGTGGTGCCATCTTGGCTCACTGCGACCTCCGCCTCCCAGTTCAAGCAATTCTCCTGCCTCAGCCTCCCAAGTAGCTGGGATTACAGGTGCCTGCCACCATGCCCATCTAATTTTTGTATTTTTAGTAGAGATGGGGTTTTGCTGTGTTGGCCTGACTGATTTTGAACTCTTGACCTCAGGTGATCAACCCACCACAGTCTCCCAAAGTACTGGGATTATAGGCATGAGCCACTGTGCCCAGCCTGCTACAAATAATTTTTTTAAATCTCAAATCATAAGAGGTCTGAAGGTAGACTCTTTTAGGACTGGTGCAGCACTCTATGATACCATCTTTGTTCTGTTATTCATAATAAGGTTGTTTATCTCATAGTTGCAACTCCAAATATCATATCCAAAGCTGCCTTGAGGCATAAATTCAAAGCAGGAAGAAGGGGAAAGGGAAAGATACTGGTTGGGTCTGTTCTCTTTATCAAGAAAAGCTTTCCCAGATGCCCCTTACAGATTTTAGCTTACATCTTATTGGCCGTAACTAGTTGAATGGTTACCAGTAACTGCAAGGGGCATTGGAGAAGTGAGTATTTAACTTTATGGTGAAGATAGATAGGAGAGAGAGGAGGATTGGGAGTGGGTATTGGATTAGCCATCCAAGTGTCTAATACAGACTTACTGAGTTTGCGGTACCTGTAAGACATCAGGTCTGATTCAGGAACTTTTCATTATTTAGCCATAAATACCATATTATGAATCATGGAACTATAGTTGATTGATATTAGCAAAGATTAAATAACCTAAGGAGAATTAGATCAGGACCATCAAGGGCCATCATGGAAGAGCTGGGGAATAGGGAGATGTTAATTTAATGGCTGGATTACTGGAGATGTCAACTCAAAGAATTTTCTAGTATATTCTGGAATTATGAGGCAGTCCCTCCAAAGGCAGAACAAATAGTATTGCATCATGTGATGATTTATGTTTAGCTGAGAATCTTAAGTGCATGTAATGGCAGTTAACAGTCATTACTACACATATGAAGAATACAAACCTAGAGACTAAATAATTTGCTTAAGTCCATGTCATGAGTCAGTAATAGTGCAAGAGAGGAAAAGAAAAGAACTCAGTTCTCTGAGGCAGTGAACGTGATTCTAGGATATTTAAAAAGCCCCTCTCATTTGGTTGTAAATTTCTTCATTTATTTAGTAGTTTGCACCCAATAGTCATAGAAACCAGATTTTATTTTATTTATTTATTTTTTGGAGATGGAGTCTCATTCTGTCACCAGGCTGGAGTGCAGTGGCGCGATCTTGGCTCACTGCAACCTCCGACTCCCTGGTTTAAGTGATTCTCCTGCCTCAGCCTGTCGAGTACCTGGGATTATAGGCATGTGCCACCCGCCCAGCTAGTTTTTGTATTTTTTGTAGAGACGGCGGTTTCACCACATTGGCCAGGATGGTCTTGATCTCCTGACCTCATGATCTGCCTGCCTCGGCCTCCCAAAGTGCTGGGATTACAGGCATGAGCCACTGCGCCCAGCCCCAGATTTTGTATTTGTAAGCAAAGGTACCCATAACTTATTTAAGCTTCTTGATGGTTTTGTGTAAGTATTTAGAAAATGTATGTTCCAATGCAAGAAGGTCAGATTTTTTAATGTCAGATTTATTGAGATATAATTTACATACAGTAACATCCACTCTTTAGGTGTACAGTTCCATTTTTTTTTTTTTTTTTTTGAGACAGGGTCTTACTCTATCACTCAAGCTGGGGTACAGTGGCACAATCATAGGTCATTGCAGCCTTGAACTCCTGGGGCTCAAGCAATCCTCCTGCCTCAGGCTTCCTAGTAGCTGGGACTAGAGACGCATACCACCACATGCTTGGCTAATTAAAAAAAAATTTTTTTTTAGAGACAAGGTCTCCCTATATTGCTCACACTAGTCTCAAACTCCTGGCCTCAAGTGATCCACTTGCCTCAGCCTTCCAAAGCCCTAGGATTACAGGAATCAACCACTGTGCCCGGCCCAGTTCCATGGGTTTTGATGGGTGTATATGGTCTATAACTGTCACCACAATTAAGATACATAATATTTCTATCACCCCCAAAAGTTCCCCTGTTCCTCACTTGTAGTTAGTCCTTTTCTCCAACAAGAGCTAGTCTCTAGCAACCACTACTTTGTTTTCTGCCTTTATAGTTTTGCCTTTTCCAGATTGTCATATAGGTGGACTCTCATAGTATATATAGCCTTTTGATTCTGGTAAGAAAATCAGATTTGAAGAACGTTTACAAATACAATATAGTAACACTTATTGTGGCCATTTCATGCTTTTAAAAAATGAATACAAAGGTTTAAAACATTCAAAACTAAAAGTAAACTTTGTAGTAACAAATACTGATAGTTCACACTTACATACTCCATTGCATTTAGTGTTTACATGTCCCACTTCCTTCTAAACCTAAATTCCTGAACACCTAGCACATTGCTTCTACAATGTAATAAATGCCTTATACATGATTTTCTAGTGATGGATGATGTGTTTCTTTTGAAAAATTCTCTAAAATTTTTATCTCACTCCTGAGTTTTATAGGTATTGTTTTCTCTGTTTTACTTATAAGAAACTAACAGAATGTCTGGAAATTTTCTACCAAAAATCTTGAAACTTCTGTATAAGAAATTTGTTGTGTCAGACAGGGCACGGTGGCTCACGCCTATAATTCCAGCACTTTGGGAGGCTGACGTGGGCAGATCACTCGAAGCCAGGAGTTTGAGACTAACTTGATCAACATGGCAAAATCCCCTCTCTCCTAAAAATACAAAAATTAGCCAAGCATGGTGGCGCATGCCTGTAATCCCAGCTCCTCGGGAGGCTGAGACACGAGAATTGCTTGAATCAAGAAGGTGGAGGTTGCAGTGAGCCCAGATTATGCCACCGTACTCTAGCCTGGTGACAGAATAAGACTCTATCTCAAGAAAAAGAAATTTGTTATGTCAGTGTAGAACAATTCTCATTGCTAATAAGTGGTGTATCCAGGGCTTGAATTCGGATCTTGGTTTATACCTATAATACCTGACTCTACTAGAAGACTCATTTAACTCAGGTATGAGATGATAGATGTAAAAGCAAAACAAAACCTACTGAAGCCTCTGGTGGCAAAATAGCACAAAGCTTGAGTCTTTGTTGACATTGCATACTCAGCATTTAAACTCAAATGTTTAGGTATTATTTGCCATGAACAACATTGTTTTAAAACTTCCAAAAGTTCTTTTCCTAGATAGTCCAGAAAAACAAACTGGTTTTAAATCACAGTTATTTATGGCATCGTTTTATATTAATTATCTTATACTGCAAGTTCTTTGCAATAGTTATTTTCTATTATTTCTGCTTTTCCTTGACATACAACATAAAAAATATCAACTGTAAATTTTTTAATGTTTATCTTTTAAATGATAAATATAGCTTTTACAAAGCGCAATCAAGTAGTATTTAAAAGGCTGTCAGCCAGGTGTGGTGGCTCACACCTGTAATTCCACCATTTAGAGAGGCCAAGGTTGGTAGATCACCTGAGGTCAGGCATTCGAGACCAGCCTGGCCAACATGGTGAAACCCCATCTCTACTAAAAATACAAAAATTGGGTGGGTGTGGTGGTGTGCACCTGTAATCCTAGCTACTCAGGAAGCAGAGGTAGGAGAATTGCTTGAACCTGAGAGGTGGAGGTTGCAGTAAGCCGAGATCATGCCACTGCACTCCAGCTCGGGCCACAGAGCAAGATTCTGTCTCAAAAAACAAAACAAAACAAAAAAAAATTTTATAAGATTTGTTTAAAAGCTTATTAAAAAACAAGATAAAAATTCTATGTATGATTATAGCTATTAAATTACCTAGACAAAAAATACATAGACAAAAAGACTAGAAAGAAAGATACATTTTATTGGTAATAAAGGTGATTATTTTCTCTTTTCCAGATTTTCTGTGATTCTTTCTTTTCTTTTCTTTTTTTTTCTGAGATGGAGTTTTCGCTCTTGTTGCCCAGGCTGGAGTGCAGTAGTGCGATATCGGCTCACTGCAACCTCTGCCTCCCAGGATCAAGCAATACTCCTGCCTCGGCCTCCTGAGTAGCTGGGATTACTAGCACACGTCACCACGCCCAGCTAATTTTTCAAATTTTTAGTAGAGATGGGGTTTCACCATGTTGGCCAGGCTGGTCTCAAACTCCTGACTTCAGGTGATCCACCTGCCTCAGCCTCCTAAAGTGCTTGTGAGCCACCGGGCCCAGCCGTTTTGTTCTTATTACTTACAGTTCTTTTGTTTTGAGACAACTTTAGACTTAAAAGTTATAGAAATAATACAGAGTTTCCAGTTTCCCCTAATGTTAACATCCTGCATAACCATTATCAAATCTAAGAAGTTTTTTTTTTTCTTCTTGATACAGAGTTTTTCTGTTGTTGCCCAGGCTGGAGTACAATCGTGTGATCTTGGCTCACTGCAACCTCTGCCTCCTGGGTTCAAGCATTCCCCTGCCTCAGCCTCCAGAGTAGCTGAGATTACAGGCGCCCAAGCCACCATGCCTTGGCTGAGTTTTGTATTTTCAGTGGAGTCAGGGTTTCGCTATGTTGGCCAGGCTGGTCTCAAACTCCTGACTTCAGGTGATCCACCTACCTCAGCCTCTCAAAGCGCTGGGATTTCAGGTGTGAGCCACCACGCTCAGCCAACATTAGTATGATATTGTTAAACTACAGTCTCTTTATGGTTTTCACCCATTTTTCCACTAATATCCTTTTTCTGTTCCAGGATCCCACATTACACTTTGTTGTCACTTTTCCTTTGTTTCCTCCAATCTGTGACAGTTCTTCAGTCTTGTCTTTTCTTTCATGACCTTGACACTGTAGAAGAATACTGGTCAGTGGTTTTGTAGAATGTCCCTCAATTGGGTTTGTCTATTGTTTCATCTTGAATATATGGAGGTTACACATTCTTAGGAAGGATACCAGAGAAGTGATGTATCATTCTCAGTGTATCTTATTGGGCAGGGGTGGGGTATGACATCAATATTTCTTAATCTAGTCATGTAAACCTTGATTATGATTACCGTCATGTTTCTCCACATAGAGTTACTATTTTTCCCTTGTAATTTTTTCTTTTTTTTGAGACAGAGTCTTGCCCTATTGCCCAGACTGGAGTTGCCCAGGCTGGAGCGCGATCTCTGCTCACTGCAACCTCTGCCTTCCAGGTTCAAGTGATTCTCCTGCCTCAGCCTCCCTAGTAGCTGGGATTACAGGCTCATGCCACCATGCCCAGATGAGTTTTTATATCTCTAGTAAAGACGGGGTTTCACCATGTTGGCCAGGCTGGTCTCAAACTCCTGACCTCATGATCCGCCTGCCTTGGCCTCCCAAAGTGCTGGGATTACAGGCGTGAGCCACCATTTCCTTTGTAATTAATAAATATCTTGGAAAATATGTTGAGATTATGCAAACACACAGTTGTTCTTTAAACTTTTGTCCAGTAATTTTAGCATAAATCAATGGATCTTGCCTGCAACAATTATTACTATCGTGTTTTAATGATGATTTTCTATTTATCTCATGCTTGCTACACCTACTAATGAGAATTCTTCTGTAAGAAAGAGCTGACCCTTCTCCTCCATTTATGTATTTATTAAATTATTTATATTATTGTGGACTCATGGATATTTATTTTATTCTGTGAGTTATACTACTGTATTACTGTTATTTATTTTGATGCTCAAATTATTCCAGCTTTTGTTTTTATTACTTTTTCATTAAGAAAATTAATAAAACAAATTATCAGTGGATACAGTTATAGTATGTGGGTTGACCAATGTCACACAATATTACTTAACATGTGGTAGTTGATGTCTATTAACTCTGACAGTTCTCAGTTTACTACAGTGGAATTCATTAGTATGTGTTATGTAAGAATGAAGAGGGAAAGAACATGAAGACATCTTTGTCTTTTCTCTTTTCCTGAACTCAGTTAATTCTGCCTATTTGGTCTGAAAAGCTCTAATAACAATGAAGGCCTGGCAGTTACTTTTAGCATTTCTTTTATATAAAAAAGAGAAAAGAAAATTACCAAGTGTTTAAAGATATGGAAACTTGGAGGACTTTCTTGTTCCTAAGTGGTGACTCTGACTGGATGTTCAGGATGGAGTGGTTGCTGACCCTTTGAACAGAGCTATTGTGCTGGGTTGATATTGTATTTCCGTCTATAGTTTATCATTCAGGGTGCTGATCTAAAACAAAGCATCCGGTTTATCCAGCTAGTCCAGAACATATCCACTTAGCAACAAAAGTACAGATAAGGATTTCCTTGCACTTGAACTGCTACGGTTTTTTTTGTTATTGTCTAGTGAGAATTTCGTTGTCTAGTGGAAGTTTTGTTGTCTAGTGGAAAAACATTAGTATTTTTATATAAGTATTTTTCAGTTATTTCATTTTATTTGCTGCTGTTACATCCAGTTATGTGTGACATTGTATTTACACCTCTGTAGCATTTATCATGTTTTG
Source organism: Colobus angolensis palliatus (assembly GCF_000951035.1). Taxonomy (NCBI): domain Eukaryota; kingdom Metazoa; phylum Chordata; class Mammalia; order Primates; family Cercopithecidae; genus Colobus; species Colobus angolensis. Next base: position 470,888 of record NW_012123265.1, on the reverse strand, counting down.
CCTTATTATAATCTCTACTTTATTAGTTGGCCTATTTTAGGGGACATGTGTCTTTTCTTCCTCAACTAAACAACTTGAGGATACAATTTGTGTGTCAAACATTTTAAAGATCCACATGCTTTGCACATAGGAGACAGTTGTTGAAAAGGGGGGAACATTGTAGCTCTTTTTGGTTTTGGAGAGGGAGTCTCACTCTGTCACCCAGGCTGGAGTGCAGTGGTGTGATCTCAGCTCACTGCAGCCTCCGCTTCCACCTCCTGGGTTCCAGTGATTCTCCTGCCTTGGCCTCCCGAGTAGCTGGGATTACAGGCGCCCACCTCCACACCTGGCTAATTTTTGTAGTTTTAGTGGAGATGGGGTTTCACCATGTGGGCTAGACTGGTCTCGAACTCCTGACCTCAAGTGATCTGCCGGCCTCAGCCTCCCAAAGTGCTAGGATTAAAGACATGAGATGCCCGGCCTATGGTTCTTTTATTTTTTGTTTTTTTGGGTCAGAGTCTCACTCTGTCGCCCAGGCTGGAGTGCTATGGCGCGATCTCGGCTCATTGCAGCCTCCACTTCCTGAGTTCAAGCAATTCTCCCACCTCAGCCCCCGAGTAGCTGGGAATACAGGCACCCGCCATCATGACCAGCTAATTTTTGTATTTTTGTAGAGACAGGGTTTCACTATGTTGACCAGACTCATCTTGAACTCCTGACCTCAGATGATCTGTCTACCTCAGCCTCCCCAAGTGCTGGGTTACAGGCGTGAGCCACCACGCCCACCCTATGGTTCTTAAGAGTAAAACAAAAACTTTGTTTCCTATCATTTGTACTAGGGATAGATAAAAGCCTATATGTTGTGTTTGTGAGGCAAGGACTGACTTTCTAATAAGAATATTTTAATCCATTATTGACTCCTTGCGATAAGATTTCATTTATCTTTCTTGCTTTTTTCTGAGACAAGATCTCCCACTGTTGCGCTGGAGTGCGGTGGTGGGATTGTGACTCACTGCAGCCTTGACGTCTCAAGCTCAAGCAATCCTCCCACATCAGTGTCCTGAGTTGCTGGGGCTACAAGCATATGCCACCACACCAGGCTGATTTTTAAATTGTTTTGTAAAAACAGCGTCTTGTGATGTTGCCTAAGCTGGTCTTGAACTTCTGGGCTCAAGCAATCCTTCTGCCTTGGCCTCCCAAAATGTTGGGATTACACGTGTGAGCCATGGTGCCTGGCCCTAAGGTTATATTTTTATGTAACTGCAGGAGCAAACTGCTCATTCAGAAGCCATTTGTTTAAGCTTATAATTGTTTACTAAGGAGAATTTTGCTCTTAATGGCAGATTTGTTTTAATAAGAAATTTAGCTGAATTAACCCCTCAGCAGATAAGTTTATACATATAGAGTCTATGTGACAACCTTCAGTATATGGAAAGAGTGACCCTGTCCCAGATAGTCATAAGCACATAGTGGGGCTGACTAAGGGCCTTTTATTCAAATAGTTGCAAGAATCCGTAATCTAGAGCAATTAGCAACAACGTTTAACTGAATTGTGTTACTCATGCCAGAAATACTTCTGAGAATTTCACTAGGACAGACAAAATTAGGACTGTAAAATTATATCTGTATTTGTGCAGAACCTCTCATAATTCATCTAATCAATATTGACTGTACATCTGTGCATTAGTGATTCCTGCTACAAACCGTTTCTCAGTGCACTGCCAATTTTTGACCAATGTATAAAATGTATTTGTGCTATACCTCCGTATGCATATTGTTACAGTGATGCCATATAGAGTGGGGTTCACCTTGCTTTAAGAGGTTAGAAGCAACCATAATTAATTTCAAGCCACTGTCATAGAAATATTGGGTGTGGACTGGAAAAAGACATGAATTTTGCTTTATGAATGTGCAAAAGAATGTATTCAGGACCTAATAGCTCTACACAAACTGCAATACAGTTCTGAAGGTTGACTAAGAAAAAAGTTAAAAAACTGTGAATAAACTCTGTAGAAGTGATGTATTGTGATTATTGTTGACTCCGTCTTGAGTTTTAATCCCTTCAGTGTCCCGTTGGTCAATTGGAAAAGACAGACAAAACAAAAACTGTGACATATGGCAGATGCCATGTCAGTGATATGTAGAGTGTTAGAGGAATATAGGTGAGGAAGGTTATATTTGATCAAAATTGGTCTTTTCCTGAAGGGGAGACAAAGAATGGTTAGCTTGCTGTTTTTCTGGATTTTTTTTTTTTTTTTTTCTAGATAAGTTAGATGGGGTTTCACTGTGTCACCCAGGCTGGAGTTCAGTGGCATGATCATAGCTCACTGCAGCTTCAAATTCCTGGGCTTAAGCAATTCTCCCCTCTCAGCCTCCTGAGTAGCTTGGACTACAGGTGTGCGCCCCTATGCCTGAGCTTTTCTGGAGATACCTTAATTACCACGTCCAGATATTCTTTAATGATATAATACATAATAACCTCACTCTGTAGGTTATGTTCAGTGCCTAATGTCTTTCAGACACTATTGAACAGTTTACTTTTATTAGTTAAGCTTCTTTAACATCTCAGTTACTTGGTAAAGTTAGTATTAGGGTTAGTATTAGAATTTCATAGATTATGACTGGGCGTGGTGGCTCATGCCTGTAATCCCAGCACTTTGGGAGGCTGACAAGTGTGGGTCACCTGAGGTCAGGAGTTCGAGACCAGCCTGGCCAACATGGTGAAACCCCATCTCTACTAAAAATATAAAAATTAGCCAGGCATGGTGGTGCACACCTGTAATCCCAGCTACTCGGGAGGTTGAGGTGGGAGTATCGCTTGAACCTGGGAGGCAAAGGTTGCAGGGAGCTAAGATCATGCCACTGCACTCCAACCTGGGCAACAGGGTGAGACTCCATCTCAAATAAAAGTAAAAATAAAAAGAAAGAAAGAATTTCATAGATTATAAACTGAGTTTTTTTTTTTTTTTTGAGATGGAGTGTTGCTCTGTCACCCAGGCTGGAGTGCAACGGCTCAATCTCGGCTCACTGCAAGTGCTGCCTCCCGGGGTTTACACCATTCTGCCTCAGCCTCCCGAGTAGCTGGGACTACAGGTGCCCACCACCATGCCCAGCTAATTTTTTTGTATTTTTAGTAAAGACAGAGTTTCACCACGTTAGCCAGGATGGTCTCGATCTCCTGACCTCATGATCCACCTGCCTCGGCCTCCTAAAGTGCTGGGATTATAGGCGTGAGCCACCGTGCCTGGTCAATATAAACTGAGATTTTTAAAGTGAAATTATTTGTCCAAAATCACAAAGTTTGTAATTGGAAGGACTGGAATTAAAATCTGGATCTGTTCAGTTTCACATCTTTGACTCTGTCCACTATGCTATACTCTCTCTGAAGCATATTCTATTAATTATGTACATACACACTAAGTATATGTGTACATACACACTAAGTATACACATACTAAGTACCTACAACCCTCAAACACAGGCCTATGCACCTTTTACACATTATCTCATTTAATCCCCCACAATAGCAGTTTAAGGGTGGTATGTTATGTTTTGCAAATGAGAAAACTGAGGCTCAGAGGTAATCTTCAAACCTCCCAACAGATAAACGGTAATATCAAGACTTGAGCTGAGGTTCATTTGAGTTTAAAGCTTGTTGCTGTGCATTAATGATTTTACAAAAAATATCCAGAGAGCATCAATTGTGGATTAATGCAAATTCATTGTAGGGTATAAGATATAGAAGTAAGGCAATTCCATACTGATACCCCCTTATTTCTTCAGTATTTATTGAAGAGTGACTCCCCCAACATTGTTGTATTGTTTTGCTATTGAGTCTATTTCTGAAATTACTTTTCTAATAATTTTTTTCATTATTATTTGATGGCACTTTATTATTTATTTATTTAGTGACAGGATCTCACTCTGTCATTCAAGCTGGAGTGCAGTGGTATGAACAAGACCCTGTAGCCTCAGCCACCCAGGCTCAGGTGATCCTCCCACCTCAGCCTCCTGGGTAGCTGGAACTACAGGCACGTGCCACCACACTTGGCTTTTTTTTTTTTTTTTTTTTTTTTTAGAGATAGGATTTTGCCATGTTGCCTAGGCTCATCTTGAACTCCTGGGCTCAAGTGATCCACCCTCCTTGGCCTCCCAAAGTGCTGGGATTACAGGTGTGAGCCACTGTGTCCTGCCTGAATTTTTGTGTGTGTGTGGGACGGAGTCCCACTTTGTCGCCCAGGCTGGAGTGCAGTGGCGCAATCTAGGCTCACTGCAAGGTCCGCCTCCTGGGTTCACACCATTCTCCTGCCTCAACCTCCCGAGTAGCTGGGACTACAGGCACCCGCCACCACGCCCAGCTAGTTTTTGTATTTTTTTTTTAGTAGAGATGGGGTTTCACTGTGTCACCCAGGCTGGAGTTCAGTGGCATGATCATAGCTCACTGCAGCTTCAAATTCCTGGGCTTAAGCAATTCTCCCCTCTCAGCCTCCTGAGTAGCTTGGACTACAGGTGTGCGCCCCTATGCCTGAGCTTTTCTGGAGATACCTTAATTACCACGTCCAGATATTCTTTAATGATATAATACATAATAACCTCACTCTGTAGGTTATGTTCAGTGCCTAATGTCTTTCAGACACTATTGAACAGTTTACTTTTATTAGTTAAGCTTCTTTAACATCTCAGTTACTTGGTAAAGTTAGTATTAGGGTTAGTATTAGAATTTCATAGATTATGACTGGGCGTGGTGGCTCATGCCTGTAATCCCAGCACTTTGGGAGGCTGACAAGTGTGGGTCACCTGAGGTCAGGAGTTCGAGACCAGCCTGGCCAACATGGTGAAACCCCATCTCTACTAAAAATACAAAAAATAACCGGGAAGAGGGGCACACACCCGGAATCCCAGCTACTTGGGAGACTGAGGCAGGAGAATCACTTTTACTCAGGAGGCAGAGGTTGCAGTGAGCCAAGATCCTGCCACTGCCCTCCAGCCAAGACCCTTCTCAAAAAAAAAAAAAAAAAAAAAAGCTCACTTCAGCCTTTAACTCCTGGCTCAAGGGATTCTCCTGCCTCAGCCTCCCGAGTAGCTGGGACTACAGGCATGTGCTACCATGCCTGGCTAATTTTAAATTTTTTTGTAGATACATGATCCTACTATGTTGCTCAGGCTGGTCTCAGACTCTTGGCCTCAAGCAGTCCTCCCTTCTTGACCTCCCAAACTGCTGGAATTACAGGCCTGAGCCACTGCATCTGGCATGATGGCATGTATTTAAAAGTTAACTTTATAATAATTTATTATAGAGCACATGTTTATTATAGAAAGTCCAAACATTATAGAAATGCTTAATTTCTAAAATGGAAGTTCCTGTAATTGCACTCACAAATATGACCACTGTTAGCAAATTGGCATATTGCCTTGAGTACTTTATTAACATACTGATCTGTATATACCTTTTTTAAATATATAAAACTTAGAACTTGCTTTAATCACTTACCAGTAACTCTGATACCCTTAATTTTATAGTATATGTCTTTTTTTTTTGAGATGCAGTCTCACTCTGTCTCCCAGGCTGGAGTGCAATGGCGCGATCTCAGCTCACGGCAACCTCCGCCTCCCCGGTTCAAGTGAGTCTCCTGCCTCAGCCTTCTGAGTAGCTGGGATTACAAACAGCTACTACCAAGCCTGGCTAATTTTTTGTATTTTTAGTAGAGATGGGGTTTCACCATGTTGGCCAAGCTGGTCTCAAACTCCTGACCTTGTGATCTGCCCACCTCAGCCTCCCAAAGTGCTGGGATTACAGGCATGAGCCACTGCACCCAGCTGGGTTCAGGTTTTCAAAAAGTAGCCTCTACTTTAATATTTGAGCAGGAGACTAAGAGGAATATAAATTATTCTTAACCAACCTGTTTCTTATGCAAACTGCCTTTCTCATTGCCTCTGCCTTAGTGAAAATGAAATTAACTAAAGTCTTACCTTTTCTAATTCTATACAGGGTCTAAACTTTTTTACTGTCACTGTCAACAATCTTCTCATTTGCTTTGTGTTTTGAAGTAAGCAGAAGGATATAAAACAAGTTGTAACATTGTTTCACATAAAGCAGTGCTGCTTTTTAGGGGACAGAAGTATAAAGAATAGAATTGACTTTTAAAAAGATGTGGCCTGCCGGATGAGGTGGCTCACACCTGTAATCCCAGCACTTTGGGAAGGTGAAGCAGGCAGATCATCTGAGGTCGGGAGTTGGAGACCAGCTTGGCCAACATAGAGAAACCCCGTCTCAACTAAAACATAAAAATAGCTGGGCGTGGTGGCGCGTGCCTGTAATCCCAGGTATTCAGGAGGCTGAGGCAGGAGAATTGCTTAAACCCAGGAGGCGGAGGTTGCAGTGAGCCGAGATAATGCCATTGCACTCCAGCCTGGGCAACAGGAGTGAAACTCCATCTCAAAACAAACAAACAAACAAACAGACAAAACAGATGTGGCCTAGAAAATAGATATAAATCTTAATACTAAAAACCAAAGAAAAATATGTAATTTGAAGTGATTGTTCAGATGCAGTGTCTCCCAGATTTTCAATTAATTATATAAAGAATTTTAAACAAACATACCTACCATATGGCAGTTTCCACAGGGAAATTTGCTGGTAGCTGTCTTCCTTACAAAAACATTTAAAAATGCAAACTGAAGATATTTAAAACATTTTTAATAAAAAATCGAGAAGCTTGCGTATTCTTTTGTAGTTTGAGGAAACATTCCAAAGAAAAACACTTTTTAAATTCAGTTAAGAAATATTTACTTTATAAATGACCAAGAACTAGTTCACCATATTAGATCAGTAAAGAAGTTTACCAAGGAGAATTTATGCAGCAGATAGTCAAAAGCCCCAAATTATTTCAGTCTTGCTTGTTATTCTACATTTGTATATATAAAAGCATGAATGCTAATACTTTTGTATAAAAGTAATAGATATTCAAGTTAGACTTTGATGAGGCCTAAAAAATACTGGGGCTTTTTTTTTTGCCAATTTGTATAAATTCATTCTAAAAGGTCTTTTTTCTTTTTTTTTTTTTCGAGACAGAGTCTCACTCTGTCGCCAGGCTAGAGTGCAGTGGTGCAATCTTGGCTCATTGCAACCTCTGCCTCCTGGGTTCAAGTGATTCTCCTGCCTCAGCCTCCAGAGTAGCTGGGACTACAGGTGCCCGCCACCACACCCAACTGATGTTTGTATTTTTAGTAGAGACGGGGTTTCACCATGTTAGCCACGATGGTCTCGTTCTCTTGACCTCGTGATCCGCCCACCTCAGCCTCTCAAAATGCTGGGATTACAGGCGTGAGCCACTGTCCCCAGCCAAAAGGCCATAATTTTTAAATCCTGAAATTTTAATTTCTGGGGACAAATATCAGAGCTACCTTATTTCACTATAGCTCAGAGGTTTAAAATTATACTTGAATTTTTTTTGTTATTCCAGTAGTAATTTGAGATCTTCAGAAAAGGATATTTCTCCTACTTTTATTGATTTGGACCAGAGCTTAGATTGGAACAGAGAAGGAAAGATGGATAATGAATTGAACTGAAAATTCCAAACCTAAACCACATCTTATAAATCTGGGAGACACTGCTGCTTCTTAGGTCATGCTTGGTTTTCTTGTTGACGACTTTTCCCACCCTCATGCCTAGCAAGAGGAAAGGAACTAACTTCACAGAGTTAAATGACAAGGCAATAATGGGAAATTAAGTATGACTTTAGATATGCTGGTACATCAAGAACTCAAATTCTATTTGTGTGAGATACGAGGTTCTGGTGACTGTCCTGTAACTCTCTACTGTTATCACAGATCACCCCTCCCAGTTCTTCAGACAAAATAAAAGCATAAAGAGACATGAATTTCCTGCTTTTAAGTAGAAGAAAATAATAATATCCTGCATTTGTTGAGACAGGAGATCAAGATTGGGTGGGCATATATACCATTTTTCACCTATTAAAATAGCAAGGGTTATTTTAAGTGGGATTACTTCATGTTGGCAAGTGTACTGACATGGACATGCTTATATATTGCTGGTCGGGGTATAAAAATGGTACAGATTTTCGGGGGGAGCAATTTGACAGTACTTACCATGATCCTTAAATATTACTTTGACCCACTAATTTCTCCACTGACAAAGATGTTCAGTGTAGTGTTAACTAAGTTCCTGGCCAGGCATGGTGCCTCAATACTTGTAATCCCAGCACTTTGGGAGGCTAAAGCAGGAAGATCACTTGAGGCCAGAAGTTCAAGACCAGCCTTGGCAACATAGCGAGACCCCACTGTCTCTGCAAAAAATAAAAAAAATTAGCCAGGTACAGTTGTGCATATCTGTAGTCCTAATTATTCAAGCGGCTGAGTCAAGAAGATGCCTTCAGCCTAGGAGTTTGAGGCTGCAGTGAGCTATGATTGTGCCACTGCACTCTGACCTGGACAACCTGATTCTTTTTTTTTTTTTTTTTTTTTTTTAAAAGACAGAGTCTCTCCCAGGCTGGAGTGTGTGGCACAATTTTGGCTCACTGCAGCCTCCGTCTCCTGGTTTCAAGCAATTCTCTTGCCTCAACCTCCTAAGTAGCTGGGATTACAGGCACACGCCACCATGCCTGGCTAATTTTTTTTTCCCCCAAAGTGATAGGATTACAGCAGGAGCCACCATGCCCGGCGTTCAACTTGGTTCTGATGAGTGGTTTGGAACATCCTAGCCAGTTTTAATTTTATGTAGAATAGATGAATGGGTGTCTTCCCTTCTTGTTCACTTCCTGGGTCTAGAACTATCCTAAGCATAAATGTTAAGTGGTATCTCAAAACCCCTGTAATGTGTATCCATATTATAGAAACAATATTGAGTAACATCTTGTTCAAGCATTAGCCAGTGTGATTGCCTTTCAGAACACTGCGCTTTTCTCTGTAGTTTCTATATAGGTGGAGAAAGGAGTTTTTTAGAGACTTTAATCACTGTAAATGTCCTTCAGAATACCTGTGAGAGTCCTAGAAATGAGACCAAAGTGGGGGAGGGGGGAACTAAAAGGAAGGGAAAGGAAGAAAGGCGGGAAGTGGGGAGCAGAAAGAAAACAAACAAAACGAAAAACCCTGGCACCAATATGACAGCTTCAAACTGCTGTATCCCCAGGGCTAACAACATAGTACCAGGAATTTTTTTCTCTGCTTTCAGGCCTATAATGAGGAAATTTCTGTCTGACCAATATCAGGGGCACATCAGCTGCTGTACTAAGTTTCTTCACATATCCTGGAATTGTGGTGAGTTTGAACCCGTTAGCTACCACTTCTACAACTGTTCTTGGAGTTGTGTGGATGCAGTCCAATTAGATATATAGAATTACTGGTTTATCTGTGCTAGATCTTAGTAAGCTCCCATTACTTTTGCATTAGGATTAATAGAGGTGGAATTTAAGATGTGCTTTGGGAAATGGGTATGATTTGGACACATGGAAGTGAAGAAATGAGTGAATCAATATAAATAAGGATACAGGAAAAGTCAGAATATACCTTTCTGCAAGTAGTTTACTGGGTTGTGGTGGCCTGTGCTTCTGCTTGGAATCTTTTAGTGGGTTTTCTTGTGCAAGCATTTTAAGTAGTAATATGTTTGAGGGGACAGAAGAGAAGAGATGGTTGGAAAGATGAATTTATACACAAGGCTTTGGACTACATTCTTCAGACAATAGGAAACCATAAAGACTCTGAAATCGGGAGTGGTCTGGTATGAGTTGGGTTCTAGGACAATCAACCTGGCAACCTTGTGTAAAGGAATGAGAGAAGGGAAGACGGTCTGGGCAAGGAGATCAGTTAAGAGGCCAGTGCAGACACAAAGGGACAAGTATTGTATGAGTCCACCTACCTAGAGTGTCAAACTCATAAGGACAGAAAGTAGAATGGTGGTTGCCAGGGGAGAAGGGAACGGGGAGTAAATTGTTTAGTGGGTATAGAGTTTTAGTTGGGGAAAATGAAAAAGTTCTGGAGATGGTTGGTGGTGGTGGTTTCACAACAATGTGAATACTTAGTGCATTGAACTGTACATGTAAAAAAAAAAATGATTAAAATAGTAAACTTTATGTTGTGTATATTTTACAATTACCAAAAAAAAAAAAAAGCAGTAGCACCATTACAGTGGCTGTTCTGGGTTAACCAAGGAATGTTGTTAGCAGTGGAAACTGAGGGGAGTAGGTAGGCTAGAGAACAATTTCAGATGTGGTTTGGCACCTGATTAGATGTAGCGGATAGGGACAGAGAGTGGTCTGCAAAGGTTTAGAGAAGCATTTTCCAAACCTTGATTGAGCATGAGAATTAACCACCTGGGCAACCCTAAATAAAATACAGAAGAGTGTGCTTCACACCAGACTAACTGTAGTACTGGTTTAGATCCTGGGTGGCGAGAAAGATGATGCTAATCCTAATAACTACAAGAGTGAGCACAGGAGCAGGGGGATAAAGGATGATGAAGATTAGTTCTTGTTTGGATATGTTGAATCTGAAGGATGGGGCAGTACCCAGGTGGTGGGATTGGGGCCAACAGGAGATACTGGTTCTAGAGAGCTGTGTCAAACTAGAGATCCAGCAGAAAGCTGACAGGGATGAGAGGATAAAGTGAGAAGTGCTAACATCAGAGCCTTAGGGAACACCTAGATTATGGGGCTAGGAGGAGAAAAAAGTCACTTAAAAAATAAATGACCAGAAAGAAGGAATACAAAACAGTTGGTAGAGTGCATTGCCATACATATTGGAACTGTCGAGCGTAAGGATTGAGAAAGGGCCTTTGGATTGGGTGAGAAAACATTAATGACCCTTTAGAATGCTGTTTTAATTCAGAAGAGATTAAGGAGTGAAAGGAGAGAATAGAAACAATAAGCAGAAATTGTTTTGTTTTGATTTTCAAGGAATGGTGAAGGGAGGGAAGAGCCAAGTCTGGGTTCGTCAGGTCAAGGGAGTGCTTTTTCAGTTGGGGTAAACTTGGTACTATTTTAGAGGCCAGTATTTCTTTTCTTTTTTTTTTTTCGTGGCACAGTTTTGCTCTGTCACCCAGGCTGGAGTGAAATGGCGTGATCTCAGCTCACTGCAACCTCCGCCTCCTGGGTTCAAGTGATTCTCCTGCCTCAGCCTCCCAAGGAGCTGGGATTAGAGGCATGTGCCACCATGTCCGGCTAATTTTGTATTTTTTTAGTAGAGACGGAGTTTCTCCATGTGGTCAGGCTGGTCTCGAACTCCCGACCTCAGGTGATCCGCCCGCCTCGGCCTCTCAAAGTGCTGGGATTACCGGCGTAAGCCACCATGCTCGTTAAGCCAGTATTTCTATGGAGCACTTGTGTTTCGTGGATCCTCTGCCTACCTCCTACCTCCTTTTCTCTCTAGCCCTTTGATAGTGGAGTGTCTGCTTTCTCTTCCATACTTACTTCCTTGCTTGTGCTGGAAGTCTTCCATTGACCCTTCTAGGTCCGCTCCTTCTCTACATGCCATCTGTCCCAGGATGCTGACCTGCATGGACAACATCAGCAGACTTCCTTGGCCTTTGGTTTTTGTTGGGTTTGGCCAATGTAGAGCCCCAGTAGGACATTGGAGGGAAAGAAGGAGGAGGGTGAGGTTGGAGCATTTATCCCCTTGGCACCCAATTTGAATCTAGCTGAATTGACTGAAAGTCCTACTCCTCTCATGTCGGTCTCTGTAGGGCTCTTTTCTTCTGGGTTTGATACCCACTTTCTTTCCTAGTTCCTTCAGGCCTAGGGGTGGAAACAGCCACTCTGTTAATAGCCCTGGGATACTACACTCTATTTTCCCATGTGGTTTCCCTGCACCCTGTCCATACCTTCATAAGTTGTCCCTCTATTAAATCCCTTACTATGGTTTCCTGCTCGGATCCTGACTGATACAGTGATCTTATCCAGTTTCATGGCATTAAATAGCAACCGTATGCTCATAGTTCCCAAATTCATGTTTCTAGCCTACACCCATTTCCTGAACTGCAGGCTTATACATCTAGCTGCCTGTTAGACTTGATTGTGTAATGTATGTCTCAAGTTCCTCATCCTTCTTCTAAACCTGTCAAGGGGAACTCTATCCTTCTAGTTGTTCAGGACAAAAATCTTGACATTATCCTTGACTCTTCTTTTTGTCACCCCCTTATGTAATCTGATGTAGAATCTGACCACTTCTCACTACCTCCACTACTATTCCCCTGGTCCAACTCCCATCATCTCTCATCCCTGATAACCTGCCAGCTGGTCTTCCTGCTTCTGCCTTGGCCTTCTTTCATTCTATTTTCGACATAGTGGTCACTTGCTCCTGAAAATCTCCCAATAGCTTCCCATTTCAGAATAAAAGCCAAAGTCCTTGCCATGACCTAAAAGGCCGTACATGGTCTGCCTCCCAGCCCCATTACCTTTGTGACCTCATTTTTTACTCTGTCCCCCTCACTTACCCAGCTCCAGTTACTCTGGGCCTCCTTACTGCTTTAACACTGTCTCCCTGGCTAGAATGCTTCTCCCAGATATTTGCATGGCCAACTCCCCCATCTCCTGAAGTCTTTGTTCAAACATCTTCTTAATGGCTTACCCTAACTACCATATTTAAAATTACAAACTGACACCCCGGGCAGCATTTCCGACCCCTTCCCTTGCTGTGTTTCCTTTTCCCATCACACTTAACATCTTCTAATATACTGTATAATTTACTTATTTTATTTTGTAATTATCATACTGTAAAATTGAATTTTTTCCCTTAAGGTATACAGCTCTTTGAATTTGGACACATACATAATTTATAATACCTACATAAATTCTTGTAACTGTCACCACAATCAGGATACAGGACTGTTCCATGGTTTCAGAAAACTCTGTGTGCTACCCTTTTATAATCATATCCTTTCTTACCCCTAACCCTTAGAAACCACAGAATTTATTTTTTTATTTTTATTTATTTATTTATTTTTGGTCAAGACAGGGTCTTGCTCTGTTGCCCAGGCTGGAGTGCAGTGGCACATTCTCAGCTCACTGCAACCTCCGCCTCCCAGGTTCAAGCCTCCTGCCTCAGCCTCCTGAGTAGCTGGGATTACAGGCGTGCGCCACTATGCCTGGTTAATTTTTGTATTTTTAGTAGACGTGGGGTTTCACCATGTTGGCCAGGCTGGTCTTGAACTCCTAACCTTAAGTGATCTGCTCACTTTAGCCTCTCAAAATGCTGGGATTACAGGAATGAGCCATGGTGCCTGGCCAGAAACCACTGAATTTTTTGTCATATAGTTTTTTCTTTTCAATAATGGGATCATATAACTTTTGAGACTGGTATAATGCCTTTCAGATTCATCCAAGTTACTGAGTTATAAATAGTTCATTCCTTTTTATTTCTGAATAGTGTTCTATTCTATAGCTGTATCACAGTTTATCCATTCACCATTGAAGGAAATTTGGGTTGTTTCCAGTTGCGGTACTTACGAATAGAGCTGCTAAGAACATTAGTGTACAGGCTTTTGTGTGAATGTAAGTTTTTATTTCTCTAGAATTTCATTAAATTTTTAATTACATTATTTTTTGCATACTTTATTCACTGACTAATAATTCTACGTCCCTAAAACAGTTCCTGGTATATAGCAGGAGCTCAATAAATTAGTGAATATGCTATGTTATTTTAGAATGAAGAGGGAGAGTGAAAGAGTCACCCTGAACTCATTCAAGGTTCATGTCACCAGACTCTAGACTGCAGTCTACTCAAAACCCCAAATGGCCAGGAGACTTGAGCTGAAAGACACCTGCAAGTTGAGAATGTAAAAGGCTTTTTACTCAAAGCAATTCCTTCCTCATGTTTTTGGTGGTTATTTATCAGGCTCCTGACTTGAGAGAGGAGCTTGGGATGAGGTTGGAGAGAATCCTCCTGAGAGAATACTTTAACAGTGACTGTCAGCATAACTCATTCCTCTGCAGAATGCACAGCCAGATCTTCCATTCTGAGAATAATCCAGGAACAAACTTGCTTGCAAAAGCAGGGAAAATAATGTTGTGTGACTAACTTAGTTTCACTTAAACTCATAGTAAAGAGCACCAGTTGGGACATGAAAAAGGTAAGAGTTAGAGATAAAGAGGAACATAACGATTATATGAGAAGTTGATGATTATAAAATAGGTTGATCCATTTATCCAAATATGTGTGTTTGCAGCCATAGGCTGTGTCTGCGCTATTATGTATCTTTTTGGATAAGGTTTTGTTTTGTTTTGTTCGTTTTTTTTTTTTGAGACAGAATTTTGCTCTTGTTGTCCAGGCTGGAGTGCAATGGCATGACCTTGGCTCACTGTAACCTCTCTCTCCTGGGTTCAAGCAGTTCTGCCTCAGCCTCCCAAGTAGCTGGGATTACAGGCACCCACCACCACACCCGGCTAATTTTGTATTTTTATTAAAGATAGGTTTTCGCCATGTTGGCAAGGCTGGTCTCGAACTCCTGACCTCAAGTGATCCACCCACCTCGGCCTCCCAAAGTGCTGGGATTATAGGTGTGAGCCACTGTGCCCAGCCTGGATAAGCTTCTTTTTTTTTTTTGACGGAGTCTCACTTTGTAGCCCAGGCTGGAGTGCAGTGGCACAATCTCAGCTCACTGCAACCTCTGCCACCTGGGTTCAAGCGATTCTCCTGCCTCAGCCTCCCCAGTAGCTGGGATCACAGGTGCCTGTCACCGCATCCGGTGAATTTTTATATTTTTAGTAGAGATGGGGTTTCACCATCTTGCCCAGGCTAGTCTTGAACTCCTGACCTCATGATCCACCCACCTCAGCCTCCCAAAGTGCTGGGATTACAGGCATGAGCCACCATGCTCAGCCCCGGCCTAGATAAGCTTTAAAAAGCCAGGGTGGGCATGGCGGCTTAGGCCTGTAATCCCAGCACTTTGGGAAAGGCCGAGGTGGGCGGATCACTTGAGGTCAGGAGTTGGCAAGCAGTCTGACCAACATGGTGAAACCCCGTCTCTACTTTAAAAAAAAAAAACCACTTAACAGATGGGGTGCAGTGGCTCATACCTATAATCTCAGCACTTTGGGAGGCCAACGCAGGTGGATTGTTTGAGCTCACCAATTAGACACCAGCCTGGGCAACATAGCGAAACCCTGTCTCTACTAAAAATACAAAAATTAGCAGGGTATGGTGGTGTGTGCCTGTAGTCCCAGCCACTCAGGAGGCTAAGAAGGGAGAATGGTTTGAGCCCAGGAGGCAGAGGTTGCAGTCAACTGAGATCACGCCACTGCACTTCAGCCTGGGTGATAGAGCCAGACCTTGTCTCAAAAAAAAAAAAAAAAAAAAAAGCCACTTAACTAGCGTTCAGTTTAAAATCAGTTGCTGCCTCATGCCCCAGACATGGAACTCTTCATAACCTTATTCATTAGAGCTTAGAATTCAGTAAGAATCAGTTGGATTCTGGATCCCATCCAGTGCATTATAGTATTTGAAGCCTCAACAAGATTTCAGTTTACAGGTCTTTCATGTTTAAAGTTTGAGCAAGAGGCTGGTTGGTGGCTCATGCTTGTAATCCCAACGCTTTGAGAGGCTCAGGTGGGAGACTTGCTTAAAGCCAGGAGTTTGAGACCAGCCTGGGCAAAATAGCAAGACCTTGTCTCTACAAAAAATTAAAAAATTAGCCAGCTGTGTTGGTGTGTGCCTGTAGTTGCAGCTACTCAGGAGGCTGAGGAAGGATCACTCGAGGCCAAAAATTGGACATTACAGTGAGCTATGATTGTGCCACTGCACTCCAACCTGGGGGACAGAGTGAGACCCTGTCTCAAAAATAAAATTAAGATAGAGTTTGAACAAGGCTACAAAATAAGTTTTCTTCATTTCTTAAATAACTTTTAAAAATAAATGCTATGGACTTACAAAAATTTTAAATATACACAACGACATAAAGAAAAAAATGCAATCCTACACCTGTATATAAGCACTATTGATATTTTGATTAAGATGTCTTCCAGACATCTTTACAAGTACATGTGTACAGTACATGTATGTGTTTTTGTCACTCTAAAGAAGAGAAGGGATCACAGTAATGCTTTTGGGGTGGGAGGAAGCCCCCTTCACATTCAGTAAAAGGGATACATGAGACCGGGCGTGGTGATTCATGCCTGTAATCCCAGCACTTTGGGAGGCTGAGGTGGGCAGATCACGAGGTCAGGAGATCAAGACCATCC